>NC_035109.1:237591720-237907354 GCF_002204515.2 Aedes aegypti
GGGGAATGGTACTTTCTGGCGAATGGTACATTCTGGCAAATGGTTTTCTGGTAAATGGTACATTCTGGCGAATGGTTTTCTGGCAGATGTCATTCTGGCGAATAGTTTTCTGGCGAATGGTTTTCTGGCAAATATCGCACAATCTAATACTATATTAGTACTTCCGTCAGGACGTACTTTAAACTTAACATTTTCTATCAAATCAGTTCCTTTTTAGTGTGAAATTTAATTATTTTGGTGCCTTTTTTATTATCACAACATTGTTTAATATTAGTCGCACGATGTACAGTAAACCGATTGCAATTTCATTGATATATTAAAAAGATATTGCATGTACAAGGTGTCCACTTTATAAAATTTGCAGTCCTTATTGGCCGGGAGTTCGTCCTTCCTAGCAGCCTTGTTGTTCTTCAGCTCATTCATAGCTTTCTTTACCTCATCTAGCATTGGAGGCTCCACTTCCGTCATCTCCGTTCAACAATGTCTCGAAGTACTCTTTCTACCTGTTGGTCGAGATTGTTCTATCCGTCAGCAAGTTTCCTTCACGGTTGTTGCACATGGCAGGAGACGGCACTGTTTTTCTCCGCACACTATTGACAGATTCGTAGAACCGTCGCATGTCGTTCTGTTTCATAGCTTCTTGCACCTGGAAAATTACAGCCTGCTCCTTTTTATTTCTGCGATGTAGCTATCCGTTTCTCGCCTTCTCTTTCTTCCTGGTGACTCTCTCTGGTTTGATAAGTACCAGACACCAACATCGGGCTTCTGGGCCAGAGTTGCTCAATATCAGTCATATCAGCTGATGGCTGATCTCCTAAAAATATCAATAACCTTTGCTTCGTCGTGTACTTACGGGATGAACCACTGCGACCAGTTTTCTTTGATCTTTTGTGGTATACCCGTGCCCTTTGTTCAGTGTATGTCGTTCTACTCCACTACTATTGAGAATTAAAGAAGTAATCGTTTATTTTTATACAATTATCATTCTTCACCATTTTGCATAGAGTCTCTTTAGAAAAAGATACTCGACCTCTAAGCTGGTTGCATGTTACTGATTTTGACCATGCATTGGTACTCTAGCATATCAAATTATTGCTTCTACTTATAAGTTTCAAAGTCGTTTCTTGCAACTGTGAACAGGTTTCATCGCAATAGACATTAAGATTCCTTGTAACAAGAAGCACATTTTAGAAGGTAGGAGGTCTGCTACTCCACTGATTCGGAATGGTTTACCTCCTAGATATCGAAATATAAACTCTTGAACTCGGAAAGAATTTGTCTCATCAATTAAACCCAGCCTCAGTTCCTGATTGAGTCATTATTCCACTTCAACCTCCTCATCATCTAGGACAAATAGGTGGGTTTTAGTGTCTTATTACTCTCTTATACTCTTCCGACCGTAACTTATAAGTATTAACAAGAACAGCTACAAAAAGAGTACAATATGGCAATCTATGATAGTTACATTATAAAAAAATGGATGTGAAAACATTCGGCAGCATTCTGTTTTTCTTCTTTCTGGCGTTACGTCACTACTGGGACAGATCCTGCTTCTCAGCTTCTTATGAGCACTTCCACAGTTATTAACTGAGAGCTTACTATGCCAATGACCATTTTTGCATGCGTACATCGTGTGGCATTTACGAAGATACTCTATGCCTCGGAAGTCGAGAAAATTTTACAACCCGAAAAGATCCTCGACCGTTGGGATTCGAACCCAAGACCCTCAGCTTGGTCTTGCTGAATAGCTGCGCACTTTGGCTATCTGGGCAGCATTCTGTTGTTGTGGATGAATCTGCTAGGATCAAATGACGAACATGATGACTAACTGTAACGATACAACAAAATGAACATGATGACTAACTGTTACTATACAAACAAACAATGAGCAGAGACGAGGTCGACAATCAAACAATGGGAAATACAAATATACATATGGACGAAGATTCGATAGAAATGCGAGTCTAGTTAAAAGTGGTTGGACATAAGGCGAGACATTACCTTGATAAAGTCTCGACTAATGTCCAAGCCCTTAAACTACGGTTGTTTCGATACCTGCGGGAGAATGGAATGTAACCACCGTAAAACGGGATATCTTTGATAATGCGGGTAGCTTTGATAGAGAGATTCCAAAAAAAAAACTGTAAATCAATTGAGCAAACGAATGTGAAAGTACAGAGTATCAGTATGACAGTTAATTTCAGAGCTGTTTTCGTTCAAATAGTATTTGAGACTTATATTCGAATATAAAAAAAATGATGAGATTTTAGCATTTTTAAAACGCTTACAAACAATCTGTTCTGCGATCACCATTTGATGAAATTATAATGAGTACGTCAATTATGCTTGATAGCCATGAATTTGGTATCAAATCTATTAGCGTAAAATAATTTTACAAGTTAAGACCATTTTTATAATCAAAGTCACAAATTCCCACATTACGTTCAACGCCTAGAGGTATGCAACGTCTCATGTACTTTACTGAATTTATACGATTTTGTTCAAAGCATACTTATATTTGTTCCAAAATCGATTGATTGATTGTCGAAACATGATTATAGATAGATATCTTTTCAGAGGTATTTATTTATACACATTATTATTAACGCCATTTTAAGTGTTTGTCATGTTTCTTTTGATTAAAAACACCTTCAAATCTGTATTTTGTTTCATAAATTTTGTATTTTAAATTATTAAATCTTACAAGATTCTCTATCAACATTCTCCAACTCTGTTCAAATTGTAATGATGTCAAACAATAGTTTTTTTTGTGGATTTTCATGTTTATCTACCCATTATCAAAATTAACCCAATATGAAAAAAACGATAATCGTCATGCAATATTTCAAGAGCATTCAATAAATGAGATACCAGTACTTGTTTTAAAAATATAAAATAAAAATCCTGATATTATAGTTTTGAAAAAATCAGTTTTTCTATTAATAAACTATCAAAATTACCCCGTTTTACAGTACCTGTCCATGTCTCTCATTTTTGTTGCCAACTGATCAAAGCGTGCTGACGAGCAATTGTAGAAAATCGTTGAAGGCGATTTGTCTGTCATAAATGTCACTTTTCATAGCACTCACCTTGGCGAGCGAGTCCGCTTTATCATTGCCCGGAATCGAGCAGTGAGAAGGGACCCACACCATGGTGATGGTATATGATTGATTCGATAGAGCACTCAGAGTAGATCGTATTTCGCTAAGGAAATACGGGGAGTGCTTTACCGGCCATATTAAACGAATAGCCTCTATGGAGCTAAGGCTATCCGTAAAAATGAAGTATTGATCAGTGGAATAAAAAGTAATTCACTCTAATGCTATCCGAAAACAGCGTTATTGGAGATGCTGGACCTTCAGGATATGCATTTTCGCGGCGGATTGAAAACAAAAGCTACTGTATTCGAGGACCGAAAGAATCGTTGTTCGATATAGCTTTACCAGATTTTCCGGATGGGCTCCCTACCACGTTTTTGTGAGTGTACGCATAAAGTTGCTTCGTTGTTGGCATTTCTGGTATAGACACTTCATGTGCTTTCCCCAAATGCATTTAGAGTTGAACTAGACTCCTAGATACATATGCAAAAAACCTTGAGTGAGTTTTTTACCTAGAAACTGAAGCTCAATCACTGCTAGATCACGCTTTCTAGAAAAGACAGTAACTCAGTTTTCTCCGGAGATAATTCGATACCCTTAGATTTATTCGATGGCACTTTGGACGATGATCAACCATCTCTCCTCTTTGATATTTCGAAGCCTGAAACTCGCCAATACCCACCTCCCTTTCACACGTTACGTAAAGTATGTACGATGGCTTAGGTAGTCAATAACACTTTTTACCAAAATGTTCAAATCATCAGTGATATTGAACACTTAAATTTGCTTTTAAATTAGATACATGTAAAACCTGATAAAAAAATCTAAACTTACTATCATAAACGAACCCAGACATTTCGTACACATCAAAAGCAGCTTACATATCTGAGAAATTCAAAGTTATCCATAAAAAGCACCACTTCAGGAACAATTTGCAAAAGCCGTTGCCCTGCGTTGCAAGCATCCAGATTTCAACGGGACAATGACAACGAACCCCGAACGCAAAGAAAAAAAAAAACAATTCCACAAACACTTTCGAGCGACATGCCAAATTGGACACGAGTAAAGCCTTCGGGGCGCAGATGAATTCGATTCGTGGTAAATGCTAAAATTTTTAATAAAGTCATTTATCAAGCTGAACGCTCGCTCGCGTTTGTGGGGATCGATTTTCGGAGCCGACGAACTGCCCTACGGTGACCGAATCGATTGACCCTGCACGGGCAGGACGAAAAGAGGAAGAAGATGCGCTCTACTTAAACTTAAAATTTATGCATTATTCTTTTATTTTATTTTTGGGCAGGCGAAATAAAACTGTTCCACTGGGTTTATTGCTTATTGTCAACGTGTTTTTGATTTGTTGAATAAGGACTATATCGAAAGGTAATAAGAAATATTCATGATTGTTTTTTACTTAGCCAGATGAATTTTTGTACCGAATTGTCAGGATAATCTTCAAGTATCAATGTTCCTTAAAAAGATTGATTGTTTTGAAAACAGATCATGATATGTCAACTCACTTCATTTAAAATTTGCCAATATTTTATTTTTTATACGTAACACAAAGCATAAACGGATTATTTGTTTGATATTATCAATCATGTTGAATATCATGTTTAATTTATAAAATAGTATTTATTATGTTGAAATGTTAACAGAAGCTTCCTGGAATCGTATAAATTGAAAAAACAGTTTTGAGGTGAAAAATCAATTCAATTTGATCGATTTTTTAAGTGAAATGAAATTAGCAATATGATTTAAAATGTATGAGCACAATTTTTTTTTAATAATTTCTGCCATTTCTGCACCTTTCTTGAAGTTTTCAACTTTTTAAGTTGTGTGCTTTTAAAGCATTTTTTTTTTTACAATTTTGAGAACTTTTAAGACACTCAAATTAGTTATTATATGTCATGAATAAAATAATAGATATATAACTTCGTAGTATAGGACCTAGAGGATATACACGTTTGTAAAGTCGACCAAAGTTTTCTGGGAAAGGTCGAAATGCTGCTTATTACTTTTCGATACAGTCCTTAACTCAGTTTCAGAAGTCGATAGAATTGAGTGCCACCTTCTGCCGATCGGAAGCCCCAATGCGGGAATCCTGTATTAAAAGGTTTATCATTATTCATCGGACAAAGTGCATCTGGACATCGATGCATGTACAGTTAGTTCACGGTGAATTTTTAATGATCGCAACCTGCTTTCGATGCTGCCTGTTGTGCATTAGTCTTGATTTATCTCCTTTTTTTCTCGCAATGGTGTCGTTGCGATTCGGTAGTCTTTGGGTGCAAAATTTTACGAGTCAAGAGGGGCGTTAAAAATTGCAAGATGTTGATTTTAATTAAGACTGACGGATCATAATCAATCTCCGTATCGGTAGTCGATGGTCGTTGAAATCGTTGACCTCTTCTGTTGTGCTGCGCGCCAAATTTCTGCCAGAGGAATGCACACACGAATGATCAATAGGATCCGGTTTGAGTTTTTGGATAAGTCGTGCAGTGGATCAATTGAGGGTGACTGTGGGTTTCGAACGAGGCTAGAGGATCACTTGCAAGCTGGGAATGAGTGTGGCATTTCTGGAATTTCGATCGTGGGTAGATGCCATGCTATGGATTATTACGATTCGAATCACCAAGGTTAGTGTCAATGTCGTACGAAGAATTGTTGATCAATACACATATTTTTAGCGAGAGTAAGTCTTTTTTTGTCTTTAAGTATAGTTTCAAACATTGCATGTATTTCAACCTAGAGTAATAAGCTACTTTCTGTAAATTTCTTCAATTCACTTTTTCAAAATCATTCCTTCAAGTATTGCCGAAAAAAATGTTCGATTGAGAATCTTTAGAAATATGAGTAGCTGCAGTGACATTTGCATAAGTAGCTCTGCTCGATTCGACATTAGTAAACCTTTCTTTTATTTTATGTGCATGACTTATAATGAAAGACTGGTGGATCAAATTGGGGCGTCCCTTAAAATAACACATTCCAAACGCGATTTCTGAATCATCTTCAAAGTATCAATTGATGGACCAATGGAGACAGTAAACTGCAGCGTCAGTCACATCACACCGCAGGAATCGTGACAGATTTCGTATAAAATATCTGGCACAGCAGGAAACCTCAATACATTGTTTCCCGCAGTGACTGACTGACTACAAATTCCGCTTCCACTGACTTTCATCGGCAGCCAATACAACTCTACAGCAAGTTCCTAGAATGACACTCCGCACACGGAGCCACTTAAGTGAAGACGCAAGCCGTCACGAACTGCTTCAAGAAGCACCCGATCCATAATCTAATTATCGATTGAATTCCGAATCAGAGCGCCTCGGTGGCGGGAAACTGGTTCTTTTTGCTCACTGCTCTTAGAAACATCCGTTAAAATTGGACGCGCCATAATGACTCATTCATCTTGCGGATTGCAGCGGCGGCAGGCAGATGGTGACTTCATTAACACGTAGACGAGCTGTGTGTTTTCTGCGGCATTCCCCCTCATTCATTTTCGGTATCTTTCTCGGAGAAAAGTAGGTAGGATCTCACATAGAGCACGCAGTCTGCTGGAGACTTCTCAGATCTGCCTCACGCCATGCGCTGCGTACGTGGTGCTATTTGGAAAATTTGAATACATCCATTAAGAAATCCACCGGGGAGCTGAATGGAATTCATAATTCGTATACGCTTCCACCGGCGACCGAAAAACTCGAAATCTTCCAATCCAACACACACGTGTGTTTTTCCGTGACGCAGCTTCCAATAGCATCTTTCCACAGAGTACTATTTTGGGTGAAAAAAAGGACGTAATTCAGCAGCGATCGAAAGGATTATGAAAATATAACGAGGAATTGACGTTCGTTCCCTGTAAATCATAGATTAGTGAAACAGAGGTTTTCTATATTTTTATAAAAAAAGCTAACATAACGCTTGATTTACAGCAGTAGTGAACTTCTCCACTGCTAAGAGGATTATGCAATCCCGACTATTGGTTGCTTGGGATGCATCCTTTAAAGTACTTAGCACTAGAAGTGTCTCATTTTGTTCACTATCCCCTATAAACACAAATAAATATGTACTTCGTGTTGTAGAAAATAATATCGAAGTAATTATTCATAACACAAGTTGCAAAGTGAAGATTTTTCAGCACAAATCGTACATTAAAAAGGCCTTGAAAAAAATGCACCATTTTTATCCGTGTATAACTTTTTTGTCCGTGGATGAAAATCTGGGTATAGCTAGATTGGACTGTATTGTTTACATGTGCATAACTTCATAACAAACGGTTTAGTAATTATTCAGATGGCATCGAAACAAGAAGAAAATCGCTGGAGAATTTTGCGCGCTGCCATGGAAAATTCGATTGCGAGCATGAGATGGATCGGAAGACAACTGAGAATCACCCATACAATTGTCTCTCGGGTGGTAAAATCTTTTAAGGTGAAACATCTCGGAATCCAAAGATGGCCGTCACTATGGCCGACTTGTGCCCCTACTCACGTTTTCAAAGGCACAAAACTGGAGAAATAGTTGGTAAACGTTTCTGATCTTCTTATTTTAAGCTTTCTGCTAGTGCACAGAGCCAAAATAAAAAGTTCACTGTTGTTGGGTGCTTCCTTCGCGTGATTTGTGCCTTCGAAGTTTCAGTGCAATCTTAGAAATTGATGCCAAACTGTTTCACCTTTAGGAGTCCCAGACGACCGTGCGGCGGGTTGGAAATGGAAGAAAATCGAAGACAGCTGACCCTATGAAGGCCCTGAAGGTGTTGGATTATTTCAAGCGTAATCCTAACCATTCGATTCGTGACGCGGCATTGAAGGCCGAGTGTTCCGCCTGGTTCGTTCAGCCAACCATGAAACGAGCTGGGCTTCGTGTATTGAAGGTCCGGAAGGCACTGAACCGGCGAGATAAAAAGAACGCGGCGGCCAAATCCCGCGCAAGGAAGCTGTATCAAGAATGGTTAACGAATCCGAAATGTGTGGTTATGCATGACGAAACCTACATCAAGGCAGACGCAAAGCAATACCGGGGCTAGAGTTCTACGTTGCCAAATCAAGGTTTGATGTTCCGGAAGACATAAGGAAGAAAAAATGGACAAGTTCGCGAAAAAATACTTGCGCTGGCAAGCCATATGCCAATGCTGTAAACTGAGTAAACCGTACATTACAACGGGTACCATCAACAGCGAACTTTACCGCACCGAGTGCCTCCAGAAGCGTTTGTTGCCCTTCATGCGGTCTCGCGGAGGCGAGACATTATTTGGACAGGATCTGGCATCATGCCATTACGCGTGATCGACGTTTGATTGGTACAGAGACAATAATGTTGTTTTTGTACCAAAAACCGCCAAACCCCCAAACTCACCAGAATTTCATCCGGTGGAAATATTTGATCTATAATGAAGTTCAAAAATAGTGCAAGGTGTTTGAAAACGAGCTGGAATTAAAAAAGCATGTATGAAAGTGACCAAAAAGGTTGGCTACACCGTTGTACAAAATGTAGTCAGGGGTCTTAAGGGAAAGGTGCGGGCTTTCAACGAAGGAAAGAACATTGAACAAAATAGTTATGTCGAAACATAATTCTTATGTATTAGTTCATTCACTGCTAATTTCAAGAAAATCCTACCTTAAATACATTTTTGGTGAACACTTTTGTCTGATGCGTTTTTTTTCGAGTACAGGCCTTAAAAAGGACGAGCGCTGAAAAATCGAGTTTTGCAATGAGTTACATACAACACTTTCTGCAATTTCGAAAATTTTTGCTAAAATTGGATTATTTCTAGCAGCTTATTATCTTTCCTTTTTTCATTTAGAATCCCTCACCTAAGTCTTTTTCGAACCGTAAAACAGAAACCGAAGCTAGTTGACAAAGTTACATGAAAATTCGATGAAAGCACTCAGATAGGGTGCAGAACCACTTGGGCACTTCCATGATTAATTTTGGCATGGGAGGTTTTTCTCGGCCGAATTGTCTGAAACTTTGCAATAAAGAGCACTCCACTATGACGTATATTGTGGCAAAATATGAGCTTTATAGCTTTCAAAAAACCCCACTGCCGAGTGAATCAAAAGTGCCAAGAATTGGATCCGGCTCCCTATACATGAAAAAAAGTTTTTGAAGAACTTCTGAAGTAATTGGTTGAATAAATTCAGCTTAAACTGAATTCACTAAAAAATGGCTAAATTCCTGTCGAAAATAATCATGGAATTAAGATGCAAATGAATCGAAGCCAAACCTCAAATTTTCAAAAACACAAATCTGGAGAACCGAACACCCGTTTGAGCGGAAAATTTAATCGATTGGTCACCACCAGCTAGTGACCAAACGATAAAGTTTTCAGCTTAAACGGATGTTTGGTTCTCCAGATTCGTGCTCTTGAAAATTTGAGGTTTGGCTTCGATTTATCTTTACCTGAAAATAAACTTTAGGTATGATGTATCTTACATCATTGAAAATGATAGACAACGAAACAACAAAATATAAGTGATTATTTATAATATTTTCTCTGAAAGCTGAATGGTTACAAGATGATCTTAACCTCTCTACTAAATAAACTTCTCAAGAGGTTCCAGAAATTATACTAGAAATCTAACGAAATTCTTTACTTGACTTCTAGACTTTCTAAAATTCAGGCAGAAAGCCCTAAGGAATTGCATAAGTAGTATTTCTTTAAAAAAAACTTTTTTGAAGGCAGATCCTTGCAAATTTCCTTATGTTATTAAATTACTGTCCCCTCTACAGTCATTTTGCTAAATGTTGCTTCATTGATTTCATTACCCCTATGAATTGACGCTTATATTGAGCTGTTTGGTAATCCAATCCGCATGGTTATTAGGAAAATAGTCCTGGGTTCAAATTCCAGCCGAGCACGTGGATTTTTCTCATAATTTCACCCATAACACAGCGCAACAAAAATGATATATTTGCGTGTCTCAAGGATCAAATTATGTGTCTCTAGTAGATTTGGGGTTGCTGAATCTAATGCCGTTCTCAGAAATGTTCCAGCACGTCAGGATTTTTAGCTACAGGTCGCTAAAGTTGTTTAAAACACTGGTTTTCTAGATGTTTATATGAAATTTACAGTATGATGTATCCAAATTTTTCGTGATCTAATCCATCAAGCATACAAAATAGGCCTTTAACTTTCATTTAAGATATAATTTGATTGAAATCGCACGGTTAAATTTCGATTAAATCGATTTTTTCAACATACAAACAGTCTCCATACAAAACTCTTCGTTTCTTTTATATGGCAAAATACAATACTTTTATAAATCATCAAAAAATGACTTTTGAGATTTAAAAATATTAAGAACATTGTTGATAAGTATTGTTATATACATGAAGTATGAATTCTGAGGCAAATTAAGCAAATAAATTACCTTACAAGCTGGCAAACTTGCATGCAAGTTGCCTGAAATAGTCAAATTTAGTATTTTCAACATCCAATATCTCAAAATCTAGACGTGCTATGATATTTCTGAAGACGGCAATGTTTTCAGCAACCCTTAATCAAGTAAATAGCGGTATTTTGGTACTTGAGACAAAAACGTGTTCTGTAGTGTAATTTATCCATCTTTACTACGCGTATGAGTTAATTAAATTACCGCTGTATTAATTCTGGAAGCAAAAGTATTCCTGAGGGTTTCCAACAAATTTCATCTGAAGATTTCAATGCAAGAACAATTTAGAAGGCACTTTTTGTAGAGAGTTTTTATATAATCCGGGGATTTAAAGCATGATGTCAAAATAAAATGCATTGAAGAATTTCTGACGCAATATGTGACGTGTTATGCAAATATTTATGAAAGTCTGTTGATCAGCTTTACCAAATTATTTGTAATAAAAAGTTTGGGAAAATTGTTTAAAGGAATTCATCGACGAGCTCATAGAACAACTTTCAGCGAAATATCTCAGTACAAGATCTGTGAGTATCATTTTTTTTGCTAGAAATTTGTTATGCTGAAATGTTATATTTTAGTATAACATTTCAGCATAACAAATTTCTAGCAAAAAAAATACTAAATATCTAATATTTTAATTTGAAAGGTTCATTATACTAAAATTCTTTAAGAAATATCGAAGGGTGGCCTCAAAACATTTGCTACATATCTTTTGGAAATTAGTCATTTTTTTGAAATTATTCTTAAATCCAAATCACAAGTTTTCTTGGAAAATGTAAAAAATAAAACATAAATTCCACAAAAACCTCATTTTTTATATATTTTTAAATTTTCACCAAAGAATCTTGATGAAAAAAAAACAGATATTCGGGACTTCATGATGGAGAAATTTTTATTATTTTTTTTTAAAGAACAACTATAAGCTGGTTTTCAAATTTTTAGTTTTTTGTTCATATAAATACGTTCCGATGATACTATAAGAACCTTGAATTGATTTTAAACCATAATGATTATCTGGATAACTTTGCTAGGAGTAGCCAATTTCGAATTATATCATGTTTAACGCAAAAAAAAAATATTAATATAAGCCATTTTTATTAGTTATTCGCGATTCTCTACCAATAGCAAAACGTTTTCGTGTTTAACGACCATATTTTTTTCCACTTACTCATTTTTCTTGATGGAGAATCGCGAATAACTGATGAAAATGGCCTATTTTATTATTAAATTTATAAATTGTTGCATTGAACTTTAGATAATTCCAAAATGACTACTGGATTATTCTGGAAGGGGCCCAGAACTACCCTTACCAATGTGCAGGAAAACGGTATGTAGCGGCGAAGCATGAACCACGAGTCATCCACTCTACAGTGCACCCAGTATTCAGAAAATGGCCAAAGCAAGAAGGATACGTTAGGCAGGGCATGTTGCAGGAATGCCAGAATGCAACCCAGCAAAGATGGTGTTCGCTTCGGTTATCTGTTATTTTTTTCAGATGTTAACTTAATAAATGAAATGAACTTATCAAATGGCTATTTGGTCTTTTTTCTAAATCTCGATTTTTTTTAATATACCGTCAAGCTACCATTCACCGTGCATTTAAGAAAAATTTGCACTTCAAAAATTATATACCTTTTCCAAATAATTTGAAACGTACTACAATACCGCTAAGTAGCGTGCAACTACCGTTTTGATTCATATTACGGACAGCTTCAAATTCCGGACACTGTACTTTTTATGGGAAACATTTCACACGAAATGTTTAAATTTTTGCAGTTCAAAAGTTCTCACTTTCGATGCTTGTTTTAGTCAACACTTTCCATATATATCTATGAAAATTTGTAATGTTCAGCTGCCTCAGACGCCTCTTTAGTAGTTTGCCGATCTCAATTAATTATTTGCCTTTTCCATCTATGATTTTCATGAGCTGTCCGGAATTCGAATCAAAGTGTCCGGAATATGAGGCAAAAGTAAGTAAGCGTCGGAAATAAGAATCATGAAAAAACTACACATTTCTATTAATTTAAAATTATTCATGTTGCGGAATCAAAATCTTCTTCCACCATTCGAAAGTTGATAGTTTTGAAGACTCGATAACGTGGAGGAATCATACAGAATAATTCATTTATTATGCTTTCTGATGAGTTAAACTTCACTGAGGCCTTAAGTGTCCGTCATATGAATCAAAACGGTATATCATAATACAGGGAAAAATCTGATACTAGTGATGCATAACAAAAAATACACAAAAAATATGTTTGAAAATGTCATGTTAAAGTCGCCTAGTACCGTTCAATGTCACCATTTACCGTGCGTATAGTTTTCGTCATGATTTTATTTCGTATCCTGAAGAAACGTTGTTGATGGAGCAACTATGTTGCTAGTAGTGTGCGCACTCATTTTTAAGAGTATTAAAATATTCATTTACAATAAAAACCATAATAATAATTAATTTTTAATTAAATCGTTATAGGAGGTTTGAATGTATTGTCCAAACCATTCCATATTCACTCAAAACTAATTGTGAAGTATTTTAATCACGGCATAGCAATAAATCTAATATTACCGAATAATTTCATGCCTTTTACACTAATGCATGGTAATAGGAACCATATATTTTGAAAAGGTTCCATTCACCGTGCATTTGGGTTTCGACTGACACACAATGAAAAATTCTAATTTGCATAAAATCTCATTGCTCGTACGTTAAAATACGTCTTACTAATAGTATCCACAGTGAAAACTTGTTGAAATTTTGAAAAATTTAATACTCCAACGTTAAAATGAAAAATGTGATTTTTTTTGCGTTTCTACTAAGAGTGTTGAAAAATCTCATTATCAAACATTATTATTTTGCTGACAAAAGAATAATTTGTGAAAATTGTATGAATGTTCTGTAGGAATTTGTATATGTGCACGGTGAATAGAGGCCGCACGGTGACTGGTGACTTAACGGTAATTTGAAATGTGTGATTTTTTCACAAAAAATAGAGGAAATGGGACGAAATGAGAAATTTAACGACGTTTTACAGAAAATGGGTAGACATCACTCGATTACTCGCATTTTTTTTGCTATAGATAATGTTATTATTGCATCCGTTTTTTCCTTCAAAATAGTACACTGTGCGTTCCGGCGAAGCATCGCCCATAGAGCCCGACAACACCCGAACGAAACTTTCAATAACCATTTGTCAGCGGCTAATGAGACCAGTTGCGTGTTGTCGTTCCTAAAAACGTCGATATCCGAAGCTCTGAATTAATTCACTATTTATTTCGGTCGATCCGAAGTGGATGGATTAAGACTACGGGGCCCCAGGGCCGTTCATTTCGATGGCGATGAATCTGCGAACTTAATGGTAATAAATGGTCATCCAAATGCATACAAATGGGCCACTCGGCTCGCGATGAATGGCGAACCGATCGATTGACCTGCTACACGCTGAGTTTTGCTATGGAGCTTCTTCGTTTTTGAATGGTGTTTGCGGTAATAAACCAGGGATTATGATTGTTCAGGGGTGTGACGGGTACGATCGTAATAGTAGTCGTATGGCGATGAAGATGGCGAATGGATGGCATTTGAGACAATGAATTTGCATAATAAAAGAATTTCTGGGATTTTTGAACCGTGTTGGGCAAATTAGTGATGCTATCGGAAATTTTCGAGATTATCGATAGCCATTCAATATCAATATACTTCCACTTTCCGCTGGAGAGTGGCCGACTTACATTCACTTGTGAATCAATAATCCAACGATTCATCGAACTAAATTTTCATTTGTGTTCTTATAGCCATCGTACTCTTGTGTTGTGCTCTTAGATTCCTCCGTGTTATCGAGCCATCATAACTTAACTTTCGAATGGTGGGTGAAGATTTCGATTACTCTGTAGGTATAGTTTAAAATAAATAGAAATGTGCGAACTTTTAATAATTCTAATTCCGGACGCTTCCTCACTTTTGCTTCATATTCCGAACTCTTTGATTTGAATTCCGGACAGCTCATGGAAATAATAAATAGGAAATTCAAATCATCAATTGAAATCGTCAAACATTCCAGCATTTTCTTTGAAACGTTTCTCTTGCAAAGTAAAGTGTCTGAAACTTAGAGCTCTATTTCAATATAATTTGTTGGTAAAGTATACTTACGAAAAAGATGCGTAGAGGTGAGTAAATCTCAAAATCAATTGACTCAATTCACGTGCAAAACTTTGCATCAAGAACCCATCCAATTCAATAATCGACTCTTCCTTCATGGCAACAAAAATGATTCATAAATTACACCTGGGACCCCCCTCCGTGCATACGAGCGGAAAATGAGAATTGATGGCCACCGGCCAGTAGCCGTAAAGCAGCCAGCGCTCCCCGGCCGAAGAAAGCGAATCCTGGACCCACCTGAAGAAAGTTGAAAGAGCACCTAAAATATTGCACTAATTATGTTGCTCGAACGAATGTTAACCGATGTGTACAAGTGTACCCGTTGTAACTCGTTTGGATGCGGGCCGAGTCCTTCCAAAACTCCCAGCAGATTAAAAACCCCCGAAGGGCTGGAACCATATCTCTTGCCAGCGATGAAGTATTTATGACATGCAGCAACGTCGATCGCTAATGAAGGTTCGCAATTAAGATCAAACATTGAGGTTAATTTGTTTGGATGTGCAAGGATCGGTAGCTTCTGGGAGTCGTCATCGTCATAAATTGGTCGCTTCCTAAATTACGACCTGATGCGCCGGTGAGGTCAGCTACTGGCCGCACGTTGCATAATGAACTTTTCAGGCGATGTTTGTATAAATCAAGTCCGAAATTTACGATTCCTAAATCAGCAATCGCTTGTCGAAACAATGTCCACCAAGAGGGGGGAGGGGGATCACATCATTAACTTTAAACGGTTAGCCGTGTGTAGCGCCTCATCGACTGCCAAATCAACACCTCACGGTTCCCATGACTGTAAATTAGCAGCAGCAGGCTAGACGACAATTTCAGACAGTAGCACGGTTTCCTGCGCTACCAAACGAGAGCCACTCACCGTCCGCGTGAGACATCAATTAGTCAAACAAGAGCGCGTAGGAAGTCATCAAGTCGCGCACAGTTGACGGAGTTGATCTCTTTGGGAATGTCCAACCTCTCACTCTTTGCGTGCTCTTGAGCATTTCCAGCTCAAGTCTCAAATTGTGTAGATGTTACCCTTGCCAAATCGAATGAAACTTAGTTTGTGTATGAGAATTTATTCAAGGAGGATGGATTGGTGAGCTTGTTTCATGTTTTTTATTTTCAAATCATATAAACTTCTTTTATGGACCATTTCAAAAGGAAGTCTAGGAAATCTACCTAAATTTTTATGAGTAATATCATATTAGATAGCCACTAATACATGTGAAATATTTCGTTAACATTCAAAAAAGGCAGTCTGAATATACCATTCTCATTTGCGATTCAAGCTGGAAATGCTCTTCTTCCTCCGCTGATTGATGGATAATTAACGAAAAGCAAACTTCGGTGCCGAGAGCACCCTTGAAGCCACCTCCGTTGCACTTCACTTCTGTCTGACTGACTGTCAAACCAGACCTCGGACGGAGATCTTGGTTCCTGTTGTTGCCGAAAGGGAGCTGCCCCGGATTGATTTCAAATCGATCATTCCCGGTTGACTTCAACCTCCAACCAAGAGGCTGGAATTGAAACTGAGATGAAACTGCGCGGCGGCAGTCGATGATTGAAATGGATATGAGAAGGGACTTCAATGCTGCAAGCGGGGAACTTCTTGTTGTGAGGAATTGGCGAAAAACAAGTGGACCTAGCGAGATGTGTGTGAGCGTGTAGCTGTCGAAAGGAAGCGAACGGTTAATTTATATGTTAATTCTTTTGGCGCCTTGTCGATGTAGATTGAAATTAATTGATATGATGAACGAGGATGGGTTTAAATTTAAATTGGGTTGTCCAAGGGGGAAATGAGATGATGAAATTTAATTTTTTGGGAAGGTAGGGCTTAATGTAGGGATTTGGTATTGCAAGACAGCAAATTATTTTGTTCAGGAAATAATCACAGTCTATAGCGTTAATAAAAAAAACTGCAGAGACTGAATATTACTTGCTTAAGACAAAAACACGCACGACATATAGTTGACCAGTAGAGACACAAACCAGTAGGAAAATCTCTACAGCTATCTTGGCTTATCATGTTATCTCTACAGCTATCTTGGCTTCACAAACATAACATTATTATATCTGAACACCTAAACCCGCCAGGCCAAATTATAAAAAAAAATAATAACACAGCAAATCTGCAACATTCGACATGTCATTATTCATGTTTTGAACCTCTTAGTAAAATGTCGTTTAATCGCTGACGAATTTTGACCGCAAACGTAATTATGAGTCCAAATATAGCTCTAGGAATTCCTCCAGAGATTCCATCCAGATTTCCTCCGAAAATATCTCAAATATGTCCACTAGCTATTTCTCCAGAAACTCTTTCAGAGATTTTTCCAGAAGTTTCTTCGAAGATTTCTCTTGGGGTTGAAACTAAAATTCCTCCAAGATAAGCTCTACCCTAATGTAATCCCTACAGCGATTTCTCTAGGAATTCCACTAGAGATTTTGCTATGAATTCCTTCAAGGATTCCTCTAGTAATTCGTCCAGGGAGAAAATTGGCCGGTTCTGACAGAGCTCCGGGAAAACTTTTTTGGTGATCCTCTTGGGGTTCGTCAACAGATTATTTCAGGGATTTCTGCAGAAAAATCTCTACTAGGATTCTTCTAGAGATTTTGCAAGGAATTTCTCTAGTGATTTTTCTCTAGGTTCCTTTAGTATAATCTTTACTGGGATTTCCCAAGGAACTTCTCAAAGATTTTTCTGGGAACTTTTCACGCTCCAGGAATTTCTCAAATTCCTTTATTCAATTGTTTCCTCCTTATATTAATAGATGACCTCTAAAATTCCTTGATAGTTCTAATGAACCGTAAGGTCAAATGGGTAACTAACAGGAACAGGTAAGTACAATTTGCATAACCTAGAATCCGCCAGTGTCGAGGTGAACCAGCCACGGGCCGAAAGCCTCGTTAATAAAGACAATAATAATAATAATAAGAATCCGCCGAATGAATTTTCAGGTCGAATGGATCGTCAGTTCTTATATAAGGATCATTTGCATTACCTAGAAGCCCATAATATCTGTTGAAATATATAACTAGAAAGAACAGCCTTTAATTAAAAGAAGAAAAAAAAACAATGATGAATACGTTAGCCATTTGAAAAAGTAGTAAATGATTAAATGTTATTTCGGCCTAACGACCCTTCCAGCTCAACGGCATTCGGCTTAACGACATTCGGCTCAACGGCATTCGGCCTAACGACCTGCACCCTTCCTGAAGTATATCTAGCAATTCATTCGAAGATTTCTCAAAAGATTTATTATTATTTTTTCCTAGGTGATCTACAGTAATCACACCGGGGATTCTACTATAAATAATAACATTGATTCCTCCAGGGATTCCTCCAAGAATTTAATCAAGGATGTTTCCAGAAATCCTTCCAGACATGTTTCCTAGAATTCTCCAAGGATTTTTTTCAAGATATTCTTTCAGAGAATCCTCCAATGATTCCTTCAAGATTCATGGAAAAACTCCATAGGGATCCGTACAGAGATGTCTCCAAGTAAATCTCCAAGGGTTGCACTGGACAATCTTTTCAAAGATTACACTAGAGATTTCATCAGAAATATTTACATGAATTCCACCAAAAATACATACATGGTAATTCTCTTAATGATTTTTGACAGATTTCTCCAGGAATTCGTTAAAAAATAAATCCTGGAAAATCGCAACGTGACTTACTCCAAGCAATTTTACAGGTTATCTACCATTCCTCAGAAATTTCAACAGAAATTCGTTCTGGCATTCTGAAAATTCCTCCGGGAAATCAATTATTTCAAAATTTCTCCAAAGATTAATCTTCGAATCATCCTCCAGGAATTTTATCAGAAAATACTCAGAATTTCTTCAGGGATTACATTAGGAAAAACTCTTTATTGCTTTCTCCAAAAAACATCTCTGCAGGGACTCTTCCCGCATGATCGCAGAAATTCTCCAGCGATTCCTGAAGAAATTTACCCAGGGCTTTTCAAAAGCTTCTTCAATAATATCTTGAGCATTTCTTGAAAAAAAAAATCATAGAGGAATACCTGGAAGCAATCTTAGGGTAATTTCTGATTGAATCTTTGTAGAAATTCATGAGGGATTTGTACAAGAATAATTAATGTTTAGAAAAAAAAAATCCGAGAAATTCCTGGAGAATTACTTGGAAAAATCTTTGGAGTATTTCATGTCCCGATTTTCTTAGATATATCTCTAAAAGAATTCTTGAAAAATCTTATAGAATTCCTGGCGGAAACTCCGAAGAAATTCCATGTGGAATCACGGGAGGATCCATGAAGAAATCTTTGGAATAATTTCTGGAGTAAACTTAAGAGATCTACCTGAGAAAATTTCTGCATACCAAGTATGCTTGAAGGAATTTTTGCAAACATCACTGAAGAAATAACAGGAATTCCCGGATAAAACGAAGCATTTTTGTAATGATTTTCCTCGTGGAATCCTTGGGAGAGTCGCTGGAAAGATTACTGGAGGAAGCTCTTTAGTAACGACCCTTTCGGTCTAACGACCCTTTTGGTCTAACAACCCTTTCGGCCTAACGGCATTCGGCCTAATGGTCTTTGGCCTAATGGTCTTCGGCCCAACGGCATTCGGCCTAACGGCATTGGGCCTAATGAGATAGAACCTTCAGGAAGAGTGTCTGGAGAAATTTCTGGAGATATGTCGGAAGGGATAACTTGAAGTTATCATTGGAGTTTTTACGAAGGAACTGGAGGATTTCCTGGAGGTTTGTTCGAAATAGTCCCAAAATTGCGTTTGCGGTCAAATGTCATTCGTCAGCGACAATCTTGTCAACTTATCGAATGATGCCGATTCGGTATATTAAAGCTAATAAACAAAAATCTATTCAAAAATGCATTTGTAAGTCAAGGGTAAAAATTCTTTTGTTTTGTTACTTTTTCTTAAGGCCGCACGGGACGGCATTATAATCACCCTAGGGTATTTTATGTATTTAGGACAAACGTTACGCGTATAATTTGGCCACTTTCATTTGATTTTGCCGTAAATGGCAAAATTATGTACTCGTAACGGTCTGTCCAAAATACTTTGATCACCCTATCCATTTGAAGATGCAAATCTGAAGTACTACTCCATGTATCGATGTGAAAAAATTATCACTATATTCTAAATTTTCAGCATCATCGGTACACTAAAACTTAAGATTTGCTTCTGCAAAGTTTTTATGATAATTGTTGGAGTGAGACAAAGATAGTGAAAATAACACGGTCTCCCGTGTCACCTTAATGCATTAGAAAGGTTAAAATGTGAATACAAACATTTTAATCAGATGTACAATGTTTGCCTCAGAATTTTGCCTAGAAGAAATACCAGGTCTTACAAGAAGTTTGTCAGATTATCAGGTCTAAAAATAACCTGGAGTGTTTGTTTTGATAACTTTAAATTATTCGAACAGTGTATGTTAAACAATTTTTTTTATTCAACATTACTTTTTTATTACCAATATTGTGGAAAGCCTTATCTATGTTCAGATGAACAACACCAACTAAATAGCTTTCAGAACTGTAGTAGAAAAAAAAGAAGAAGAGAAATTTGTTAAAGAAATGTTGCAGAAATGTTGTAGAAATGTTGTAAAAATGGCAGGTGAGTTTGCTGATAAGTTCTTGACGAGTTCTTGAGTGATGGGAAGTGGCGAACATTTCTGCTAAACCAGAAAAAAAACAAACCAAATTCCCGCGAGCATCAGAGACCTGATTTACTCGCATCTGTCGTGCTCGTGAGTGAACGAAGCTATTCGTGATTCGTGATCGTGTTCGGAGCTGTTCAGAACCAATTGTGCTATTTCTCATCCTGGCATTCAAAGGGTTCTTGACTGCAAACTGGTAGTTTACTGTTGATTTGATGGTATATCCATATTCAATTAATTTGTATGTCAAAACCAAAACAAATCACGCCTTGTTTAATTTCTCACGAGTAAATGTTCACGAAATTTTTACTACATACATCTTTCGATATGTTCTCCGAAGAAGGAGGGTGTGAACTTACTCACCTCAAGCTTGTTCGCGAGTCAGTCATTTTTGTTATGCGTTGGTTTACTCTTGTGGGGTGGTTTGTAATGCGAAGATTTCCACAACCAACCTCGAGTGAATTACAAATTTCAATTGTCTCAGTGGTGAACATTTCGTAAAAAAATATGAAATTTATAAAACAAACTTCATGTGTTCACTGCGTTTCATCATTTTATCTTCAAGCTTTTTAACGTCATATAAACACTTTTCCTTCATCACGTAATGCAAACATTCAACTAGGTGGTCCCATGCTCCATTTTCCCTCTGAAAACCACACAATCGACCGCGATCAACGCGTTAATTGACATTTAAAAAGTACCTCCGTACCTACCTTCAGGGCTCTCAAATGATTGCTTTTAAGGGCTTCTTCCGTTATCAAAACGGTATGTTGCCTCCCAGTGGGCAGTGCACCGCAGTCCATAAATGCTACTTTCATTTTTTCTCATCTGTTCAAACTGATCCCACTCTGAGTTTCGTTTTAAACCAACAGGTAAGGTGCCCATAAAATGTTCCACCTGTGTAGCTCACAAACACACATACCTATTGGGATATGCTTTTGGCGAAGCGACTCCGGCATCCGTTCGCACGTCGCGCGCGCCTAAATCTTATATCTTAATCGGCCCTTTCGTCATTAAAACGCTCTTGGGCTTTTGGGGTTCTTGGGTGAGCTCTTTGCGCTGAAATCTTAATTACGAAACCCATCAACTTTAACGCGCGAGGGGGCACTCTCTCCCTGTCTCTCTGGGTCGGATGTAACGCACTGCACAGTGGTCGGGTGCGGTCAAAACCACAAAATACTTTTGTGTTTAAACTCTATGTTTTGAATGAATGCAATGCATTTTGAATTAAAATAGTTCACTTGATTTTCCATTAAAATTACAATTTCACAGTATAACAAAAATGACTTTTTGCGTATCTCAAGGATGAAATTATGCGTCTCTAGTAAATTTGGGGCTTCTGAATCTTATGCCGTTCTCAGAAATGATCCAGAACGTCACAAGTTTTAGCTACAGGTCGCCAAAGTTGTATAAAACAATGGTTTATTTAAAAAAAATAATTATTTAACCCACCAAGTATGCAAAATAGGACTCAAACAAATGGCATTTTGTGACCATTACCAAAGTCGGTACCATTTTGGCTGTGCTGGCGTAACAGTTGACTTCAAAGACGTTTCGTGGTGCTATGAAAAGTGCAAATGAAGTGGAAGTGATGGCTCAGGTTTTTTTGAGCTGCAAGAGGAGTTGAAGAAGCTCGAAATGCAGATTAAGAAGCAGAAGCGGGAAGTAGATCTCCTTCTCCAGTTTTGCACCAGAAGCGACTGAAGAAACAGCGAGAGTTGAACGAAATGCGCGAACATCTCGATAAGGAGAAATGGGAGATGAAACTGAAGTTCGAAAAGGTGCATATGGAGAAGACGAACGCCGATGAAGAAGCCCACCAAAGGAAACTGGAAGAGATGCGGACGGAGATGGAAGAGAAGCTGCAGCGGTTGAAGCTGAAGTGGATGAAACAGTCAACGGCTGGAAAAAAAGAACAAGAAGGAGTGGGAAACTTGTGGAAACAAGCGCAAAAGTCGATGAAGCCAGGAGAAGAGCTCGAGAAGAAAAAGTCGAGTAAAATAAAGCCTGGAAAAGTAGATCCGGTCGCTGGAAGTATGCGCGATTCTAGAGGAGCCTATCGTGGGACGGTCCATTAATTACGTAAGACAATTTTTGGGATTTTTCAACTCCCCCTCCCCCCATGATAAGATTTTTTGTATGAAAATCCAAAATAAATTGTATGGCGTGTAAGAAATCTCAAACCCCCCCTCCCCCCATAACCCCTTACATAATTAATGGACAGCCCCTAAGCATGCGAAACCGAAAGTTGCTCAGAAGCTCTCTGAGAAGTCAGCTAGGGGTCCATCGAGTCTGTAGGAAAGTTTCATGATCAGGCGGAATGGAGATTCGACGCCGTTCGGGCATCTAGGGTTTCCCAAGTCGGACCTGATAAGGCGCAGTAGGATCATGGTCGAGCATGAGTCGGAAGGTGCAACAACCTCCGATGAAGAAGAGGAAGAATCGTCTTAGCCTCCTATATCCGAAGAGGAAGAAAGTCCCGTAGGAAGTGAAGTGGCAAGTTCGGAGACGTCCGAAGAAGAGGAGAAGGTGGAGAACTGTCGTCGGAAGCAAACCGAACGTAGTCGACAAAATCGACATCGAGCGCCGACGAAGGCGCAGTTATCTGCTCGGCATTTCCTGTCCAGAAAGTTGCCAACGTTTTCTGGCGATCTTGAGGAATGGCCGATGTGAGACGTCAATGATGGCGTGTTGCTTTTCCGACGTTCAAAACCTAGCGCGGCTGCAAAAATGACTGAAAGGTGAGGCGCTGGAGGCAGTTAGGAGTAGATTACTTCTGCCGAAATCGGTTCCGAAGATCATCGAGACGCTACGGATGCTGTATGGGCGGCGTGCGTGAATTCCCAACATGTTGTTGTCGAAGGTGCATCAGCAATGCAATGCAGCACTACCAAAAGCGGACCATGTAGTAAGTTTCATCAGGGAGGTAGTTCAAACAGCTGGCCGACCATCTTGAGGCTTCTGGGTTAACCACTCATCTGGTGAACCCGATGCTCATACAACAGCTAACAGAGAAGCTGCCGGCAGGAACGCAACTTTAATGGGTACGATATCGCAGAAAGAGCGAAATGGTGATGCTGCGCACGTTGTCGAACATCCTGTCCAACATCGTTAAGGTTGTGGCGCACGGAGAAGGAAATCGATTCGGAGAATTGGGATATAGATCCGAAAATTTCCGCCCGAAGAAAGGAAAAGTGGTGGGAACTGTGAAAAGTTTCGGAGACTCCATCTTGCCGATCGATGGGAAGCAGTTTGCATGTGGAAGCTATGCCAGCTGTACCTGAACGAGCATGGAACGACCGGTTGCAAACTGAGTCTCCGTTGTTAAGTCGAAGAATGTAGGGAGCACCACAGTTCTTTACTTCATTACTTGCAACTGAAGTCTACCGTCATTCTCCGAATGATGCCAGTCACGCTGCATTGTGGAAAGTTTTCGGTGAACACTATCGCATTCCTGGATGAAGGATCATCATACACTCTAGTGGAGCAACCGATCCGAGGACGTGGACCACCGGAGTTTCCCGGCTTGAGAGAAGCTCGTAGGGGGTGAGTCTGTTCATCTCTGCTAGAGGATTCGCGCAAAGATTCCTCATCAAGAACGCCCACCGGTGGGGAGCTTGATCCTTCTGCAGCTGTGTCGGAAGTGGCGAAACAGATCACAGTCGAGATCTGCCGATTGCAGATTTTCAGCAAGTCGCACCACAGATTCTCATCGGATTGAAAGATATCCATCCGTACGCTCAAATAACGTATTGGTCGCCCGGTGGAGCCGATAGTAGTTAGGTCGAAGCTTGATTGGACCGTGTATGGACCAAATGGTGTTGATAGTGTTGAACGAGGAATAGTCGGCTACCATACGTGTACAGTATAGACCAACCAAGAGCTCCACGACCAACCGAAAAGTTACTATACGTTGGAAATATCCGTGACCTAGCCTCCTATGTCGAATGAGAACTGAAGAGCGAAGGAGTTGATCAAGATAACGACGAAGCGAATCGGCGACTGCCACGAAACGGGTGCGCTGTGGTTTCGTGTGGAGTGGGACGCCAGATCAGATGATGTGTCGCTAATGGCAAATCTGCTGAAAAGGCCAGATGTGCCAACTGCTTCGGCGGCGGAGCTTAGCAGGTCCTTTTTCCGGAACGATCATTCGGAGATGCAGACGTTGTACGTTATTGACGTGACAACATTCATCCGAATGTTACGGATTCTTCGTGCTTCGCACGATACGTCGAGCACCAAAGTGAGAAGTTTGCGGACAAGCATCCAATAGCGGTGGTTACTATCGCCGAATACCATGCCGACACAGTCAAACAAGCGGTTGAGCAGGCAAAAGCGGTCATGATTGAACGTAAGGATGTTAAATGCGCACTGTTCAATGATAAGGACGTCGGGTTTGAGCGAGTGTTGGTGATCGAGCGCCCAGTGACAAATTTCCAATCTCGACCAAGCTGAGAGATAACCTGGAGTCGCTGATAGAGAGTCGTTACAAGCATGTGGCATTCAGGTTAAGCGAAATCCACAGACTTGCGAAGCTTGTAGATTGGCGTAGGGTATTGCGAAAGAGCAACATAGGTAACACTTTGGAAGAAAATGGAGATTCGTTGTCAGCTGCAAGACTATTGGGTGAAACGGGAGGAAGCTTGAGCTTGCGCTTGAGCTTGATTGGTCGCCCGTGGATGCTACTCCAGTATCTCCAGATCAGCTGCACTTACACAAGGAATCAACCAGATGACTGCTTGGGATTAACAGACACCCTCAGTGCACAAGTGCTGGAGATCTTCTATTTTTAAGCAACAATGGTGCCTGCCACGTCAGCATGCAGACCAATGTGGGGCAGGGGGGGATTGATGTTGCACTTATACTAGCCAACTGTAGAACATGGAGTCCGATTGCATCTACGCCAGCTCATGCGGGAGTGTATGGATTGCGGGAAAGGTATGGCTGAGAGGTTTGCTTTTGTGGTTAGCAGACTGCCTATGTATCAGGCGTAAGGAAATGCGTGCTATTATGGTAGCGCTAGGGAAACGGTTTCTTGTCTGTCTCTGGTTCTAGCGTTTGCTATGAACGAAAGTGTTATAGCTTGAGAATGGAAGATAGAAGCAAGTGCGAGATACAACTACAGAGTAGAAAAGGGACGGGCCTGGGATTGAACCCAAGACCTTCTGCATATGAAGCAGAAACGGTACCCATTAGACCACCGACCCCGTCTTATTGGGTGAAATAGAAAGAAGCGTTAACAAAGTATCTTCGCGGCGACAGGGTGATAAACGTGGAACAATCCGTTCCACTGACAACCGAGGCGAAAGCACTGCGGGGCCCAGCGGCCAGAGCGACTGGTAGACAAACTGTGGGTTCGGTGCGTATTCGAGCGTCTGCAATTAATCAAGTAAAGTGGCACTCCACGCCATCAAAGAAGGAAGTCTTCCTCGAGATGGACAGAATAATTCGGAAAGCAACAGTACCGAGTAGTAAGTTCAGGAGACCATTGACAAAACTGGCTGTGCTTGAAGTACAATACGTAAGTGCAGCCGCCGAGGAGTCTTCATCAGAATTACAGGGAGGAGGTATGTTGGTACAGTTGCGTACCACTCCGCGGCAAGGCAACATATGTTCCACGGAGAGAGATGACAACCGGACATCCACGCACCCTGGGTGAAACATAACCAGCTAGCTGTTGCTTATCAGTATTGAATCTGTAGTTGAGTTGGAGAAGTTGTGAAGTTTGTGTGTTTTTTTATTCTGCAGCAGATGAGCCAACTTGATGAGAAAATCGTTTTTATTGTCGGAACTGGCGAAAATTGCTGTTTGTAGAACATCTGAGAATGCATTGCAGAAAGAATCCTGAAATACAGAGGATAACAGGAAAAATTATGAATGTAAGTAATATGTAAATGAAAGGAATTATATAAAAATAAGTTTGATAATTTTGCATGTTGCAGTGTTGCCAACATTCCATATTTATACCACAGTTTTAAGGCCACATTTTACAAAAATCTGGAAGATCCAGATAAAATTTGTGTTGAATTTGTAAGGTTTTGTAATGAATTCATAAGGTTTTCGATATACGACATAGAAGATCCAGACTTTTCCAGATGAATTTTCAAAATCTCCCAGATTTTTGAAAAAAAAAAATGGTACAGTATTTTCGAAGCATATACTCAAACTGCAAACATTTGAACAGTGAAACTAAAGCTAAGAAAAAAGATACAGGACTTTGAACTTTCCAAATTTAGTTCATCACAGTCCTTATTCACCATATCCTGAAGTTTGAGGATTTAGCCGCCATTTTCTCTAGTTCGAACCCCCGTGCACCGGGATCAGAAGTTATACCTTTTTATCGAGTGCGAGAGGTGCCGCGCCGATTTAGCCGCGATTAAGTGACAGAAAGCCGACACAAATCCGGCTGCTGTTGGTGGTTGCGCATTTTGGATTAATGGTCCAACAAAAAAAGCGGTTCACACGAAGTGCGAGAAGAAGTTTCGGTCTGATTAAACGTCAGATTGTGCCACGTCCGTCGACAGTGCGTGTGATCCACGGGGTCAATCCGACGAAATTTTGGGTGAACCCTTTCGTCGTCGTTGTCATCGGGCCGATTTTGCTAAACCGGCAGGGAATGCTCTTTTTAATTAAGACAATTATCAGATCGTCTTCAGGTACTTTTGGGATGGAGAAAAGTCTCTGCTAGCACGCCCATTTGGTGAACGAGAACATGTGCGAATATTTTTCGGGGTGGGTCGTTCGGAAAAATGAAAGAATAATTAATCTTGAAATTAATCAATAGGTAGCCGATGCGCGAAAATAACTGACATTTTTTTAGAGGAGCGTCCTTTGATGGGTGGAGTTTGGTAAAAGCGGTGATAATTGTGGTTTGAGTTTGTGGGGTCCGAGGCTGGAGAGGACGAAACAATTGCTACACGACTTGGTAGCTGCGATCCTTATCGATGTGAAATGGTTTTTTTTTTAGCGTTGAAACGGCTGGATGTCACGACCAGTGCCTGAAACCTGCTTGAATGTTCCTCCTCTTTTCCACGAGCAGGCCGTTTGACCTTTTGGTCGTTTTCGACACTACCAAGTGGTCACTGCGGAAATTGAATTTACGCAAACACTGTGATCTGCTGACAGTTGGTATAATTTTGTGGCATCAATGAACAAAACATTTTGATCATCGTTCCTTTTCAAAGTTGTGGTATTTGTTTCAAAAGGCATAGATCTTTATCCGTTCTTGCAAGTATGGTAACCCTCTTGCGCCCAAAAGTGAACTGTTTTAGATACTGAAAAAAAAAAACATTAAAAAAAGGTTTCGATATTTTGTAAAACTACGGAAATCAAATGAAAGTATTAGTTTTCAATATTTAATATGTTTGCTAAAATTTAAATACATGAATACATGTTTTTTCTTGCCCTTTCAACTAATAGAAACAACGATAGTGACATCGACAAGATTTTGCGGAAAAATGTCACCCTCCTATGTGCGAGGGAGGTACATCAGCTTCTGTCACCCTTTCAAGACCATTTTCTGCAAGCCGCCAAAGAAATGCTCTATTATCGAACCTTTTGGACTTAAATCTACACTAGTTCGTAGCGCTTCTAGGCGGCAGGGCAGACGGCAGCAACAGTAGCCTTCCTCTTGCGGTCCCAAGCAGCCATAGTGCAACGGCAATCGTCGTCGGTCTCACATTTTTCCCTCTGTCGCTCCATTTATGGGCCCTTCAATACAAATTGCTTTACGATCAGTACGTGTAAGGAGAGTTTATCAGCCGCCGAAGATCGCCGTACTATTATTATTGTTATAGACGAAGACGACGCATTGCTCCGGTCGTTCATTCAACTGCTCGCTGCTGCTCTTCTGACTTAACTGCTACTTGGTACTGCTCTTGCTGTGTCACATAAATTGCATTATACGGAAGCCTGCCGGTATGGTTGATCCATAATGGAAATCGATATTCAATGGATCCCGTCCCGAGTTCGGACGAGTTGGGCAGTCAGTGATCGAACCTTTGGAGGCGATAAATACAGCGCGCTTCCGAACCGGGACCTTATCCAGGTGGTCAGATTTCCCGCACTCTGCACTGGTGGCTACTTTGACAATGGCATCACTGACGGCTGAACATGAGACGAAGCCAGGTTTTTCATCAGGACAAGGGGCGAACTCCAAAGCTTCAAATACACTCAGCATTTTCTAAAGGATTTTTTTTAAATGTAATATCATGTTTATTTTCCTTCTGAAAAAACAATTTATTTGTAGGCAAGAGGCTCCTTCTGCCCTCCTATAGCTACGCCCCCGATGACGACTGAAACCTGTAGAGATCTGAAAATGGGTGGATATTTATAATGTCTTTCCTCCGGACAGGACGCTCCCGCAGGCGATTAGAGTTAGCCTTAGAGCATGTTTATGTACCACCGCAGCACACTTTCGCTCCTTCGAAGGCGATCGGTTTAGATTTGCACATTTGCACCAACTTTGTTAGTCTCTCTATGGCCCCGATTGACACCATTCGATAGCTTCTGGTAGGATACTACTATACGTAGGGATCGTTTCAGAAAAGCGGCAATGGCAACGCGTGTTCCAACCAAAATAGCCACCTGATAAATATTTAGCAGCGCTCGAAGTCCGATAGTCACGCAAAGGCGAGCAGCAAGTGGCCATTCCATTCAATCTCAAACTTCGAGCGACAATTTGTCGAAGAATCTGCCAGATATTTGTTCCTCATCTCGGCGGGGACATGATCGACAAACATTGCCAACATCGAACAGAAAAAAAAAACCCTGTGACAAACAAACGGCAAATTCCGGAGAAGTACCACGAAGAGCAACGAAGATTGCACTGGGCGACGGAAGCAAAACTTTTTTAAGCAATATGATAATTTGCAATGGAATCAATAGACTTTGGTTCGCTGATTTCTGTAACAGTTTTTGAGAAAAATGGATTACATTTTGTTTTTCATTGTAAACATTACACAAATTTCTTATATCTAGGTGTTCTGTGTTCAATGTCGTGACAACATGTACACTTGAAGGTTTCAAATAAAGAGTTTTTGGTTTATTTGAAAATATTATAAGTGTTTTGGAAATTTGAGGAGAAAACTTTCATTGTTACAAGTGTGGAGAAAAAATATCTAAACTTGTTTGCAATCTACTACAGATGACACGCAGGTTTTGTTCTTTGGCAGATAGGCCTGTGTAATCAAAAATCAAAGATTTTTGATATCCTTGAGGTAACTCAGGAAAGCCAGATGTGAAAATATTGAATGATATTGGTCCCAAAATGCTGTCGTTATGAAAACCAGCTCTTGCAGAAATTCACTCAGACTTGGGGTTCTGATAATTAATCTGAAGTGTACGGTTTGACAGACCATTAATTTTTTTTTTCAAAAACTGTTACGAGAATTCTGGAGACAGATTCAAAATCAGTGGCAAAAATCTACTTCAAACAGCCAAATTGTGTTGGCTAGTGTTGTTGCCAATGGTTCAAGAAAGCGTGCTTGATTAGTATTCATGGCTGGCTCTTGCTATCAATGATGCGCATTTGTCAGGTCGCCTTTGAGGTTGTTAAAATGTGATTGTTTGAGCTGCAATTGCAATCGTTTCGTTCAACATGAGCAGAGCAGATCAGAGCATGTGAGTTTGCGGACTGTTGCACTTTATTGCTATTCTAGAGCTGGAATGTGTATCCAATGCAATGTCGTTCGTGCACACGAGAGCTGGGCAAGCTGACAAGAAAACTGAAGACGGCTGGCAGACTCCCCCGGGAGGTAGCCTTTCGTTGTAATTGTGATTGATACTACAAATTGGATTAGTGCGGTGAATTTTAATTTCTTTTTGTTGAGGTCTATGAAGTGGTCTGTAGGATTGTTTGCTACGTCTTTGAACAAACGCATGTACGTTCAATCAGTTCAACATTTTCAACTGCTTTATGCATTCAACGTTCAAATTACTTAGGAACGAACGGTATATAATACTTTTTGGAATCGCCAATTGTTGAATGTTCAAAATGCTCGTTAATTGTTGAACACACAATAAGGAATATACGAACTGTTCAACAATAGTCGAAGTTTTTAGCAGTTGAACATTAGGCGAATTGCCCTATTCGTAGCTCTTTAGGTTAGATTTCTACAAAGTTTTTTTTATACTTATGAGCAGATGAATTCAATTCGATTGTGAAAAAAGTGTTAACTAATATGGCAAATGAAATGTAATATTTTGTTAACAAAATGATAATAGTAGTCTCATTTCGTTTTACCGAATTAGGATGAGGGTGTTATCGAACACAGAACACCTAAATATATGAGAAATTGATATTGTTGGCGCGTTAACCCAGGGCCTTCCTTAGCCCAGTAGTTAGAGTCCGCGGCTACCAAGCAAAGCCATGCTGAAGGTGTCTGGGGTGGAATCCCGGTCGGTCCAGGATCTTTTCGTAAAGAAAATTTCCTTGACTTCCCTGGGCATAGTGTATTATCGTACCTGCCACACGATATACGAATGCAAAAAATGGCAACTTTGACAAAGAAAGCTCTCAGTTAATAACCGGGGATTTTTTTTTATTTCCGTACAAAGCGGGCCGAAGGGTCTCAGATTGTCATGAAACTTTTTCCACAGGCAGGGCTCATCAATATATGAATAAAAAAATGATAAAAATTCAGTGTCGCTTATTTCCCCGGAAAACTCAGTTGGAATTTTTTTGTTTTTCTCTGACACTACTAACTTTGAAAAATCATAACTCAAGAACGAAGCATCGTAGAAACAAAGTTTTTTTTTATGAAAATGAAAGCAAATTTTCTCAGGAATAAAAAATATATTAACTGGAAAAAGTTTCCACAAAATTTTCTACCGTTGAGAAAATTCGTAAAGAAAAGCCGGAAAAACTATGTTTCAAAAAATGGATAACTTTCAAAAATATATTTTTGAGAAGGTAATTTCATAAGCTTTAGAGTAAAGTGGGGCAAAAGTTCGAGTGGGGCAAGAGTTTCTTTTTAAGATTTCTAGCTCAAATCAAATCAAAACTTAGAAATGTCATGGTGGTTCGAATGCTATTCAAGTAAGAGACTTTCACTCCAAATATCATATAAATCGATTGAGATTTGGAAAAGTTATGGCTGTTTGTTGTTTTTCGACGTAAATATTGTAATACTTGGTCAAACTTTCGATGCATGGAACCAAATAAAGATAAAATATTTTTCAATTTTTTATGTAAGGGTGTTTCTAGGCCTATCATAAGGATGTTTTGACGTGGATTAGTTTTTCCATAAATAGTTAGAATCAATTTTTGGCCCATAGCGGGGCAAAAGTTCGAATCTGCGGGGCAAAAGTTCGACCCATGTATAAACCCACGGAAAATTTTTCAAATTTCCTGAAATCTACATATTATCTTCAAATTTAGCGAAATTTTCCTGATCGTGCGAAAAATGTCACAAAAATTTTACATTTCCCTTAGTTTTGCGAAAAACTGCTATTTTTTAGGTGTATTACAATTAACCCTGTTTTGGGCATTTTTTGATGAAAATTTAGTGTGTATTTTTCGGCAAACATAAGTTTACGGCTGGTAGAAAGTATGCCTGGCATAAAAGTATTGATATTTTGTGTTTTAGCCAACGAACTTTTGCCCCACCCTAGATTCGAACTTTTGCCCCACCGTTGGGGCAAAAGTTCGAATAAGACAATCAATTTTGAAACTGTTATAACTAAAAATGGGTAAATATTTTGACACAAGTTTGTTCAGCAAAGTTATAGTCAATATGATGAAGGTTCGCTGTATGGTATTTGTTTTGTTTCATCTGCTATAATTTTCCTGGAAACTTTGATTATACCACTAAGGTCGAACTTTTGCCCCACCTTACTCTAATCGCTGAAATTTTTGAAATGTTCTTTTTATTTCGTTTTTGAGTTTTGGCCAATTTTGTGGAAAATGACCATATAAGCCTTTTCTTTGAAAACCCATACTTCGATCGAAGCAACAAAGATTTTTTATCAAAGCAATTGCAAATTTTCCAAAACATCTGAAAAAAAAAATATATGGGATTGGTTTTAATGAAGTATAAGTCGGAATGGATGATATTTTTCATGAAAAATTACACCGCTAAGAAAAACTGAAAAAAAAAAAACTGTTTCTGCCTCAATTTTTCATTACACTGAAAAGGGATTCTTTCTTTTCTATGGAACACATGAGATTATTATTATTTTTTTTTTTTTATTTTATTTATTCAATTATTCAGTATATAACTTACATTTTCATCTTAATACTACCTATTTTTTAACCTTTGGTTGCTAACACCAGAAGATTTTCGTTTCTTTGTATTATTAAGAACAAAGCATGCTGTATTTTCTTGGTTTTCATGTGCATCTGAGAATTCACTAGCAAACATTTTTCGTTCGTCTTTTGGTATAAATGAATGATATTTTTTTGTTCCAGGAATTGGAACAAGGTTAGGAAATCTTTCCTAAAGAAATTTTTCAGCCTCTGAATAGTCATTTTCAGTTGCATAGATAAATTCCCAATCTTTTTTAAATTGGTCTTTCACCTTTTGCGACACAGCCCAGTCAAAAAATTGTTTGGCGTTATTAATTTCTGCTGACTTTCAAATACTAGCATCTCTAGCTATTCGCTTAATGTCAAATTTCAAAAATGTATGCAACCAAGAAAATGATTTTAAAATTAAAGCAGAATGGCACTTTTTCCCATCGGTGGCAACATTAAGCGAATGGCTAGAGATGCTACGATGCAATTTCTTCAACTTTTGGAAACATTGATTTTCACGATCATGGATGGCACGATTAAAGAATCATGTCTCACATGAGTTCTGAAAACGATATGAGCAGAAATTATGCGGTTGTTACTAAAAATGATATTGCTGAAAACGATTCCGTTGTCACAAGTTTTATAGATATGTTCAGTTAAGTATAATCCACAAATTAAAATAAAAAATGCATAATTTCCTTAGGAAATTGCCTACTTTTAGACGTATTCCACGATTCAAGGTGTTTTCAATTTTGAAATAACTAAAAAAATAAATTACTTGTAAGAGTTTGACCTACATATTCGACTTTAGGGACCATGATTTAGGTAAGTAATGATATTTTTAATATTACCGAACGTGGTTGTCATGGGTGATCAATGTTACCCGATATCAGCTAAATAAAAAAAAAACCCTTAAAACATTTTTTTTAACAAACTTTAAACTTTTAGAAAACAAAATATGGTATGGCACGACCAATGATGTACTTGTTTTAAAAATATAAAACTTGCAAGTTATGCCATTTCAAATGAAATTTTCAAGAAATATCCCAAAAAATGATCAATGTTACCCCGGATTACGGTACTTCTCTATACCTTTATTTTAATCTCTTTGATTTAATATATTAACACTATAAGCCCCACGATCAAAATTGTAATGCAGAGCCCCGGGATCAAAATCATCTATATGAATTATTGGCTATATATCAGTGATGGCTCAGCCGATTTTTGGAATTATTTCACGCATCTCATGCTCATATCCTAATTTTTTTTTTTTACGGAACAAACTATTCCTGAAGGTGTCCAAATTTACCCTACAGCAATTAAACCAATACAATTTTTTTGTTAACTGAATTTACATGAGAATCGGGTCAAACCTTACCGAATAAGTTACTACTCTATGTTTATCAGATTCAAATATCCGTAAATAATGAAAAAGAATGGCAAATGTATTCGAAATCAGATATTTCGAGCCTCCCTAACGAGACAAATTTGGGTAAATCACTGAAAGCACTCTAGTGCTTTGAATATGTATGCTAGAGGTTTGATATCTTCGACAAAGTATTAAGAAATAAGTTGCGCTACATTTTGAACCCTTTGGATTTGATCTAGATTACTTGTAACTGATCCAGATCATTTTTATCTTTCAATATGAGCGTCCTAGTACAAAACTTCCTTCTGCAATGTTGTTCACTGGAACATTTTCGACATTTTATTCATATAAATTTACCTATATAAATGCAGTAAACATGTTTGAGCAGGAATTAACAGGTTTGATCACACTCAAAATTTATATTACTAAAAAGAACTGAAAAATACCTTGTTTTCCTGACTGATTGTCTATAAACTGACATATAAAGCAATGACATGTAGTTTTTTCGTTATTGATTTGATTGCAGTAGTCCAGATAAAATTGTTGATTTGTAATAGAAATATGAAATAACACTAAAAAAATATTTTACTTTAAAAATTTACGAATTTTTCATCAAGTTTCTAAGTGATAACATGTAGTTTTTCGGCATATAATATATTGAATGAGCTCAGTGAACATGTTTAAACAGGAATATAAAATGTTTGATTACACTCAAAATCCCTTTAATTAAAAACCTACGAGAAATCCTAAATTTTCATCCTGTTTACCTGTAAAACAATACTCAAAGCAATAACATGTGGCCTGAATTCTTTTGTGGAAATCTAATGAATATGTTTGGGCAGAAATAGTAATTTTCGGAAATACTCATACTTGCTTTTACTTAAACTCTATGCAAAACTTATTTGTTTCAATTGTTTGCCTTTGAAACAAGTATCAAAACGACGACATGTAGTTGTTCGAAATAAGTCTGAAAACTTCTTTTTGACATAAGACTGAAAACTTCTTTTTGCTTAAAAACTCACCAAAACCACTTGTTTTGAAACCTAGTTGCCAGTGAATCAGAATTGAAATCGACGAAATATAGTTTTTCAGCATCAAATTTCTAGTGAAAGTCCAGTGAACATGTTTAATATAAAAAAAATGATTACACTCAAAATTTCAACAGCTAAGAAAACCCCTATTATAAATGTAAATTTAAACTTGAAGTTTATTCGAAAGAAAAAACATAAAAATCCAAATTCTTGCTTTTGAAATGCATATATCCAGTTATTGGAGCGACATTCAAAATTCTTACCGCAACGAATCCAACACTCACTATCGATTTGTGTGATTTGTGGTAAATCGAAATTTATAGCGAAAACATGTAATTTTAACCAAATTTTTTGATTACATCAAAGCTTTTTCACTGAAAACCCTTAGTAACAAGTGTCTTTTTTCTGTTAATCTAAATTTAATGCGATAATTTGTTAAAACTTTTGATTCTAAAACAAACACATGTCATCGCTTTTCGTTTACGTTTCGATTTACCGACAAACAGGCATGACAAACAGATTTGTGTTAGATTTCAGGTGTAAACATTTTTGAGTGTAGTCTTATATTACTAGATATGCCAATGAACATCTTAGAGATTGAATTTGAATGTTAATTGTCTAGCAGTTGTGAACAATCTAAGATTTCTTGTAATTTTATTAAGTGAAACAAAATATAAAGTGTAATAAAAGACATCTCTTCCTGTTCTAGCATGTTATATTGACCTCTAAAATCACTCTTTTTGATGTATTCGAATCCTCTGAGCAGAATCTCAATAGAGAAACTCAAAAGTAGGTTGGAGGAACTTGTATCTTCTAATTTCGCCTTTATATAGTGCGGAATTAAAAGGTACAAGGTACTCCAATCTACTTTTAAGTGTTTTCTAAAGTCAGTTTTATGTCGAGAAAATTACATGTCATAGCAATGAAAAAGTAAATGTCGCAGTGATAAAAGTACATGTTGTCTCTTAAAATTTGGATTTACAACAAATAGTTGTAGAAATTTGGGTTCTCGACGCACTGTCCGACAAAAAGAACCTGGTTGTGTTGCTTCAACACCAATAGAATATGATATTTTTTATATATCTGATATTTTTTCTCCATATCATAAAAACTAATTGTTGGGGAGAGTCACACACAATAACAATAACACACAAAGATTGATAGCAACTTTCATATTCATGCTGAAAATGGTTTATTCAATACAAAATATTATCTAATAATTATTCATATAATTACGTACAATTTGGTGTTCACTACGCACTACCAAAGAAACAGCTTCCCAACTCTTCCACTTCTACTGCACATTACTAACAATTTATTTTATTCAGCTTACAACACACAGAGAATTTCCGTCACAACACTAATAATAAACCTTTACTGAATTTCGGTAAAAAGATGCCGAGCATTTCGGAAAAGCATTGTCGTGATCTGCTTAGCAAATTTTGACAGCTGGATGAGTTTTACATTTTGCAGTGGTGCTCAGCACTTTGAACTTTTCGCCGAGATCTCAGCTATTGGATTTTCGGTTACTTGTTATGCCATTGCGAAAAAAATAAGTTCGTCGTTTTGAAACTCGAATTATTAGCAAATAGTTATAATAAAATAAGTATTGCCGTATTTTTTTTTTTTGTAAAGAAATTGTCAGTGTATCCAAAAATTACTATTTCTGCTCAAACATAATAAATACATTCCTACAAAAGAAATCAATGCCACAAAAACCCATGCCATTGCTTTAAACATTGTTTTAAAGGCAAATGGGATGAAGACTTAGGGTTTTTCGTAGGTGTTTATTGAAATATATTTTGAGTGTACTTAATCCATTTTTTTTTTTATTTCTGCTCAAACATGTTCACAGTACACGTACAATCTAGTTGATTCCGAAACAGAAACCAATTGTCATTGCTTTGAAATTTGGTTTATAGGCAAATAGGTTTAAACAAGGGGTTTCTTAAAGTTTTTTAATTGAAATATTTTTTGAGTGTCATCTCGAATTACTCAAAACTGTTCCCCCGGACAACTGCAATCAAATTTATTTCGAAAAAACAACATGTCAGTGCTTTGAATTTTGGTTTATACGCAAACATTTAAGAAATGAGCTATATCTTGATTGTTTTCAGCAATTTTAATTTTGAGTGTAATTAAAAAAAATATATAGTTCTGCTCAGACATACTCTTTGCTATTCTGCAAGAAAATATGTGTAGAAAAGTGTCAAAATTACATCATTAAACAACGAAAATGATAAAAGAAGTTTTCATCTATGACGTTCCTACCGAGAGAAAAGATCGATCTAGATCAGTTATAAGTTATATAGATCAAACCCAAAGAATTCAAAATAGAGTGCAACTTAGTTCAAAACAATTTGTTGAATATTTCAAACCTCTAGCATGCATATCCAAAGCACTAAAGGTTTGCTCTTCTTTTGTCTTTCTTGGTTGCTGAAGAGTCTTTTATAGGTCTCCTATCCAGGGTTGCGCTACCTATATCGTGCTACAGAGGCTGCCTCCTCGGTACTGACACTATACAGCATTGTCCGTTTGTTTTTTACACGATGACCACGTTCATAACCATCACAACAATCCACCTATATCAGGGCTTTCGAACATGCTGCTGTGGTGAACCGTCATGCGCTAGTGGTGTTATTAGAAGATCTGGCGTGAATTATTGGAATCAATCGCAGATCAGTGGAGGAGGCTTTCGTGTTTCTGGAGAGCAGATAGGCCTGACCATTTATTCTACCAAAACAAAGTGCTACGGACAATACTCAGTGAGAAATTCGAAAATGGTGTGTGGCGCAGACGCATGAATCACGAGTTGTATCAAGTGTTCAAAGATGCGAATATTATCAAGTGTGTAAAATACGGCAGACTTCAGTGGGCTGGTCACTTAGTACGAATGTCGAAAAAAAAATCAGCAGAAACCAGGTAGAGGTCGGCGACTTCGAGGAACGAATACGCAGGCTGTACGCAGCGGGATACGAACTGGCGACCTCAAACGTTCGGAGCAACTGGAGAAGTAACGCCCAAGATCGACGAAGATAGAGCTATTTGATACGCCCGGCAATGGCTTGAGATATGCTGTTGCCAAGCCAAGCCAAGCCAAGCTATAAAATGGCAACGATTTTACCCAAAAAATGAAAAAAATATATATTTATGATTTTAAGAAAAGTGCTGATTTTTAACAGTTCTCGAAGCACTGGGGTAACCCATTCGATAGAATGGTTTAACAAAATTTGATCCAAAGTCTATCACACGTGGTGTGGACGGATTGCGACTAAAGCTAACGGTTGCGGCGCAATCATTTTCATCTGGCTAAAACTGCTTAGATACCATTACTGTGCAGTTGACAGATGCGATGAATGGTCGCGATTAGATATGACACAATATGAAGCGCCGCCCAGTGGCGTTCTTTGTTTATATCCACTTTTTTTCTCACCGACGGACGTCGGTTGTCGTCTGCTCCTAGTCCAGTTTGTTTTATCATAGAGCGATCACTCAAAGAGAAGCGCCACCGCGCTAACCATCGACTTCCGAACGAGCGACGGGTTGATTGCGACAAATTGAGGAATTCCTTCAATATGTTTTCGATTCACCGTTTGACATATGGATGACAAGTTGATTTCCGAACAACGGAAGCCGTCGGGAGGTGGCGCTGTGAGCATGGTTGCCGTTTTCTTTTTTTTAAATTTTAATGAAAATTGAAATTTACTCCGAAGTTGCCACTATACATACAGCTTCGAAATGCTTGTTGTGTTTGACTGATGCGAATCTTGCCGGTGGCAGTACATGAAGTAAATCGGCGCTTTGTTTGCATTCAATATTTATGCACAACGTTGCTGGAGGGATCTTCACCAGTTTTGGGAGCAGCATCGTTCATTGCTAAACACAAGTACGTTAATTGCAACACACCAGTGGTTCCCAAATTTAAGCGATTGCGCACTGAAAATTATGTTCTTGGTGTCATAGCTCGAGACTTATTACAGAGTTTTGATACTGAATGATTGCGTATTCAATGGTAAAAGTCCCATGGAGATTCACACATTTTCAAAAGCTATCGAAGATGGAACGCGGAAGAGAGGTTCATAAAGGCTTTAGCAGATTATTTGACTCGCAAGTTGAGGATTTGGCAGCTGGAAATAAAATTGCAACAAGAAGATACTTAGACTTTTCGTACGCTTTTCTCCTTTGTGAAATTGCTAATTTTAAAAGACCAAATACTGAGTGGAACAAAGTCTATTCTGTATCATTTATGAGAGCCTATGTTAAAATACGGTTAGATCCCACTGTGAAAAATATCTCTGAGACCGCCCAACTGCAACCATGTTGCCACAATCCCTAGTGTGCACTATAGGGGTAGGTATCTACAACTTATGCATCTTTTTTCCGCTGCCTTCAGTGAGTTTTATTGATTTTCGATGCCGTCAGCTATCATTATTTGTAATTAATTATCACACAACGCACATAATAATGGACCGCACTTGAGAGTCGAAGGACCACCACCATATCCCGATGGCTACGCGTCGTAAGATCAATTTGGGCCTCTTTTTCTCCAGATTGTGTCACGTCTGGCGGTTCAAAATTGATTTTTATTACGGGCAGATATGTGTGGCAAGTGGTGGCGGATTTTTTTTTTCCTTTTATTTCGGTGACGGTGGCTGTCGAAACGCTAAAACCGCTCGAAGCATCTTCGCTTTATTTTAATTATAATTATTATTATCACCGTTGCGTTCATTTGAACGCGCTTGTATCGATCGGGAATGGGTCAACTTTTCCTTTTTTTTATTTCTCCACCAGAGGGCGATCGGGGTGCACTTTATTTTATTATTTTTCAGCGTATCAGTTGCCTGAAATTAATGTTAACTTTATCATTATGCTCAACGGTGTTCAGTGCTCCTCTGGGACGAACGCGCTTTTGTTCCGAGTGTCATAACTTGGCGGTGTTGCTAAAGGTGGTCCATTTTTCACTTGTTTTTATTTTGTTTTTCCTTGCAGATGAATCAACAGTGTAAGGTGTGCGGCGAACCGGCCGCTGGCTTTCATTTCGGAGCGTTTACCTGTGAAGGATGCAAGGTATGTGCGAAGTTTTTTGATTCTTCAGTTTATTTCATAAAAATCTGTGAAATACAACGACCGTTATGCAATTTAGCAGTTGTTGAATAGAGTTAAGAATATTACGCATGAGCATGAGCATTGATGACCGTACAATTCGTAGTTGCTACTCCGTGACCAGAATAATCGAAACTGCACAAGGAACCAACTGATGGAGCTTGGGAGTAGCTTATCATCTTCAGCGTAAAATTTCAAGTATTTCAAATATTAAATAGTCATTAATGACGCCGACCACGTCCTTACGGTCATCGTGGAAGGGGAGTAATGTTAGTTTGATAACCATTGTTACTAAAGACCGAGTATACCTCTGCATCTTCATGGTTGTCACAGGAAAGAGTTTTTGTTAGTGGGAAGGATTCAGAAGCTACATAATCTAGATTAACATTGGCCAGTGATGAAGGTTTAATACAAAACCGAAACCGTCGGACATCAAGGTTAAGATGAATCGAAGCCAAACTTAAAATTTTCAAGAGCACAAATCTGGAAAACCAAAAACTTGTTTGAGTTGAAAATTTGATGGTTTGGTCACCACCAGCTTTCAGCTTAAACGGATGTTTGGTTCTCCAGATTCGTGCTCTTGAAAATTAGAGGTTTGGCATCGATGCATCTTCACCTTAAGGCAAAACCGTTTCTCTGCCGTCTAAGACTGCAAAAGCTGAAAGAACCTAAAATCGTATGACTAAACGTTTTCAGCTTTAATTAGACTTTTTTCTTTTTTTTTCTTTTAAGTAACTTTGAATACGTCATAAATATGGTCAAGAATTTGACTTTTTTTTGAAAACTTTGCATCTACTGAGAGTATATATTTTTAGGATGTGTTCAAATCACTAATAACGTGTACTACTCTTAATTATTATAGTTATTCCTCGAACTCTATGCATATATGTAAATATATTTTTTTGTATTATTTCGTTTAGATTTTGAAACTCACAGTTAATGTGGTCCTGGTTTGCTTCCTTACGAGTTCCTATTATTGATTTATGTAGTGAATTAGCAGTTATCCAAAGAAATCTTGATTTCTGGTAAAATCCTTGGTTTAAGGTGAAGTGATGAGATCCTTGATTTATGGTTGTGAACTTCTGACCAAACTTTTCATATTCCTCTCAAGATTCTTGTTCATATCCTTAAAATAGTATTTTCTTATAAAGCCACTGAAGAATTCCGGGAAAGAATAATTAGCAGCAGCTTCTTCATGTAAACCTTAGTGAGAAACCCTTGATATTCAGGGAAGTTTCCTATTAGGGTTCCTAGTACCGACCCCTTTTTACCAGTACCGGTTCTACGGTACTTAAACTCTCAGTACCGGTAGTACCGGTAAAATACCGGTACTGGAACAAAGGTTTGTAATAAAGCATACAGTATTGGACAACAGAACCGCAACAGAACCAATTAATACAAGGTTGCTGGCGCTTATTGTTAATTTTTATGAACTATAACACTAACAAAATAAGGTCTTAGAAAAAGAGTAATTTGTAAACCGTTCTAAATCTTGAACTAAACAAAAATCTGTGTTGAAATACAAGTTCTGTCTGACGTGAGGGACCACATTCATTCAAATCTATCCTTTAACCGTGCACAGTTGCTCGGAAAAGTTGCAGACGTCCTGAGTAATATTGTATGCGATGCAAAAAACCGTTCAAAATTAATAATTTGTGGACTGTTTCCATTTTATCGCCTTTCATTTCATTCATAAAGTAGGATTAAAATATGCAAAGCATGTTCTATGTTCAATGTTTAGCTGACATACGTGTGCGTATTTTTGTAACATAACTTTCAGACACAGAGAAAGCTCTTTCTTAGTCCGTCCGGAAGTTGCTCAAATTGTTGCCCATGCATCGTTAAATTTGGTATTCTCGTGATACACGAATTTTTCCGAATAATTGCTATCAATCTTTGTGCCTAAGGGCATTTTTAGGCAGTCTAGAAAAATGCCCTTGAACAATATAACCAGTCGAACCACGTTGTGCCTTAATTGAAGCACCTTTGAATACTTTAGTATCCTGAAAGCTTTCGTTATATTTGATCCTAGTTGTCTAGAAAACTTGATATTCATCATCAGCAGCTTCATTTGTATTCAACAATCGATAATTCGTGCTTCTAACGTTTTTATGCGCGAAGATAAAACATCTTCAGTGCTGAAAAGATGCTGGTTAGAATAAGCCTTTATTTAATACGTTCGTTGATCGACTTAAGAAGCTTGCCATCAACGAATTCTACATAACTTACGTTCCATTTATTGTGAAAAAATTAATATTGATTCAAATGATTAGTGGATTTTTCATCAGTACCGAAAATACCGGTACTCAATGCTTTCCAGTACCGGTATTTCGGTACCAAAAATTGGTCTGTAATACCGGTACTTTCGGTACCAGTACTCCCGGTACCAAAACCCTAGTTCCTATGGCGAATTCAAGTCTAGAGATCTTTCAAATGCCAATGTCATATAATCATTGCCCTGTATAGTAAATCATTGGAAAAAGGGTTTTGTGTTGCTATATCTTCGGTTCTCTAGCTCGGTGCTGTTATTTATCAAGATCTTTACAAGGTTTATTGATCATGGATGGAACAATGATTGTTTACAGAGGTGCTAGCTCAGAAGCATGGGTAGGACAAACGTTGGAAAAATGTCTATGTTCACGACAGCCCAGATTTTTTTATTGGATTCTCAGACAGCAAATTGAAAGTGAATGTTTTCATGCTGGTCATTAACAGAAGGCTAAGTCATTTACACAAGACACAAACCTTTAAGATCATTGGTAAGATGTACTTCATTAATAATTTATTTTTTTGGACCAGTTCGTTTAAAAATAATTGACAAAAACTAGAACAACCAGCGAAATTTAGCTGCCTTTGACATTGTTTTGTCATTTCCTTACTAAAAAATCAAAGTGCTGTGAATCTGTCTACTATTATTTTTTTATCTTTGGATTTTTTTGAGGATACAAATTAGTAAGAAATAATAATTTCTAATCGGTCGTGAATCGTAAGTCAGTCCCATGTGTAAAAAGTAGGCATTGAAAAAACATATTGAGTCGTGTTGTAGTGTTAGTGCAACTCGAAGATTATTGGGAGATATGTTGAAAACTCAATATGACTTGCGATTCATAGCAGCTGCGCAAGCTGGATACCACCGAAGTTAGAAAATTCCGAGCTAATTGTAAAATAACTCAAGATTCTTGGTAAATGATTGAATGAGCAGAAACTCCTTTAAATATTTCGCTGAAAATTCTTAAGGTGAAGCGGCGTGTAACTCAAAGAATCATTAGAATCATCATTGATGTAGTAGTAGTAGTGTCGCCTTTCCATGTTTATTTTCAAAACAAACAAACAAAAAATATAACATTTTTGTTAAGCATATATTTATGTAAACACATGGGAAATTTAGAAGATTGACGAGTATTGGAAATCAAAATCAACTGTTCATTCGTACATATCAAAAGAAAACATTACAATTTGATGAAGGGCAACGGAATTTCTCTGTTTTTTATTGGATTTATCGCATATTTTTGTTATGCATCGGTACGGTATATATTTGCAAGGGATGACGGTGTTGCCAGGTGATTGGTGACAGATTTTTCTAGCAATTGTTATATGCGTGTTTTCGGAACATTTGCTGCATATTATAAAAACTTATCATTTTGCAAATAGTTTTCCATCACAAGATTACTGATTTAACAAAATTTTAATGATTTTTGTGATCAATCCACATTAAATGCTATGATTTTACAGACAGAAACTCTGACATCACTGCGCTCAACGATCGCGATGATTGTGCACACACGATAGACGCGTCCCGACGCATCCCGACGCATCGCACTGTGGAGCTTTTCAATTATTTTCGGTGGTCCAAATTGATAAACACTTGGTATGATTTTATGCTTTGTAGAGATGGTTTCTGTAATTCGGGAGAATCGAAAAACAAACAACGTATGAGTTTAAAGTTTCTATGCTTTACCCAACGTTTCCGCACTGAAAATTAATACAACAGAAAAAAAACTTGGATATTTTAGACTATAAACACAGGAATGTCTCAGTGTGCGGTGGCGGCGTCGATTAGCAGCAAGTGAAAACCATCGCCATAATAGTTTTGAGTGATGCGGTTGATAAAACTTTATAAATATTTGATTCCCGTTTGAAATGTGTTCCTTTAAGGAAAGTGAATGAAAGATTTGTTTAGGGGAAGTGTAGTGAACGCAATATAAAACCCAAAAAACAAATGCTTGCTGCAGAATTACAATGGAAAAGGTAAGCACCTTCTATTTACAAGTGTAGTTGTGTGAGGCAATGAAATGCGGCATGAAATCGGAGATTTTTTTTGAGAATATAAATCTCATGTATATTGTTGCAAAATTGATAATGCTGTATCTGAAAGTATTGATTAAATATTGAAATACCACCTGAAGCATTTTTCTTCGCATAAGTTATCCATTAAATCAGGTGATAAGCAGTTATATTTCATCGATGTTTTAAATACCAATACCATCATAACAATATGTTAATGATTTTGGAAGAAGCCATTTTGTGATGACGCACCAAAAGGCCTTAAACAGGTCTGCAAGCATTTTTAGTAGTTCCGACAAGAATTCATTCAGAAGCATTCCAAAAAATGCTCTTTTTTATGAGCAATGAGAAATAAGATATAAACATTTTCTACGAATAATCAAGGGATATCTTGCAGAAATATTCATTACAATTTTGTCAAGAACTTCTCGAGATAGGCTTCGGGAGTTCTGTAGGCATTACTCAACAGATCGTAAACAGATTTTTAAAGGAGTGCATTGAGTAAACAAGATCATCATCGGCTATCGTCAACAGCACTATGTTCGATGCCAGCGGTATTGGGTTAATCACTGAATTGTTTAAGCGACTCTTTAGGATTCTATAGATAGAAATACTTAAAGAAATGCGTATTTCAATTATTCCAATAATATGTACATCTTTTTGTAAAAAAATCTGTAGGAATAATGTCACGCTATGTTGAATCATGGGTAAGAAAATCCTTTGATTCACTGATTGATTGATTTAATGCTGTAATGCCTACAAACAATAAAAATCTCTGAGTTAGTGTTTTTGTTAAAAGTTTAAAAGATTAGATACTGTTAAAAGAATAATGAACCTACTCGAAATTAGGAGCGGCTCACAACAGCGTCTTTTCCACATGTTAGGAGTGGCTGATCATCGTCCGAGTACCGGAGAAGCACTCTAAGCTAAACTGCGCATTATGGTCTTCCGAACATGGTCAATGGGGGAATGGTCCTCCGGAATTTAATGGAGTTCGTGTCAGGCCCTACGAGCCTACCGTAAAAACACATCAGCACAGGAACGTCAACGAGATAATACGGACCGGAACAATCGGCAAAGACCACAGCAACACAAATGGGCTAGCGATTTGAAACTCGGTACGTGGAACTGCAAATCTCTCAACTTCATCGGAAGCACATGCATACTCTCCGATGTACTGAAGATCCGCGGTTTCGGCATCGTAGCGCTGCAGGAGGTGTGCCGGACAGATTCGATGGTGCGACCGTTAAGAGGTAATCATACCATCTACCAGAGCTGCGGCAGCACACGTGAGCTGGGAACAGCTTTTGTAGTGATGGGTGATATTCAAAGGCACGTTCTCGGGTGGTGGCCGATCAACGAAAGAATGTGCAAGTTGAGGATCTAAGACTGGTTCTCCAACTTCAGCATCATAAACGTGTAAAGCCCTCACTCCGGAGGCACTAATGATGACAATGACGCTGTTCACGCGCATCTCGAATGCGAGTACAACCACTACGTCAAGATCATCATAGGTGATTTGAACGCTCAGGTTGGCCAGGAGGAGGAGTTCAGACCGACGATTGGAAAGTTTAGCGCCCACTGGCTGAACGAACGAGAACGGCCTACGACTGATAGATTTTGCCGCCTCTAAGAACATGGCTATCCGTAGCACCTACTTTCAGCACAACCTCCCGTATCGGTACACCTGGAGTTCACCACAGCAGACGAAATCACAAATTGACCACGTTTTGATCAATGGACGGCACTTCTCCGATGTAACCAATGTCAGAACCTATCGTGGCGCTAAAATTGGCTCTGATCACTAGTGATAGTGAAACTGCGCCCAAAACTATCCGTCATCAACAATGTACGATATCGGCGCCCCTTTCGGTATAATCTAGCGCGACTGGCACAACCAAACGTCGCCGCCGCATTCGCGCTGCATCTTGCGGTAGCGTTGCCGGAAGAGGGCGAGCTTGATGAAGCCCCTGTTGAGGACCGCTGGAGCACCATCCACAACGCAGCCGAGGGCATCATCGGCTTCGTGGAAACGAGGGCATGTAACGATTGGTTCGACGAAGAATGCAGGTAGGTTTTGGAGGAGAAGAATGCAGCGCGGGCTGCAATGCTGCAGCAAGGAACGCGCCGCCTGGAAGATGCGGAATGTGAAGCTTCATCGTTCACAAGAAACGCGAAAATTCTACTAGTAGCTTAACGCATCCCCGAAAAAGCTTCGTGCCGCGAGCCGAAATGTGTAGGGATAAGGATAGAAGCATCTTGATGGACGGACGTGAACACCTAAATAGCACGGAGAACACAGACGTAGAGCATCACGACAGCGGAGGTTGTGACTACGTCAGCACGGCAGATGAAGAAAACCAACCTGTTCCCACATTGAAGGAAGTTAAGGATGCCCTAAACCAGCTCAATAACAACAAGGCAGCTTGTAAGGATGGTATTGAAGCTGAACTGATCAAAATGGGTTCGAAGATGTTGGCCGCCTCTCTGCACCGGCTTATCGTCAGAATCTGGGAAACGAAACAGCTGCCGGAGGAATGGAAGCAAGGGATCGTATTCCTCCTCTGCAAGACGGGCGACCAACTGCAATGTGAAAACTATCGTGCAAATGAGTTTGTGGAAAGTTATCAAGCTGGTTTCATCAACTGCCACTCGACGACGGACCAAATCTTCACTGCACGGCAAATCCTCCAGAAGTTCCGTGAACACCAAGTTCCAACGCATCACCTTTTCATCGATTTTAAAGCGGCTTATGATTGTTTCGACCGCAAATCATGAACGAGTACAGCTTTCCCGGAAAACTCACAAGACAAATAAAAGCAACGATGCAAGGCGTGTAGAATAGCGTGAAGATTTCTGGCGAACATTTCAGTTCGTTCGAATCCCGCCGGGGACTGCGACAGGGTGATGGACTTTCGTGCCTGCTGTTCAACATCGCGCTAGAAGGTGTCTTGCGGAGAGCCGGGTTAAATAACCGAGGTACGATTTTCACATGATCCAGTCAATTTGTTTGCTTCGCGGATGATATGGATATCGTCTGCCGAACATTTGGAACGGAAGCAGATCTGTACACCCGCTTGAAACGTGAAGCGACAAAATTCGTCTTGGTGGTAAATGCGTCAAAACCAAAGTAACCTGCTAATAGGCAGAACCGAGCGCGACAGAGTCCGCCTAGGAAGCAGTGTTATGATAGATGGAGATACTTACGAGGTGGTTGATGAGCTCGTCTACCTCGGATCCTTGTTAACGGCAGATAACAATGTTAGTCGTGAAATACGGAGACGCAGTGGAAGTCGCACTTATTATGGGCTCCAGAAGAAGCTGCGATCGAGAAAGATTCATCCCCGCACCAAATATACTATGTATAAAATGCTAATAAGGCCGGTGGTCCTCAATGGACATGAAACATAGACCACGCTTGAAGAGGACCTGCAAGCACTTGGAGTGTTCGAACGAAGGGTGCTTAGGACCATCTTTGGCGATGTGTAGGAGAACGTTGTGTGGCGGCGGAGAATGAACCACGAGCTCGCTATGCTCTACGGCGATCCCAGTATCCAGAAGGTGGCGAAAGCCGGAAGGGTGCGTTGGGCAGGGCATGTTGCAAGACTACCGGACAACAATCCTGCAAAGATGGTGTTCGCGTCGAATCCGGTTGGCACAAGTAGGCGAGGAGCACAGCGAACGAGGTGGCTTGATCAGGTACACCAAGATCGGTAGAGCGTGGGACAAAATCGAAGTTGGAGGGACACGGCCATGGACCGAGTAAATTTGCGTAACATCGTTAACGAGGTTTTATGAAAGCAATTGATATTACACCAAGTAAATATAATAATCATTGCTGGAAGTCCTGCTAACAACGGACACCACAAGACCTGGCGATATAGTGAACTTCACCGTCGTATGAAATGTACCATGTGCAAGACGCTGTTAAGACCAGTAGTCCTCTACGGGCATAAGACGTGATTTAAACTCGAAAAGGACCTGAAAGCACAAGGAATATTTAAACGATATACGCTTAGGACAATCTTTGTCAGAGTATGTAAAAGTTGCATTTCGAGGAAAGGAATCAACCATGAACTTGTTAAACTCTACGTCGAACTCGTTTTCCAAAAAGTCGCCAAAACTTTAAATGGATCGATGGGCAGAGCACGTTGTGAGAAAGCCGGACAACAATTCAAAAAAAAAAAATGTTTTTTGTTCACCTTGAACCCGGCTACCGTTACCAGACGAAAAGGGGTCCCAGACAACCAAAATGTACGTATAACGAAACCACCTGGAGGCTTTGTATACGCATAATTTCACTTATAAGATGTCGCGAAAAGGCCTTCTATGTACAAAAGTGGAGGCGATATGCGTGCATATATTATGTGATGATTAATAGCATACAATGCAAGTGTATAAATATTCTACCGAACTAACCTGTGATCTTATGCGACTCAACTTATGATAACAAATGTTGATTTGACAGCTGCGACGGATTGATTCGACTTACTTTGTACGAGTTTACGGAACGAAACAAAATGTACAAATGAACTCAGAAAAAAAGTGTTTTATGCGAGGAAACTCATCAATATGACGATTTCATCCACCGTGTTTTGTGGGTTTGATGTAATTAGTATGAATAAGTTAGTTATAACGTGAACTTTCATGCGATTTCTGATTGTCTGGGGTACAACAGGCTAGGTGGTTTGACCAAGTGGAGCAGGATCTTGGAAGTGTGAGATGATCGAGAAACCAGCCATGGAAGCCTTGAAGGACATAACGCCATCGAAAGTAAAGCAAGTAGTTGCTAAAAAAAAATCGAGTATTTAGTGTATTATAGTTTCTATTTAGTAAAAGTACAGTCACCCCACAGTTATGGATAGCACACAGATATGGATCAGAGTTGGATTAAAACACGAATATCTCATCAAATACAGGTGCAATTACCCAGAACACATTTTACCTACGAGAATCATGAAGCTGTACAGCATCACAATCAATTATAATTTGCTTAAGCATATTTTTTCCGTACGTAGGAAATAAAATGTCAACCGTATTCCCAGATGCGTTGATTCATATCTGTGAGGCATTGAAACCCATACCACAGTTATGAATCAAAGATAAGACGATTCCGAAACAAACGCCAAAACGTATGCTTTCACTAGCACACCATTCGTTTACCTCGCAGATAAATTGCTGTTATAGTGTTTTGATCCATAATATGAGTCGACTTGATCCATAATAAGGATCCTCCTCTCTCACTGATCAACATCTGTGGGGTGGACATCGTTTGAAATTTCTATCGAAATTGACACTTCTAAAATCGTGAGAGACGAATAACAAAATACATATGAAATCTCTAGAAGAACTTTTGCAGAAATATCAGGAAAAAAATATGGAGAGGTTTATACAAAAACAGTTTCAAAGGGAATTCTAAGCGATAATACTGGAAAATTCAGACTATTCACAAATCCATTTCAACAAGAATGCTGAAAGTATACAACAAGTGCATGAAATTATTATAGGAATCAATGATATTCTGTGATTCTTCCGTTATATTTTGTGGAAATTTGTTCCTTAAAAAAATGCAGATGTTCATGATACGTAAGTCTAAAAGTTATCAAATCTTGTGCATTGTTGAATGTCAGCAAATTATACACTCTTAAAAAAAATGAAAATTACTGCGGACGTAATTCACATCATGACTGAATGACTCATGATGTAAGTGATGAAATGACGTAAAAATGTGTTCTGAAAGATGTATTGAACGAAAAGTGTAATTTTACATGATGAAGGACATGAAAACGATGCCACTATGATTGATATTTCCCGAATCAGACACCATCGTATTTAAAATGTGACACAAATTCACGTCATTTGGTTCGCTTCTTTTATGTGCATCCAAAAGACGTAAAAATACATGATTTTTTCGGAGTGTGTATGTATGCTCACTTCGCCTAAAGTTGAAACAAATGCTGCAGGTTGAACTAAATTCCAACCCATCAACACAATCAATCCAGCTCTCAGCAATCATCCAAATTCCCCAAAATCGCGGCACCGACCACGTGCGGCCCGGCCGATGCTTGATTAATGATGTTTTTGATCCAATTTATTGCCCAGACAAATTACACTTGTCCGACTGCGAGGCTGCTGGCCGCCACCAATTTGAATCCGAACTGAGTCGCTGTTTGTCGGTAAGTACTAAGCATTGTGCTGCCAAATGAGCATATAAGTTTACCTTCTCTACGCAAAACTCAAGTCCATGGTACCGTTTGGCCACCACCAACTTTCCCGCTTCTCCTATAATAATGTGGCAGCATAATGCCCGTCTGTCAGCCCTTGCCTAACGCCTAATGAGTTGTGTATTTAGAGAGGCGCTCATACGTGCAGCACTCCATAGGTCTTTTGTGCACTGATTTCCTTGGGTCTACTGAATGGAAGCCTTTTCACGATTCACGAGTCTTCTTCAGTCCGCTAGTTTCCCCTGCTTGGGGTTACCCTCACTTTCTGCATTTGGGAAACTTTTTTTTAATCTTTGACGACCAACAATGGCCACCCTATTCTGAGACGAGTAATTCATTGTTATAGCAGTCTGACCGCCACCGAATCGCTATTGAACGAGTTTGAAACGACCGACTTTTGAGGCAGTGGCAATCGAATGAGATTATTTAGACCGAATTTTCAAACAATTATTAATTCAGTTGGCGGTTGACGATTTGCCAGGTGTTATTGAATTGATAGGTTTGTATGTTGGTTGCTCCCACATTACGATTCTAGTCAAAGATAGAAAGTTCAGTTACGTCCACAGAAACAAAAAAATAGTTTTTTGAAAATTCGTAGAAAACAGAAATTTCCTATGCATAAATTAGAAACAATCAATTTTAAAGTTGAACCAAAATAATTTAAATATAAATTATCTTTAATGGAAGAATTGATGCATCCCGGATTGCCGTTAATAAACAAACAGTATGAGTTCAAGCTCATCTATCCACATATGACCTCCATCGATCTAGAACAAAAAAAACACCATTCATCAAATAGTCAAATGCAAACACCGCACTCCCCGTTGCAAATCTCGTCAATCCGGTAGAATCTTCAAGAGCAAGGTTCTCACGTCTGTTGACATTTCCGAAGCTGCCGAGTGTTAAAATGGCAAAGTGATCAGAGTACACTCCTTATAATTCGTCCTCATCATTCATTCAGGTTTTGATACAGGTATACCCTCTCCATCTCCCCTCCCCACTCACGAACGGGTGTTAGCTCCATTCAAATGCCCGACGAGATCGATCGATCAATGAAGCATGTGCCTAGCACCTCAAACCGTGAGCAACGATCCAAATTGTCAGCGACAGACAGTACCCACACGATTGTGTACCGAGCAGTTGATTTCCATCATCGTTAAAAACTGCTCTCGTCTCCTGCAAACCATTTTTCCCATGATGTGTGTGTTTGTGTCATCATCGTCACCGACCTCAAGAGCATCATAATCGACAGCCCGGAGGGCAGTTTTGTTCCTTCCACGGCACAGAACTCCGGCTGACTGGCTGGCTTCCGAAGTAGATTCATCAAAATCATTCACTCGCGAGCGCGGGTTGATCTGTTTTAATACGTCATCGTCATCATGATCGTTGTTGCTCCGGATGCTGACTGACGACGACGGATTACTGCCACACACTCGGGGCTTCGGCCTGCACGACAGTAATTGTCTGTTTTTCTCGCTCCGCTACTAAATACTTCCTCAATCAGACGACGAGTGACTAAACTGCATGCTCGAAATGAGGACTGATGGAGGGAGAGAAGGTGAATCTAAAGCACCTTGAGGCAGCTGATCACTTCTAGCCCCGTTGCAGTGGGAGTGGGGTCTGATTGGTGGATGCGCTTATGATGATGGAAAATGTAAATGGTCCTCTGAATTATAACAATGTTCATCGTACTCTGGGTATAAAAATTGTTGCTTTTAAGCATTCGAAACCAGTGATCACGCTTCTGATCTGGAGACCTGTATTATAAAATGTTATTGATAGCACAGCGCAGATGTTACTGGATAGCACAGCACAGACACGCAAAAATTTCATTATTGAATTTTTGTGTGTCTCAAGGACCAAATTATGTGTCTCTAGAAGATTCGGGGTTACTGAATCTGATGCCGTTACTTACTTACTTATTTGGCTTCACATCAATTATCTTGATAAAGCCTCGTGGGTTCGAATCCCGCTGGTCGAGGATCTTTTCGTGAAGGAAATTTTCTCGATTCCCAGGGCATAGAGTATCTTCGTACCTGCCACACGATATACACATGCAAAACTGGTCAATCGGCAAAGAAAGCTCTCAGTTAATAACTGTGGAAGTGCTCATAAGAACACTAATCTGAGAAGCAGGCTTTGTCCCAGTGAGGACGTAACGCCAGAAAGAAGAAGAAAGCCTCGCCAACAATATTTCGCCAACTCACTCGGTTCATGGCCGCTTCTCTCCATCCCCGATTGTGACCCACGCTCTCCAGGTCCTGGTGCACCTGGTCAATCCACCTAGCTCGCTGCGCCCCACGCCTTCTTGTTCCGACTGGATTCGTAGCAAAACCAGCATGTACATTGTTTTCAGCGCATTCATCATTAGCCCGACTCTTGTTGCCTGGAGTTTCAGGCGGGTGAACAATTCTGCCACCGTTTTAAATTTTCTCCCAATAATATCCATGTCGTCCGCGAAACAAACAAATTCTCCGGATCTCGTGAAAATCGTGCCTTATCTGTTAAGTCTGGCTCTCCGCATGACACTTTTAAAAGCAATATTGAACAACAGGCATGAAAGTTCATCGCCCTGTCATAGTCCCCGCTGAGTTTCGAACGAACTAGAGTGTTCGCCCGAGATCTTCACGCAGTTTTGTACACCGTCCATCGTTGCCCAAATCAATCTTGTGACTTTCCATTCTCGTTCATGATCTTCCATCACTCTACACGGTCAATACTGTCGTATGCCGCCTTGGAATCGATGAACAGATGGTGCTCAGGGACCTGGTACTCACAGCATTTCTTGAGGATTTGCCACACGGAAAAGATCAGGTCCGTTGTCGAGCGGCCGTCGATGAAACCTGCTGGATAACTTCCTACGAACTCGTTTGCTATAGGTGATAGGCAACGGAAGAGAATCTGAGATAGCACTTTGTAGACATTTAGGATAGTGATTGCACGATAATTAGCACACTCTTGTATGTCGCCCTTCTTGTAGATAGGGCATATAACGCCTTGCTTCCATTCCGCCGGTAGCTGCTCCGTTTTCCAGATTCTAACGATCAGCCGATGCAGACAAGCGGCCAACTTGTACGGGCCCATCTTGATGAGTTCGGCTCCGATACCATCCTTGCCAGCGGCCTTGTTGTTCTTGAGCTGTTGAATGGCATCTCTAACTTCTCCCATCGTGGAAGCTGGTTCGGTTCCACTGTCCGCTGTGCTGACGTAGCCATCGCCTTCGCTATCCTGACATTCTGTGCCTGTGTTCTCTACGCCATTCGGGTGTTCATCGTACTGCTGCTTCCACCTTTCAATCACCTCGCGTGCGTCCGTCAAGATGCTCCCATCCTTATCTCGGCACATTTTAGCTCGCGGAACGAAACCTTTGCGGGATGTGTAGAACTTCTGATAGAACTTCCACGTTTCTTGAGAACGGTCCAGAAACTCCACCTGCTGCAGCATTGCAGCCCGCGCGACTTTCTTCTCCTCCAAAACCTCCTGGCACTCCTCGTCGAACAAATTGTTTTATAATCTCCGTTTCACATATCCGACAATGCTTTCAGCAGCGTCGTTATTGGCTGCTTTGACTGTCCTTCAGCAGTCCACAAGAAGGGCCCTATTGAGCTCGCCCTCATCCGGTATCGCTGCCTCAAGATGCTGCGCGTACACATTGGTGACATCCGGCTGCTTCAGTTGCTCAAGGTCATAACGAGGCGGGCGTCTGTACCGTAGGTTGTTAACGACGGAGAGTTTTGGGCACAGCTTTACCATTACCAGGTTGTGGTCGGAGTCGATGTTAGCGCCACGATAGATCCTGACGTTGGTAATATCGGAGAAGTGCCGTCCATCGATCAAAAAGTGGTCGATTTGTGATTCTGTTTGCTGTAGTGATCTCCAGGTGTATCGGTACGGAAGGCTATGTTGGAAATAGGTGCTACAAATGGTCATATTCTTGGAGGCAGTGAAATCAATCAGTCGAAGGCCTCTCCCGTTCGTCAGCCGGTTGGCGCTGAACTTTCCAATCGTCGGTCTGAACTCCTCCTCCTGACCAACCTGAGCGTTCAAATCTCCTATGATGATCTTGACGTCTTGACTTGGGCAGCGGTCGAACTCGCGTTTGAGCTGCGCATAAAATGCGTCCTTGTATCAGTGCTTCCGGAATGATGGCTATCCACGTTGATTGTACTGAAGTTGAAGAATCGGCCTTTGATTCTTTACTTGCACATTTGATCGTTGATCGGCCACCAGCCGATCACGTGCCTTTGAATATCACACATCACTATAAAAGTTGTTCAAAGCTCTTGTGTGTTGCTGCAGCTCTTGAAGATAGTATGATTACCTCTACACGTTCGTTCCATTGCTCCTGTCCGGCACACCTCCTGCAGCGCTACGATGCCGAAACCGCAGATTGTCAGTACATCGGAGAATATGCGTGTGCTTCCGATGAAGTTGAGAAATTCGCAGTTCCACGTACCGAGTTTCCAATCTCATTTCCGTCGCTGTGGTCTTTGCCGATTGTTCCGGTCCGTATTCTCTCGTTGACGTTCCTGTGTTGGTTTATTTTCACGGTTGGCTTATAGGGACTGACACCAACCCTCTAGATTTCCGGAGGGCCATAGTGCGCAGTTTAGCTTAGAGTCCTTCTTTGGCACTCGGACGATGATCAGCCGCCCCTGACATGGAGAACAAACGCTGTTGTGAGCCGCTCCTAACATGGAGTACAGACGCTCCAGGTTTGCAGAAGCATTCCCTGTCAGCATACGACCAGAGTTCCCACCGGGGTTGGTTACCCGATCTTCCCTAAGGTTGCCCGTACCTGCCAGTGCCGTGAGGAGGTAGGAATGGGAGTTGCTGGGCAGGAGGCTAAGAACTGCACGGGTCTATTTTATTTCTTCAGGTACGCGAGGTACCAATGGTAGACTATGCCCAGCCGATTGTACGCCATTTCTCAGAAAGACGTTCCCCAGAATGGGACATTCCCTAGAAATCTATTCTCCATAATGGGACATTACCCAGAAAACCATTCCCCAGAATGGGACTTCTTCTTATTCTTCTTCTTCTTGGCATTACGTCCTCAATGGGATAGAGCCTACATCTCAGCTTAGTTTTCTTATGAGCACTTCCACAGTTATTAACTAAGAGCATTGTTTGCCTAAGTTGCCATTTTCGCATTCGTATATCGTGTGGCAGGTACGATGATACTCTTGCCCAGGGAAGTCTAGGAAATTTCCATTACGAAAAGATCCGGGACTGACCGGGATTCAAACCTTCAGCATGGCATTGCTTTGTAGCCACGAAAAAGACCAGCAGTGAAAACTAGATCGGTCTCTATTGAAAGTCATCAAAGCAAAAAAAGCACACATTACTCTGTATATCACAGCGTAATAAAAATTGTATTCACACTCGTGTCGTTTCGAGTGTAGAATTAAATACTTTGTTCAGGGAGATTTGACCGTGGAAGGACATTTATCTCTTCAGACTTAGTAGTATAGAATCACCTATGTTCTCGCATAAATTTTTCATGGACGCTTTCCACAACGCCATGTCCGTCAATATTAATGTGAACCCGCAAGGTAATGGGTTTATAATTTTTCTAATAGGCTGGGCCGGCACCGTACCGGGATATCCGACCTCGTGCACTCGAATCGACCCACGCATCAACAACACAATGTTCGTTCATGCCAAGCAGCTTGTCGATTTTGATCTTCTGTTTTGCCACGGAGCCAGTCTGGCTCATCATAAACTCGGTAATCCCACACACAATCGCTTTTCGCCGCCGGAGGTGACGGAACAGAACCGCGCCACAACTGCGACGACGACGATTTGGAACAAAAAGATTGTAGTCGTTGAATGCTGACAGAAAAAAAAAAACATACAACATGATGGGAAACGATACGTATTAAGGTGGTCCAGATTTATGTGAAAAAAAAAATCGAACTATAACATCTTGAGATATAGAGTAAGGTGGGGCAAAAGTTAGTGGTATAATCGGAGTTTCCAGAAAATCAATAGCAGTTGAAACAAAATAAATACCATACAGTAAACCTTCAACATATTGGCTTTAATTTTGCTGAACATACGTGTGTCAAAATATTTACCCATTTTTAGTTATAACAGTTTTAAAATTGATTGTCTTAAACGAACTTTTGCCCCACCGGTGGGGCAAGAGTTCGAATCAAGTGTGGGGCAAAAGTTCGCTGGCTAAAACACTAAATATTGATACTTTTATGACAGGCATTCTTTACACCAGCCGTAAACTTATGTTTGCCGAAAAATACACATTAAATTTTCATCAAAAATTTGCCCAAAACAGGGTTAATTTTAATATACTCAAAAGTAGCAGTTTTTCGCAAAACTAAGTGAAAATGTAATATTTTGGTGATATTTTTCGCACGATCAGACAAATTTCGCTAAATTTGAAGATGATATGTAGATTTTGAGCAATTTGAATTTTTTTCCGTGATTTTATACATGGGTCGAACTTTTGCCCAGCTGATTCGAACTTTTGCCCCACTATGGGCCAAAAATTGTTTCCAAGCATTTATGCAAAAACTAATACACTTCAAAGCATCCTTATGGTAGGCCTAGAAACGCCCTTACATAAAATATTTAAAAAGATGTTATCTTGATTTGGTTCCGTGAAACGAAAGTTTGACCAAAAATTACAATATTCACGTCAAAAAAACAGCAAATAGTCATAACTTTTCTAAATCTTAACCGATTTTTATGATATTTGGAGTGAAAGTCTCCTACTTAAACAGCATTTGAACCACCATGACATTTATAAAATTTGTTTTGAATTGAGTTTGAAATCTTAAAAAGAAACTCTTACCCCACTCGAACTTTTGCCCCACTTTACTCTACCCCCCAAATTAGTTCATTTGGACCCCAGAAGCAACAGTTAAGGTTTTCAACGGAGTACTTTTACTCTAAGGTATGGAAAGTTCTTAACGAACTTGGAGTTTGTATGGAGAGAAGGTGAAGAATAAAACAAGTAGTTACATAGGGAGACTAAATCTCGTGTTACCTAAATAGCGAAACGGACTTAAAAATCAGTTTGTTGACTATTTCAATCGATAACAAAGACTTCTTCTTGCCAAAACAAAAAAGTTCAATATTTTTGAGGAACAAGGCCGGAATAAATTTAGATTTTTTCTTAGGTCACTCTCTATCGAAATGTGATTAAAATAGATTTTTTTTGTCAAATTTTTGTATTTTACTCCTTGTGGGCCACCCTAACACACATATTTGCTTGCGACTCTCGTCTTGATCGTCGTCATTGCCAAGCAAGAAATAGGATTTTAATCTCATTACCGTTTGTGATCTAATTAAATTTAATACAGAGCCATAAAGATGAACGGTTATGGCCACATCACGAGCGGAGGCGATCAATAAACGTTGACTTCCCTTTCGTCGGTGCTCCGAAGTTGTTGCTGCTGTTGCCTTCGAACTGATCCGATCGAATTTAGCAAGACTTTGTGTGATTCATGTTCCCCCTCGATGGGTGTTGCGAAATCTTCAAAAGCTGTCATAATCTGTTCGCCAAACCAGCAACCGCCGATGGATTTTCGGCCTTTCTCAGCACTCCGAGTTCAAAATACCTGAAAATTACCGCGCACCCATATTTCAGGATAATGCGATCGAACGGAAAAAACTGGAAACAAGACCGCTGGAATCACCCTCGTAAAATCTTATCACCTCCATCAGCCAAGTGTCTCAATTTACTGCGCTCTTTTTAATTAAGTAGCATTTCGATCGCGCATTCAACAAAAGGCTCCATATTAAACAAAACGTTTCCCATTTACCCAAATGACCCAAACCCGGCTCATAAATTCGTTTATCGATTCGCTTCCAATTTGCCGACCGCAGCAAAGGATGGCATCGCCAGTCGCCGATTAAACAGGGCTTCAATTATCTTCGCAAAAGATCGCACTTCGATTGCGCTTCACAGATCGATCTGCGCAAATTGGTCTCTCTCCGCGCTCCACTTCGCAATTCGAGGCGCGCTTTCTATCGGAATGTTAACTCATCTGCGTGGAAAATAAGAGACAAATCTCGTGACCTGGGAGATGAAGAGGGGACGGTGTCCAACTATAATTACCAAACCTGCGAAAGCGGTCCGAAAAAAATCGAACCAGTTTGCCCATCGCACGAAACCGATGATGAACCGAATCGGAAAAAAAAATCGTAACAAAACTCTTGATAAAGCCATAAATTTTTATGTTTACTCGAAAATATAACTTAATAAGGATTTATGGCTTCGCTTTATGGAACGATTTGCTCCAGGTATTGTTTCGCCCTTGCGAGCATCAGTGGCTTCCATAGGGGTTCGGAGGCTGCCCAGTTGGGGCATGAGATAGTTTTCTCGCCTTTTGGAAACAGTTTTTTGGGGTCCGAACCGGTTGGGCATCCGTCAATGGATTCGTTGAATGCAAGTGATGCCAGATTTTTTTTAGACTAAACGGAATTTGTCGTAGTAAAATTATAACGTGTATAAGATTAAATAATGTGAATATATGAAAATTTCAAATTCAATCTACCAAAAACCTCGAATTTTCAAGAGCACAAATTTAGTGAACCAGATAACCGTATGTGCTGAAAATTAAACTCACTCGCTGGAAGTGACTAATCGATCAAATTATCAGCACGAACGGTTTTCAGGTTCTCTTGATTTGTGTTCTTGAAAATTCGAGGTATGGCTTCGATGCATCTTCACATTAAATAGCGTTCGTCATACCTGATTTTCCGATATTCCGGCGTAATTATTAATGTCGTGTGCCAAGAGAAACTTCATACCACAGTACACGTCTCGTACTAATTCTTGGACCGCCATGATTTTCGCTATTTCGTCAATTGTTTCCGTTGACTTTCAGTATTGTGATCAATGTGGCTGTTGAAGTTCAGCCGATCGTCGATCACCACGCCTTGTTGCTGCAGTGAACACATCGATCTTTTTTTTTATAGAAGTTTCGCACTTCCAGCAAAACTAGAAATTTTCACCTACCCATTGCATATTGGGTTTAGGTTTTGTGGTTCTCACTCAACGGTCTATTACGGATGCACGGGCCGGCCACACGCCTGAGCTATGTGAGACTTTTTATGATAGGTGCTCCTGTGCTTCTTGGCTCTCTGCACTTTACTGCGCTGCTCGTCATGCTCTTCAGGCGGGCTGGTTGGATGCCGAGGTTGGTCTTGTGTTTCCGGTTGAGGGGTGCAAGCGCCCGGACTACCCAAAGCCGGCGATTCGTCGAGATCGATAATACTCGGCGTAGTTCCCGACGGTGTAGCTAGCCTTCTCCGATGGAGAGTTTCTCGACGGAGGAATATCTCCCGGTAACGTTGTAAGGTTGTTATAATTCTGTTGCTGGTCGGTAGAATGCCGAAGAGGACCCAACGATTCCGGTTGAAGGATGGCTTTCGATTTACTGGCGCTCCGACGACTCAAGCCGGTGACTCGCAACGGACTACGCAGAATAGTCCCCGACGGTGGATCTATCCTACTCCGACGAAGATTTCCCCGACGGCGGAAGATCTCCCGAACCGATCCGGGCAGATGCCGAGGTCGGTCCTGTGATTTCGATGGTGGGAAACTTCTGGTTCACAGGCGGTCCGACGGCCATTTGCCGGTTGAACTACGCGATCTACTCAGTCAGTTCCCGACAGTGAACTTAACTTACTTCGAAGATGGCCGTGCAGATGCCGAGGTCGATCCTGCTATTTCGGTGGAGAGAAGCCTGTGTACTGGCGCTCAAATGATCATTTGCCAGTTCTATTCCGCGATCTACTCAACTAGTTCCCGGCGGAGGATCTAGCCTACTCCGACTCGATGGTGGTCGGTATGGTCATCCACGTCGACAAGTTAGGGATGAGCCGGTGGGTCCATCTTCCTTTCTCCGCGCAGTCTCACTCGTGCTGCCACCTCGCCATAGATCCGACTCTTCCGTACGTTTCTCATGTATTTTCGTTGGTGACACTCAATATCATCCTCACTGCCATCAGCTTTGTTTCTAGTGCCTTGCCCCAAGCAGGAACTCCATACCTCAGTATCGATGACGAGATGTTAGCTAGCAGACGCTCAGTACTGCTGCTTGGACCGTCCAAGTGTGGCACAATTCTCCCTATTGTGTTCATTGCCTTCTCGGACCTTTCGCATGTGTAATCGACGTGGCTGTTGAAATTCAGCCGATCGTCAATCATTTCTCCCAGGAGCTTCTACACGCGCTTTGGTGCAATTTCAAACAATCTTGACCTTCCTGGGTAGTCGCAGTGTCAAGACTCCGTCGTACATCCCGTTCCAAAAAGTTGAATTGAGAATGGAACCTTGAGGGACGCCCACTGTCACTTGCATTGACTTCTGTCCTTCATTTGTTTCGTACACCAGGATTCTGCTCCCGTAGCTTTTCTGGATCTTTCACAGAAAGTCGGGAGCCTGCATTCTGTGCAGTGCCATGGCGATGGCCTCCCAGCTGGCGCTGTTGAATGCGTTTTTCACATCTATCGTGACCACGGCGCAGTACCAATCTCCTCTACGTTTCTGCTTCGACGCCTTTTGGCAGCGTCCATTTATTACGTAACGCTAAATTTGTAAATTTTCAACCCCTTCCCCCGTCCGTAACGCTTTTTGTATAAAAATTTCAAATTTTCGTATGAGCCGTAACGCTTGAACCTACACCCCTCCCCCTAAAGCGTTACGTAATTTGTAGACGGCGCCTTTCCACACACTCGTGTACTGCTCGAATTGCGCCTGCCGTTGATAAGCCTTTGCGGAATCCAAACTGCATTTGCGACAACCCGCGCTCACTCTCCGTACACTTCATCAGCATGTTAAGGATTATTCTTTCCAAGAGTTTTCCGAGCATATCCAGCAGGTAAATGGACCTAAACGAGGCTGGATCTCCCAGTGGCTTCCTTGGCTTTGGCAGCAGTCCATCTGGTCTAGTGGCTTTCTTCGGTTGCCGTTCCTCAGCGATTGCTTCTGCGTCATCGCAGTACGGTGTTGGTGGCCAGGACTTTGGATCGTTCTACGATGATCTTTGCCATAACGACTCGATACGCATTATCCCACCTGCATTCTGCCCAGCGGTGCAGTTAAAGCTTCCCTGCTAGCATTTTTGATCGCGTTTTCACTTTTATCTTGACGACGATATTGTGTCAAACGTCTATTCGTCGAATCTGAATCAACTTTCTCGAGCACTGTCCCCCGTTGTGTTTTTGATACGACTTTGAATATTCTAAACTGCAACTTTGACAATTCTCAACCAACCTGCATCAAATTGTCAAGCGTATCTAGCAGGCGTATGGACCTAGATGAGACTGGATCTCACGGAGGCATTCTCAGATTCTTGATCTTCCACATTTCGGAAATATTACCTCCGTCAAGACTGTTTTGCATCATGTCCGGATGGATATGACTAATTCCAGCGGTACGTTCGGTATTCTATCCGTACCCTGGAGCTTCTTTTTCTTTCCGGCATTTCACAGTTTTTACAAGCTTGACGTTGGAAACTTGACGATCAACGGCGGTTATTTCTTTTCTTCACAGAATTACATAACGTTTCGTCGATGATGATATCTCTTGCGTTAGGCAATCTGCTACCCTGCACCACAGCCCAGACATTGAAGTCTCCTGCATTGATTAACGGCTTTCGTTTGATCGTATTGCCAATTATTTGATCTACCATCTAGCTGAACTTTTCTCTGTTCCATCTTGGAGGTGTATAACAACTACATACAAATCTGGAACTCCCCGGATTACAACTGGATGCGACTTCTTCAGAAAGGGGACTGTGCATCTGCATTACTATCATGTTCTTGACGTTTTCCCGCTCTGTGCTCTTGCACTCTGTGCAGTCTACCAGTAATTTGCTCTTGTATAACGAGCAGACTGCCTTTTTATCTTCCTCCGCTTCTCCGTCTCCTTCTGGCATTCATTCTCTTCTTCCTTTCTCGCTTCGTTCTCCTCCTGACTTCCCCCGGCATCGGAGGTTGTCGCATGTACCGGTTGGGGAGACGTTCGCACTGATGGTGCCCAAACAACCGGCGGTTATCGCAGGGGAGGTCTTCGTCAGGCTGACTCGAGTTCATTAGATCCCCGACGACCCGATGCGAAGCACTGCTCTCTGATTCTCGTTTTGCTCCTCTTCCTGCCAGTTTCTCTGCAAGATAGACGATATCTCCACTACCATATTGTTCGCCAGACTCCAAAGGTTAGGATCGCTTACCATTTTGCTTTTAATTCTTGTTCAAAATCAGTCACCACCGCAATGAACCTCGGGTAGTCGAAGACAACATGTTCCGGCGTTTCTTCTCTCTCACTACAGTAACGGAACGGTAACAGCGCATGGCCGAACCGATGCAAATACTGTTTGACTTGATAGGAACTGTGTCAGATGGAAGTTCACTTCGCCATGCTCCCTGTTTACCCTGGTCAACACATTCGGGATGAGCATGTGTGTCCACCTAACTTTCTCAGAGGCATCCCATATTTACTGCCACTTGACCAGCGAGCCGATCCTCGCCTGTCTAGTGCCTCTCCACTGATAGCACTTAAAGTCTTCTCCCAGGGTGATGCAAATCGGGATCATCTCGGTGATCACAAATACTGCCTCAGACGATATTGTTCTGTATACGCTTGCAACTTTTACGACCATGAGCCGGAACAAGATGTTGAGCTTGTCCCGATTGGCCTTGGTTTGCAGTGATGAACCTCAGGCCGGAACTCCGTATCTCAGTATCGACGATAATACGCTAGCCAGAAGACGCCTCCTACTGCTTCCCGGACCATGAGTGTTCGGCATAATCCTTTTAAGTGCGTTTGTTGCCTTTGCCGCCTTCTCACATGCATAGTCGAAGTAACTATTGAAGAATGGCCGATAATCTATCATCACGCCCAGGTGTCTGAGCGACCGCTGAGATGCTATGGTATATCCCCCAACGGTAATCTCAGCGTGTTGAACCGCTTTGCGATTGCTGACTAGTAGCACCGCCGTTTTGTGGTGACTTCATTCATCCTGTTCTCGATCGTGCCCATTGCCTCCGTGGCTAACACTTACACTACCTCCAGCGTTTCGCCTATTACTATTAGGACGACGGCATCAACAAAGCTGGCGATCTCGACGCTTATGGGTATCTACAGTGATAGGAACCCGTCGTACCTTCCATTCCACAGCGTCGGACCCAGTATGAACTCTTGCAGAACTCGCGCCGTTACTCTTAACTCCTTTCGGCCGGCGTCGGTTGCAAACACCAACACCCGATTCTCGAAGTAGCTCAGCAGAATTCGGCACAGATAGTTATGAACTGGCGCTATTGAACGCGTTCTTAACGTCTATCTTAAATACGGCCCAGTAACGATTTCCTCTTCGTTTGTTCTCCGATGCCTTCTTGGCCCTTTCTAGAACTATCCGAATTGCGTCTACCGTCGACTTTCCCTTCTGGAATCCGAACTGCCTTTTTGACAGTCTATTTTCGCTCCGCGTACATTAAGCAACCCGTTTCAAGTTTAGGAATGGATTAAAGATAACCCGTTCCAAGAGTTTGCCCAGTGAATCCAGCAAGCATTTAGGCCATTTAGGATCACCGCCCAGACAATCAAATTGTACGTATAATGAAATCACCTGGAGGCTTTGCACGTACAACATTTCACTTATAAGATGTTGCGAAAAGGCCTTCTAAATACAAAAGTGGAGGCGATAAACGTGCATATATTATGTGATGATTACTAGCATACAATGCGAGTGCATAATTTTTTTACCGAACTAACCTGTAATCTTATGCAACTTAACTTATGATAACAAATGTTGAATTGACAGCTGCTACGGATTGATTCGACTTACTTTGTACGAGTGTGCGGGACGAAACAAGATGTACAAATGAGCTCAGAAATAAGCGATTTATGCGAGGAAACTCGTCAATCTGATAATTTTATCCACCGTGTTTTGTGGGATTGATGTAATTTGTATAAATTAACGAGTTATTACGCGAACTATCATGCGACTTCTGGTTATCTAGGCAGTATGGACCTTTGCAGAACTCCCACCGTTACTCTTAACTTTTTTCAGCCGGCGTCGGTTGCAAACACCAACACCCGATTCTCATAGATAGTCAGGAATCCGCATGATGGCCTAACTGGCGCTATTGAACGCGTTCTTAACGTCTATCGTAACTACGGAGCAGTAACGATTTCCTCTTGGTTTGTGCTTCGATACCTTCTCGGCCTTCTCCAGGACTGTCCGAATTGCGTCTACCGCTGACTTTTCCTTCCGGTATACAAACTGTCTTTCTGATAGTCCGTCCTCGCTTTTCGTACATTTAGCCACTCTGTTTTAAAGCATCAGCATCTGGATCTTCCATATATCTAAAAAGTGACCTTCGTCCAAGTATTCTTCATCACCTTTCAGAACATATCCGGGTACATTAGGATCGCCGCTTTAAGTGTCACGTTCGGTATTGAATCCGGTCTGGGGGCCTATTTCACATTCAATGCTTTCACGGCTGCTACAAACTTGTCAATTTTTGACGTTAGCTTCTTCCTCGTCGAATTACGGTGTCGGTATGCACGGTGTCAGATAATGCGCTGCGAGGAGACCCACGACATTAAACCTCAGCTCTTCAGCACACATTTCAACCGGCAACCTTAACTTTCGCCATGATCATTCGATTCGTCTCCAGGGGTTGGCATCAGCATCAGCTCCTGGTAGCACTAAGACTTGCTCAGGTTTATCTCGCGTTTGAAAGCAGCTCTAGCTGCTTGGAATACGACCTTTTGCTACACTTTGACTTCTACGTCCTTTGCTCTCTGGTAAAACCTCCTGGCATTGAGGCCAGCAGCGCGGAGGGCGTTCCACCATTACGCGGGACGTCGATCGTTGTGGGGTTCCCGTTTTAGTGACATTACTGTATCACATGCCCTAGCCATCGCTGTTGTCAGCCCTACCACATTCAAGTATCAAGTATTCAAGATGACGAACCTCGCGTTTGAGCGGGCAACCACTTCCTGGATAGGAAATCTATTTGTCCCTTGTATCGCCGCTGCGCCTGTGCTATCCGCCACCCAATTGGCGTTATTGAGTAGTACCCGATTCGGTTCAGCTATTATCGCAACGTTGCACTTAGTTTCTGTTGTCGACTGCCACAACAGTTGCTGTGCGATGTCGCAGTGATTCAGGTTGATCTGCGTTACCTTCGTTACTGTTGGACTGAGATCGCCATTTGGTATGCCCGTCGAATGGGTGCTTCCTTCCTCCGGTGAGCAGAGCAAGCACCATGGTCGATTCTAGAGTGTCCATCCCGGGACATCCCGGGACAAAAAATCCCGGGATTTGACAAATTTCGGGATTTCCCGTTTCCCGGGATTTTATTTCTGATATCCCGGGAATCCCGGGATCCCCGAAATGTACGTATAATTTAATGAAAACCACTAAATTTCAATGAAAAACAATGTCATTTTTCCTCACTATCAGCCTTATTTGATAATGTAGAAAAGCATAGTGAAAAAGAGAATAAACGAGTAATTAGTTTCACGAAAAGATCCATTTACCAAGTAAGAAACACAAATTTTTATTTTGTCTTGTTATAAAGTTTTAATGCTTTTCTTTTCAACATTAGCCATTTTTATAAGCCTGTGCTGAGATAACAAATTTGAAAGTACACCTGCCGCAAATCGCAAATCGGTACCATCTGTAAAAGGTAGGCATTGAGAAAATGGACTGAGAAGTTTTCAATCCCGTTTTCCATGCAAATATTCAAAAAATTCCAGGAGATTGGAACATGTTTCGATTTCAATGAAACTTTCATAATTTGCTTTTCACCCCGTTACCTTTCCAAGAAAAATAGAAAGATGACCAAATAACGATTCATTTTTGTGTTAAACGATGCGAAAATCTGCTGTGGAACTGACATGCGTTAACTTTTCATTATGGGACAATTCGACTTGGTGTTCTTTCCTAATTTTCCTGAACGAAAAGTGATTTCTCGTTAGTGCAGCAGAAAGATCATTAGAAGATATAATGAAAACTGATATCAACTCAATTTTGACCAAAATGTAGATATCACTGACTTGCGATTCAAAGCTGTAAACTTCAGCCATTAATTTTTAGTAATTAACTTTTAGCATGATCTTTGATCGTTTCTTTTCTGCCGTTCTACGCATAATCGTCCCATGTTCCAAAATATGCAATCGAGAAAAACGCGTTTAGAGATTTTCACACATTTAGGCCTCGTATTGACCAGGTGTGTGCTAAATTAAATTAAAATCTTTACAACAGTATAAAGAATAGCGTGTTCATTAGAGTCAAGAGTTTTTGTTATGGGAATAAAGTAAATTTTGCTACGAAATTCAAAGTGGGACTGTTATGCCTAGAAATACGGGGTTTTTGGTGAATTTCTACGCATAACAGTCCCACTGATATTAGTGACCAATTATGTGCTAAGCGTAATGCTGCAGATGACCGTTCTTACGTATAGATTGTACCGAGTGTAGCGGACGTATATCCTCAAGACTATCTTAAGGCACCTAATGACGGCTCAAGTGACATGTGCCAAACGGAGCCACGTGTGGGAAAGTGAAGAAATACGATTTTATAGTTTGGGATGGAAAACATAGTTTTCTGTATGTGTGATAATGCGACAATGTATGAGTTAGTGAAAGAAAGAGTGGATGAGTAAGTTAGAGAGTTTATAAGATGTTATAAATTAATATATCGACTCTTCCAGCTGCAGGCTTGACAGAAACTCATCTGCGAATTCAAGGTTATTTTGCGGAGTAAATATTTAACTCAAAATTCACGACACAAATTTTCACACGATTTGACATTTCTTTGGACTTGGTTTGCAAAATCATGGTTTTTGATACATCGCAAATAAAGCTTCAGAACCATCAACATATTTGCCACTTGCATCGAAGATCCAATTACCCAGAATAACCCAGTATGTGGCCAGGTCACCCAAAACCTCTTGAACTATTCTTCTTTTGACATGACTTTGACTTCTTCTTGACTTCATGAAGTTTGATGTGTCGCAAGATAGGTCTCAGAATCGCCAATATAATAACCACCTCTTCTGGAGAACAGGGTACCCTAAGTAAACAACCTGGCATGTTATCAAGTTATCCAAGAACCTTTGAATTACCCTTATTAAGCCTTGATTTGGGAATTTATGTAGTTTGATGTTGCCAGCTAGGTTTCAGAACCGATGGTTTAGAGGCCATTTCCCCCAGGGAACCGGGAATTCGGAACATTCCGACATGTGGCCAAGTCATCCAAAAACATTCGAACTATTTTTATTTAGACTTGGTTCGCTAAATCATGAAGTTGATTTGTCGCAAGCCATGGACTCGAAAATAAAAAATAAAACAGGTTGTGTTCCACATGGGATGTAAAGCCAACGTAAGAAGGTGTTCAAAACGATTTTCCCAAAAACCAGCTAATTCAAAACTGCCTACTGACTATTTTGTTCGAGATCAGCGCAGCGAATTGTATAGTGTGACAGTTATGCGTAGAAATACAGTAGTGGGACAGTTATGCGTAGAAATTCAACAATGGGACAAATTGACTTGGCTTGCTTTTCATTGAGTTTCCGAACAAAGTAAATTTTTGGTGTGTGTTTTCTAAAACTATACGTAAAAATAAACTGTTTAATGACAAAAAGTCAAAATGCACAAAAAGTAACATGGGACAATTATGCGTATTACGGCAGTTTGTTCTTAAGGTTTTTATGGCTTCTCAAATGTTTGAAGCAAATTGCTTTAATATTAGGACTTAAGTTTTTAGCATACTTCCATTCATAAGTGTTATAGAGAATTTGAAAAAAAGAACCATGACAAACCCGTAATTAGTCAAACTAGGTTTTGATTTTTGTTAGGTTTCTTCACCAGAATATCTGAAATGTGATTTTCTTTAATTAACATATTATTTTACATTATCTGTTTATTTCATTGAAAAAAACATTGTATTTTTAAATTTGAACTTACATTTTCAACTAACCAAACCATTCAACCAAAATGCTAGTTTTGTTGAAAAATTGATAAATCCCGGGATCCCGGGATTTCCCGGGACAACCATAGATTTTTGTCCCGAATCCCGGGACGAGCAAAATGGCCGGGAATTGGACACTCTAGTCGATTCTTGCAGTCTTTCCCAAAGTGATCTCTTTGTCCATATTTCCTGCACTGTTCGATTCTATCCGGTTTCTTACAGCTCGCCGCCGGGTGTTAATTTGATGCACCACATCGGTAGCCTATCTGCTCGTGTGACGAATCTCGGTGGGCATATCAACCAGCCAATTCTCGTCTTGCTTTTCTCCACCAGTTTGTTCACCCTGTCAACTGGTAGCCGAATCGTCGCTGAAAGTGTGCTGTTGTAAGACTTCCTCAGACGGAATGCCTTGGCCTCCTCTCCAAGGCTGCATTGTTTACGCAACTCCTCACTCATCTCGTTCACGTTCGTTACCTCGTCCAGATATCTGCACTCAACAACTACTTCCTGGGTAAGTGCTTTTACGTCCGCCTCGTTTTCCAAAGATTTCGCGACTAGTTCCTGGTAAACCGAGCTCTTGATCGCTGGATCACTTTTCAGCTCAAAAAGCATTTCCCTTTTCTGGGTGCGCCACGTTCTGTATTCTGTGGTTATGCATCTGTTGTTACTTCTGCTGCTGTTACTCTTGTTGCACCTGCTGCGACTGGTGATGAACAGATTCAATAAATTCACTGCGTTGATGTTGATCGTTCGTCGACTCTGTGCAACGTGCCCAACTTTGATCTCAACAATATCTTTTACGGCTACACTCATTCCAGCAGTACTTCAGCAGCCATCAAGAGGGGCTCCATCAAGCTCGCCATCTTACGGTCAAGGTGCTACGTATGTCTATCTTGTTCATTGATAGGTGGAAGCTGAACTTTTCAAAAGTCGGTCTAAACTACCCCTCTTGGGCAATATGGGTGTTTAGATTTCCTATGATGATTTTGACGTCGTGGTTTGGACAGCTGTTGTACCCACGTCGGTCCTGCATCTTGATAGTGGATACATCAACATCAGTGCTGACGGAGTGATAACCGTGCACGTTGAGAATGCTCAAGTTGAAGAACCATGGACTTTTTCCGCATCATCCTACAAGCCCATGGTGACTGGGCCGTATGTGATTGATGAAGTAGAAGAAGCGACGAGGGTTACGAACGAAGAACTGGCAGAGGTAATGAAATCTTTCGCGTCAAATAAGACACCGGGCTCGATGGTATCCAGAATGTTACCCTAAAAGCAACAGTCAACGCGGACTCGGAAATGTTCAGAACCGCGATGCAACGCTGCATAGATCAAGGAATCTTCCCAAATGTATGGAAGCGACAGGAATTGGTGCTTCTATCAAAGGCGGGGAAACCACGAAACCACCAGGTAACCCGTCGGCGTAAAGACCTATCTGTCTACTAGATACGACGGGCAAGCTATTGGAGAGCTTGATCCTCAGAAGGTACGGACGGCATGTCCAACAAGCTGTTTGGATTCGGGAAAGGTCTACTCTGGACGCTATCCAGTCGGTCCTTCAGACAGCTGAGGTGCATTCGAGCATGAAAGGAGCGACATCCAAAACTACGAGGTTGCGACTCTGGATGTAAAAATGGGTTCAACAGCGCCTCAAGGTACCGGTGCAGTTGTGTACGTTTCTAGAAATTTATTTTGATGGCAGGATTCTACTGTGACACAGATTAGGGACTGAATCGTGTTCGAATTACCACGGGAGTACCTACCTCAAAATCCCAAAATCTTAATCGTCCAGTTATAGAACACAAACATTTTTAGCATGGCTTTGCTGAAAAGCCACGGAGTTTACAAATACTAATGCATCATCCATGTTTGACGAATAAGATGCTTTGCATTAAGTCTTGAAGCAACCTGGCAAAGAAATAATTGGCAATCATATCTACAAACTGTCTAACATGTCCAATATTCGTTATTCCTTTCGTTCCCATAGTTTAAAATTATAGCAAACTTCATCGGAAAGTCTGGCAATATTGCCATCCGCTGCTGTCCAGAAGCTGTTGGCCGAACCCATCTTGATAGGAACGAATTTTCCACACCAAGCGACACTAAATGATGATGATGAACTGAGCCGCACAATCGTAGCCACGACCCTATAATCGTCCTCTCCTCCTGCAACAGTTTAACTAAAGCAACACCAACCAACCAACAAATCGATCGGTCGATATGTTATGTTACCAAATTATAGCACTGTAAGCCGACATCGGCAGTTGCGCACTATAAAGAAAACTTGCTACGGCCGATGATTCTGCTGCTGTCTGTGTGCCTTATATTTTCCCGATAATTTAATAAGAAACAACCGTAGCACCGATCGACGGTAGGGGAGACTGGGGATACTTGCTATCACCCTATCTTCTCAGAAGCTGAAATAGTTTTATTCCAAGCAATTTTGCCGAATGTGTGAAATACAATTTCAGAGCTTGATTCTTTTTAAATAACATGTTTCATAATAGTCTGGGAAAATTGTGGTCTAGAAAAACATGTTTACCTAAGAGCCTGTACAAAAATCTTGTCAAATCCACCTTCAGATTTACTACCACATCATGAAATAGAGATCAATCCAGTCTCCCCTATACCAAGTGCAACCAAAAACTTAGGCCCTCAATTGTTGGGGACGGCGATCGAGTCAAGCGAAGTCGGTGTGATAATCGCGCGGGAAGCCCTCCGAAAAGCCCGACCCGACGAAGGGGGTTGTTTTAAAACGTGCCAGTTGAATAATAATAATGCCATCAATTTTTATGAACAATCATTAGAGCGCGCACACAGGGCCCACAAAAAGAGGTGAAATAATTTTATAGTTATTGAAAGTTTTCACGTGATGACGATTTCGCGAGATGGGAATCGGCGGCGGGGCGGGTGATTGCTTATTAAGTTTTGTTCGGAGGACTAGGATGATGGCCAGGTTGATCATGATGATGATGATGATGGTGGTTCGAACAACATTGTCGTGCTCGGGGTCTCAGAGCCGTCTTCATTTGGGTTGGTTCATGGGTCGTCGGTTGGCAGCATCATGATGTGCCGGTTCAATTTTGTTTTATGACTTATTTTGTTTATTTTACCGTTGTTCGTGATGATGTAATCAATGCATCATTAGCTAATTATGAAAATAAGATCATGCAGGAATATGGGGCAGGCTAATCAAGCTGTGTTCCAGGTTTCTCGGTTCTGATGGAAGGTCACAGCGCTTAATTTGAACTGCATATTGATATTGGGGAACAACTCAATCAGTTTGACATGGATGGCATGACTTGATTTGTTTCTGAATTGAACTGATCCGTTGATAACTTATACGTATTGGAGTGCAAACATTATAATGGCATAAGTGATTGAATGATGATGATTGAGATATTATGAAAGACAATGATAAAAAGAATAATCTTGGGAATAATGAGAAAAACATATTGAATACATCGAACATTACTCATTGAAATGTAAATATTCTGTGAAGAGCACTTAAAGCTGCGGGATCAAATATAGGATAACCAGTATAAATTTGACCTCTATATTTTTTATGGACCTTCTTGGGCATTTTACAACACTTTTTCACCTCAATCATCTCAAAATTACAATATCTGAACTCCTCAAAGTGATAGTTGATGAAACATTTTCTACGAATGCGATTGTTGGCCCTTTTATAGGTAAAGCTGACTGACTAGTGTTAACCCGAATGACTATATGAGTAGCTGAAGAGGAATCCTATGTTCGTAGAATGGGATAAAGAGCAATCAAGCAAGAGAGAAAGAAAAAAGAACACAGAAGAATATAATATGGGGATGATTTAATAGGTAGGAGGGGGTAACTGCTATTATAAGTTTAACTGAGGAAACTTGGCAATATATTGGTTTTACGCGTAAGAAATAAATGAAAAAATGATGATTATACTTATTATTCAAGGTGAAACATCTCGGAATCCAAAGATGGCCGTCACAATGGCCGACTTGTGCCCCTACTAACGTTTTCAAAGGCACAAAACTGGAGAAATAGTTGGCAAACGTTTCTGATCTTCTTATTTTAAGCTTTCTGCTAGTGCACAAAGCCAAAATAAAAAGTTGACTGTTGTAGGATGCTTTCTTCGCGTGATTTGTGCCTTTGAAGTTTCAGTGCAATCTTAGAAGTTGATTCCAAACTGTTTCACCTTAATATCTACCTAAGAAATATTTTGAGCAAATTTTCATCAACATTTAAAAAATCTATTCCGATAATTACTTGTATTTTCTTAATAAGTGGCAAGGAGCCACGTTAATAAAGATAAATACAGCCATTCCATGAAAAACCGATCCAGTGGGTCATCGTATTCCGTGAAACTTTGCTATTTTGTTCCTTATCCGAAATAAGGATACACTTATTTTTGAATTTTTTGATTAGGGTGACCATTTCCAAAATAGGGTGACCAGAATAACCGCGATTTTGCAAAATTTTTATTTTTAAAATAATTATAACTTTTGAACCGTTCGACCGATTTCCAATCTTTTTGCTCTAAATGAAGGCTAGAGATTTTGACTTTTCAGGAAAAATATAAAATTTCACAAAAATTGTGTTTTTTACATGGAAAAACTCAATAGTTTCCGTTTTTTCGTGTTTTGAAGGCCTCGGGACCAAAGGGGCTATCGCTGTTCTCATTTTTTCTTGAAAGTTCAGAAAATTTTACGTTTACTGTCAAATTTTCAGCGATGTATGTTCTTTAGTTTTTGAGATATATTTTTTTGATAATGAAAAATCAGTCATTTATCATCGGCACACACTGTAGATCTCAGCGCATTAAATTTTCAACTTTCAAGAAAAAATTGTAACAACAATAGCCCCTTTGGTCCCGAGGGCTTCAAAACACAAAAAACGGAAACTATTGAGTTTTTTTTATGTAAAACACACTTTTTGTGAAATTTTATATTTTTTCTGAAAAGTCAAAATCTCTAACCTTCATTTCGTACAAAAAGATTGAAAATCGGTCAAACGGTTCAAAAGTTATAATATTTTTAGAAATAAAAATTTTGCAAAATCGCGATTTTTCTGGTCACCCTATTTCGGAAATGGTCACCCTAATCAAAAAATCCAAAAATACGTGTATCCTTATTTCGGATAAGGAACAAAATAGCAAATTTTCACGGAATTCGGTGACCCACTAGATCGGTTTTTCATGGAATGGCTGAATAATAATAATATTTCCTCAATGTTAATAGAAATTCCTCTGAAAAGATTGGTGTTTTCGGCTGCTGTCGTGTCGAGGCTGTACATTTGAAAAGCCTGCTTCACTCAGATCGAAACACTTTAACAGCAGTTTACTCTCGAAACGATGACTAAACTTTATTCTCTCGGAGCGTATAATTTGAGTTATTAATTTGCGCTACACTGTTGTTGGGTCGAATGGTATTAAGTCAAAAAGAGATTTTGATTTCTAATTCGTCTATTTAGCTTATGTACCTTGTGGAAAGGTAAAACCAAGGTGGGTTGTTTTTACCCAAGGTATGTGCATTATACTGTGGAGCCAGAGTGAACCCGCCTTGGGTGAAAAGTCTAACTCTATCTAATGTTTCCTCTCCCGAGAGTGCTTCTAATTATCAAATCTCTATCAAATCCTGTTGCTTGCTTCAATGTCGCTATCCTTGATTGGCAGCAAACTAAGTCGTGAAACTGATTGCTTTAAAACACCTTTCGCCGTGCGTACTGTTACGACTCTCACGATGTTATCACTACCAGGGAAGAGTTCCTCGATCTTTGCTGGTAGCCACTGTTGAGGAGGAACGTTGTCTTTGCGTATAATTAATAACAGTCCCACTTAAGGGGCGGTCCATTAATTACGTAAAACAATTTTCGGGATTTTTTTTGATAAGGTTTTTTGTATTAAAATTACAAATAAATTGAATGGCGCGTAAGAAATCTCAAACCCCCCTCCCCCCCATAACCTCTTACGTAATAATTGGACAGCCCCTAACGCGCTACTGGAGTTAGTAAATGTAGTCGAAGTTTCACCTCCGCCAGAAATGCCACACATGTTGCTTAATTTTTTCCCATCGAGACAGAGAGCTTGTCAAGTCGGATTCAGCTTTTGCGTTCAGCGACCGGAAGATCAAAAAATGCGTCAAGGCATTGTAGTTGTTTGGGTCGTCGGAAAGAGCACACAGCGGTCATCCGAGGTTCGATTCTTGTCAATACAGTTGTCATCTCCACAAATGTTAGGATGGCTTCACCAAGGGTTCTGCACAAATGATGTTTGAGGTACTCTGAGAGGAATGTAGGTCCATTTGATGGCTTTCTCTTAGGTACAGTCCGTAAGCTTTTTCAAAAACGGTTGTTGGCCTCGACAAAGTTTGTAGCGTAGTCGGAGATTAGCTCTGCTCATTTTCCTCGTTAATACACAAACCTTTGAAGATCTTCGACGATTGCAACTGAATCCATGGATCCAATTTACTCCATGTGTATCGCTTTTATTGCTTGGCACACGAACACACACCTGTGAGAGTTCGCACGGGTCGTAGATCGAATTGCTGGCTTGACGTACACCGGTCCACAAAAAAACTACTCCAGTGTTATAGATGGGATAGACAAGATCTACACGGTCCGTTGAAAGCTCGCTCATGTATTGTTGCAACGGTATTGATATCGACGGAAGCTTCGTAGGCAGTTGAAGCGTTTAGTTGCAGACTTCCTACATTCAATCCAAAAAGTCTCCCTGATCATGGATAAGGTGAGTTGATTTTCAGAAAGCAGATTCTCTTGATGATACTCTTGGATGATAGCTTCCGTGAACTTGATATACGGAGGCAAGATGTATTGATGCTTCATGACGAAATTGCAGTTCTTATTGCGTAGACGTCACTGCGTCGGTCAATACGTCATCGATGTAACGAATTTTCACCAATTACCCTCGCCGCCTCGAGAAAGCGTGCAGCTTCGTCTAAACACAATTGCTTCACTATCCGAATCGCTTGGAAAGGTGCGCTTGCCAGTCCGTACCTTTGTAATCGATACAAACGAGGATCGCTTGTTTTCATATTTGCTGAAATTGCTAGTGGTTCAAAGCAACCTGGACTTTTCGGTACATTTTACTGATGTCTGTAGTGAACGCTATCTTCGGAACGCGAAACCTCAATGTAATGTCATGTAACTTAGTAGATTGACATTCAATGATCTTCCATTGCTTGATACCGTAAAACTATCAAAAACTACGCGGCATTCTGTCAGGCTTTGCAAGAGCATGATGGGGAAGGAAGTGATCCTGACCAGATTCAGCCTTGTAGTGTTCCAAGGTACCGTAAATTCGGGTGAAATTGATAAGTAGGGTGAAATTGATCACTGTGTCACACGATTTTATTTCCCTCTTATAGTGCACAGAAACCAATGCAACCTATGTAAATGAACGTTGTTTGTCTTAACTATTGTCAAATTGCATGTTGTGAAGCTTTTTGTGTTGAGGAATGTTTATTTTTATGAAAATAATAGGAAATTCCATCGTCGTGTTCTGTGTGGTATTGGCAAACATCAATAAACTTATAGTTTTCAACAAGGATTTGGACATGGTGTCAACCTGAAAATTTGGAAGGATGCTTGAAATATATCCTCAAAACGAATTTTATCATTAAAATTCGTACCAATTTGTTCATTTTGTTGTAATAATTGAATTTTTGTATAGATATCATCAAATTCCTTAGGAAATTGCCTACATTTAGGCGTTTTCTGCGGTATTGCCGAAAATTAATTGTTTATTATTTCCATAAATTTTGCATTGTTAAGAGTTTGGCAAGCATATTTGGATTCAGAAGGCTCAAATTAAATAAGTAAAGTTGTTTTCAAAACTAACAATAATTGTTTTGACAGGTGATCAATTTCACCCCGAAATGGAATTCCTTGATTTTTTATTTTAGAGACGATTTTCAGCACTAAAATCACAACTGTATGAAAATTTGAGTATATAAACCAATGAAGCTCACCGTCGTACTTGTTTTCCTGCATTAAGTTGTTTGGAATTGGCAACATCATGAAAAACAGACATGGAAAACAGTGAAAAGTGATCAATTTCACCCGAAATTACGGTACCCAGTTCCATCTTATGGCCAGGACTTATGTATTCGTTGATGAAATCTTCGCAGTCCGTAGCCAAGGTACAGTTACGCGACAAGCGTCTGTCCAATGCCTGCAGTCATTTCATAGCTATGTTTGGAATCGCCAAGATCAGGACAACCATTTTTGAACGGCAACTCCACAATATAGCGATCATCCTCTTGACGATGGTGAGTATCAACGGACTGCTGTTCCGCTTGCTCTTCTTCGGTTGTGAAACTTCACCTATAACTGCCATCTTCAGATTCCCAAAAACTCCTCAAAAGGAGGCCCAGATTTTTGTTCCAGACAAAAGTAGAAAAACTGGCCTTTCAGCTTCAACCTTTCCACCGATTACCAATCCAGAAAGATTATCCTGCATTTCTGGGCTGCCATTGTGCAAAGAAACTCGATGGTCTTCCAGGATTGCATGTAGACATCAGCGCCAATAAGGACATCAATTATATTTGGAATGTTAAAAGAAGGATTCGCCAAAGTAAGATTGTTTGGAATCATCAAATCCTTTGATTGTCAAATTGACCGTGATGTGGCTGTAATGTAAATGCAAGCCTTTTCTTTGTCACAAAGACAATTGAGCCTATATTTTAGTGAGGGCGGCTGTTGCCATACGAATCAATGTTGCGTTCCTTTTCTTTGTTGCTCACAATGTTCTTCTTCTAGGTGCTGACTCGTTAGCAGCTCGTACATAAAACGTGAAAATTTGAATTCCACTAGTGTTTTATGTTTTGTCCCCCACCCAGACCACTTCGTGTAACAACCTCAGGTATGGCTCGTACTTTATTACAGCCATTCCATGAAAAACCCATCTAGTGGGTCTCCGAATTCCGTGAAATTTGCTATTTTGTTCCTTATCCGAAATAAGGATACACGTATTTTTGGATTTTTTGATTAGGGTTACCATTTTCAAAATAGGGTGACCAAAAAAATCGCGATTTTGCAAAATTTTTATTAAAAAAAAATTTTAACTTTTGAACCGTTTGACCGATTTTTAATCTTTTTGGACAAAATGAAGGCTAAAGATTTTGACTTTTCAGGAAAAATATAAAATTTCACAAAAATTGTGTTTTTTACATGAAAAAACTCAATAGTTTCCGTTTTTTCGTGTTTTGAAGGCCTCGGGACCAAAAGGGCTATCGCTGTTCTCATTTTTTCTTGAAAGTTCAGTTTACGTATACTGTCAAATTTTCAGCGATGTATGTTCTTTAGTTTTTGAGATATATTTTTTTGGAAATAAAAAAAACAGTCATTTTTTATCGGCACACACTGTAGGTCTCAGCGCATTAGATTTGTAATGTTTAAAAATAATTATAACTTTTGAACAGCTCAACCGACTTCCAATCTTTTTTTATGGAAAGAAAGCTTAAAATTTCAACTTTTCAGACAAATTTGAAAAATCTGATAAAAATATGCTTAAACGTGAAAAAATATAAAAACTTCTAGATTTTTTTTAGAAATTTTCATATATTTTAATGTGAAAAATATTTTTTTTTCAAAGTTTTCTATTTCTTTTTCTTTTTTTCTGATAAGTTGAGACCTTAAGCTTTCATTCCATAAAAAAAATTGGAAATCGGTTGAGGTGTTCGAAAGTTATGATTTTTTTTTTTTAACATTACAAATCTACACACTTAGAATAAAACACAGAATTCGGTGAAATAATCCACGGAGTCTGAACTGTTATTATTTATTATTATTTATTTAGTTGGTGTTACATCAATTAATTTGATGAAACCTCGTTAACGATGTTACGCCAATTTACTCGGTCCAAGGCTGTGTCTCTCCAACCTCGATTTTGGCCCACGTTCTCCAGATCTTGTTGCACCTGATCAAGCCACCTCGCTCGCTGTGCTCCCCGCCTTCTTGTGCCAACCGGATTCGACGCGAACACCATCTTTGCAGGATTGTTGTCCGGTAGTCTTGCAACATGCCCTGCCCAGCGCACCCTTCCGGCTTTAGCAACCTTCTGGATACTTGGTTCGCCGTAGAGCCTAGCGAGCTCGTGATTCATTCTCCGCCGCCACACACCGTCCTCCTGCACTCCGCCAAAGATCGTTCTAAGCACCCTTCGTTCGAACACTCCAAGTGCTTGCAGGTCCTCTTCCAGCATGGTCCATGCTTCATGTCCATAGAGGACCACCGGTCTTATAAGCGTTTTGTACATGGTACATTTGTTGCGGGGGTGAATCTTTCTCGACCGCAGCTTCTTCTGGAGCCCATAGTAGGCGCGACTTCCACTGATGATGCGTCTCCGTATTTCACGACTAACGTTGTTATCAGCCGTTAACAAGGATCCGAGGTAAACGAACTCATCAACCACCTCAAAAGTATCCCCGTCTATCGTAACACTGCTTCCCAGGCGGGCTCTGTCGCGCTCGGTTCCGCCTATCAGCATGTACTTTGTTTTTGACGCATTCACCACCAGGCCGACTTTTGTTGCTTCACGTTTCAGGCGGGTGTAGAGGTCTGTCACCGTTCCAAATGTTCTGCCGACAACATCCATATCATCCGCGAAGCAAACAAATTGGCTGGATCTTGTGAAAATCGTACCTCGGTTATTGAACCCGGCTCTCCGCATGACACCTTCTAGCGCGATGTTGAACAGCAGGCACGAAAGTCCATCACCCTGTCGAAGTCCCCGGCGGGATTCGAACGAACTGGAATGTTCGCCCGAAATCTTCACGCTATTCTGCACACCGTCCATCGTTGCTCTTATTAGTCTTGTGAGCTTCCCGGGAAAGCTGTACTCGTCCATGATTTTCCATAGCTCTTCGCGGTCGATGCTATCATAAGCCGCTTTGAAATCGATGAACAGGTGATGCGTTGGGACTTGGTATTCACGGCATTTCTGGAGGATTTGCCGTACAGTGAAGATTTGGTCCGTTGTCGAGCGGCCGTTGATGAAACCAGCTTGATAACTTCCCACAAACTCATTTGTTATTGGTGATAGACGACGGAAGATAATCTGGGATAGCACTTTGTAGGCGGCATTCAGGATAGTGATCGCACGATAGTTTTCACATTCCAGTTTGTCGCCCTTCTTGTAAATGGGGCATATGACCCCTTGCTTCCACTCCTCCGGCAGCTGTTCGGTTTCCCAGATTTTGACAATCAGCCGGTGCAGACAGGCGGCCAACCTCTCCGGGCCCATTTTGATGAGTTCAGCTCCAATACCATCTTTACCAGCGGCCTTATTATTCTTGAGCTGGCTGATGGCATCCTTAACTTCCCTCAATGTGGGGGCAGGTTGGTTTCCTTCATCCGCCGTGCTGACGTAGTCACTTCCTCCGCTGTCGTGACCCTCGTCGCCTGTGTTCTCCGTGCCATTCAGGTGTTCATCGTAGTGCTGCTTCCACCTTTCAATCACCTCACGTTCGTCCGTCAAGATGCTTCCGTCCTTATCCCTACACATTTCGGCTCGCGGCACGAAGCCTTTTCGGGATGCGTTGAGCTTCTCGTAGAACTTCCGCGTTTCTTGAGAACGATGCAGCTGTTCCATTTCTTCACATTCCGCTTCTTCCAGGCGGCGCTTTTTGTCCCGGAATAGTCGGGTTTGCTGCTTCCGTTTTCTTTTATATCGCTCCACGTTTTGTCGCGTTCCTTGCTGCAGCATTGCAGCCCGCGCTGCATCCTTCTCCTCCAAAACCTGCCTGCATTCTTCGTCGAACCAATCGTTACATGTCCTCCTTTCCACGTACCCGACGATGCTCTCGGCTGCGTTGTTGATGGCTGCTTTTATGTTGCTCCAGCAGTCCTCAAGAGGGGCTTCGTCAAGCTCGCCCTCTTCCGGCAACGCTACCTCGAGATGCTGCGCGTATGCGGCAGCGACGTTCGGTTGGGCCAGTCGCGCTAGGTTATACCGAGGCGGGCGTCGATACCGTTCATTGTTGATGACGGATAGTTTTTGGCGCAGTTTCACCATCACTAGATAGTGATCAGAGTCGATGTTAGCGCCACGATAGGTTCTGACGTCGGTTATATCGGAGAAGTGCCGTCCATCGATCAAAACGTGGTCGATTTGTGATTCCGTCTGCAGTGGTGATCTCCAGGTGTATCGATACGGGAGGCTGTGCTGGAAGTAGGTGCTGCGAATGGCCATGTTCTTGGAGGCGGCAAAATCTATCAGTCGTAGGCCGTTCTCGTTCGTCAGCCGGTGGGCGCTGAACCTTCCAATCGTCGGTCTGAACTCCTCCTCCTGGCCAACCTGAGCGTTTAAATCACCTATGATGATCTTGACGTCGTGGCTTGGGCAGCGGTCGTACTCGCGTTCGAGCTGCGCGTAAAATGCGTCCTTGTCATCATCAGTGCTTCCGGAGTGAGGGCTATGCACGTTTATGATGCTGAAGTTGAAGAACCGGCCTTTGAGCCTCAACTTGCACATTCTTTCGTTGATCGGCCACCACCCGATCACACGCCTTTGCATATCACCCATCACTATAAAAGCTGTTCCCAGCTCACGTGTGTTGCCGCAGCTCTGGTAGATGGTATGATTACCTCTAAATGTTCGCACCATCGAACCTGTCCAGCACACCTCCTGCAGCGCTACGATGTCGAAACCGCGGATCTTCAGTACATCGGAGAGTATGCGTGTGCTTCCGATGAAGTTGAGAGATTTGCAGTTCCACGTACCGAGTTTCCAATCGCTAGTCCATTTCCGTCGCTGTGGTCTTTGCCGATTGTTCCGGTCCGTATTCTCTCGTTGACGTTCCTGTGCTGATGTGTTTTTACGGCTGGCTTGCAGGGCCTGACACCAACCCCCTAGATTTCCGGAGGACCATTCCCCCTAAATGTTCGGAGGGCCATAGTGCGCAGTTTAGCTTAGAGTCCTTCTCTGGCACTCGGACGATGATCAGCCGAACTGTAAAATACGCTTTTACGGATTTTTCTGTGAAACACTAATGTTTTGAACAGAACTGTCAAATATTTACAGAATATTCTGTAAAGGCAGAAAAAGTACAAAATTCTGTAAAATTTGCACATGCTGTTCGGTGAAAATGACATATTTCATTGTTTGCACCGAAAATCTGTGAAATCAATTGTCAATTGCCAACCGCGGCTTGAACCAAAATTGGTGCTGTTTTAAGTGAAAAAGTTAAATAGAATAAGAACCAAGTGACTATTTTAAAATAGAAAATGGGCATCCAAAATAAGTGAGGCTAATTAATATTTGTATAATAATTGTGAGGAATGTTTAAGAATCCCAATAATATTGAAGTGCGTGTAAAAAAGGGAATAAAAATGTTTTATTTCGCAATCATCGTTAAGTGTTTTGTTTCGTTCGCGCCATTCATTGTGTAGGTATATTTAGAGTGCAGCAAGCGCTTCGAAATTATTGCAATAATAGCATGTCATCAAAAATCCGAAAGGAAACTTTTTCCCTTTTCACAGAAGTTCTGTAAAATTACACAGATTCAATCGGTAAAATGCCAATAGAAAAACAAAAAAAAAATCACAGTAGATCTGTAAAAAATCACCGAACTGCTCAGTAGAACCTCCAAAAGCAATCAACAATTCCACAGAAAATTTGTACAAACTCACCGAACTATTCGGTGCTTTTGACAGATGAAATTTTTCAAGATTTACAGATCGTTCGGTGAAGTAAAAAATCACCGAACGGATTACCGAAAAATTTGCTGTTGAGAATTCGGTGAAATTTCACAGATATCTGTGATTAATTCTAAGTGTGTAATGCGCTGAGATCTACAGTGTGTGCCGATAAAAAATGACTGTTTTTTTATTTTCAAAAAAATATATCTCAAAAACTAAAGAACATACATCGCTGAAAATTTGACAGTAAACGTAAAATTTTCTGAACTTTTAAGAAAAAATGAGAGCAGCAATAGCCCCTTTGGTTCCGAGGCCTTCAAAACACGAAAAAACGGAAACTATTGAGTTTTTTTCATGTGAAAAACACAATTTTTGTGAAATTTTATATTTTTCCCGAAAAGTCAAAATCTTTAGCCTTCATTTCGTCCAAAAAGATTGAAAATCGGTCAAACAGTTCAAAGGTTATAATATTTTCAAAAATAAAAATTTTGCAAAATCGCGATTTTTCTGGTCACCCTATTTCGGAAATGGTCAAAAAATCCAAAAATACGTGTATCCTTATTTCGGATAAGGAACAAAATAGCAAATTTGCACGGAATTCGGAGACCCACCAGATCGGTTTTTCATGGAATGGCTGATTAATCACAGCGTCTAGCGGTACTGCTAGTTGAAGTGATGTCTCCCATATCGGTTTTATCTGTACGAGCTGCTCCTTTCACCGATAATGGTTGTTGTAGTGTCGAAGTCGCTACAGCGATTCGATGGTTGGTCTTCAGTCCACTGGTGCCCCGACAATTATGTGTTACGTACTACAAGTACTAGTTCACGGTGGTGGATCTAACTCATTCCGATGAAGAGTTCTTGAACCAACTGAAACTGTATTGACCCCAGGAGAAAGTTGCATTGTCCCACGTAAATGCGTGCTTAAGCCCAAAGGCAGCTTCCTTTATTGGATAGTTTTTGGTTGGGAGACACCTAAACAAAAGTTTTTAAAGATTACCTTGTACTTAAGTTGTTGAATAAAGTAGTGGCAATACACGTTGGATAATGTGGCTAAGGATGCTGCCGTAGGCAGTCCAGCTGAGCACACAGTGAACTGGACTTGAAACGCTGCCGGAATCGGTTGTTGTTCTTGGGAGTGTAATAACACTGAGTTGAAGTGCTATCGAGGCTGACCAGAAAGTGATTTGTAGCGAGAATCCATCACTCTATCTTGGGGCGCTTTTCCAAATATAGCCGGAGTGTAACCAAAGAAGTAAGCACCTCGGGTCTGAATTACTGGAAGAGGGTGAGCTGGATGAACCCCTATTGAAGACTGCTAGAGAACAGTGGAAGCAACCATCAACGATGCAGCTGAGAGCAACGTCGGGTACGCGCGATGGAGTCGACGGAACAATTAGTTAGACGAAAAATTTAGGCAAATTATGGAGGAGAAGAATGCAGCGCGGGTGGTCATGCTGCAGCAAGGGATCCGGCTGAACGTGGAACATTCTAGACGGAAACGGCAACAGCAGTCCCGCCTCTTTCGGGAGAAAAAACGCCGCCTGGAGGGAACGGCGTGCGTGGAGATCGAACAGCTGTGCCGGTCTCTAAAGACACTGAAGTTCTACCAGCAACTCAACGCATCCCGCAACGGCTTCGCGCCGCAAGTCGAGATGTGCTGGAATAAGGATGGGAGCATCTTGACGGACGAGCGTGAGGTAATCGAAAGGTGGAAGCAGCACTTCGATGAACACCTGAATTGCGCTGAGAGCACAGGTAATTATGGTCAACATAACGGAGGAAATGCCTACGTCAGTACTGCAGACAGTGGAAATCAACCAGCCCTCACTTTGAGGGAGGTTAAGGATGCATTCACCAGTTCAAGAACAATAAAGCTGTTGATAAGGATAAGGAGACTGCAAAGGCCGAAAGAACCTAAAAGCGTATGCTGCTGATAAGCAAGGTATCGGAGCTGAACTCATAAAGATGGACTTGGAGAGGCTGGCCATTTGTCTACGCCGGCTGATAGGCACAATCTGAGAAACAAACCAGCCACCAGAGGAGTGGAAGGAAGTGATAATATGCCCCATCTACAAGAAAGGCGACATGCTAGATCGTAAGAAATTTTGAGTGATCACTATCCTTCACGCAGCCTACAAAGCGTTATCCCAGATCATCTTCCATCGTCTCTCACATGTAGTAAACGAGTTCTTGGGAAGTTATCAAACCAGTTTCGTTGACGACCGATCGACAAAGGACCAGATTTTTACTGTACGACAAATCCTCCAAAAATGTCGTTAACACTAGGTCCCAACGCATCACCTTTTCATCAATCGAAAAAGTTGGAATTTGGTGTGACATAAGTTGTGTACCATTCTCAAGTGCGGATTATGCTGTCATTTATGTTAGAGTGCCATGAAATGTTTAATCAATACTTGCTACATTACGCTCGATACAACCATCCACATTCTTCACGAATTACCCCTATGTTAACCACACTACAAATATGCTTTCATCCGCTTGGATCCCAAAACTAGCTGAAAAGTTCGTGCAAAAAGATCATCGATCACAACAATTTTCCACCTATTTTCTCCTCGCCTTACTGTGTACTCAAATTATCGACTTTGTTTCGCTCTAGTTACGTCCAATGAACTATCGAAGAATTTCACCACTTTCAACCAGAGCAACTTCGCCGTGTTCCGTGTGATCTGATCAGATCGGTAGCCGTTAATCGCCCCTGCAGGGACTGTATGACTCCGGGGGTTTTATAAAGGTATCTAAAATCAAAAAGTGAAATTATGACCAATCCATTGCCCATCATCATCATCAACACCACCACCAGCTAGAGGCAGTAGTCGATAATGATCGACGATCTTAATTTGTCTATTACTCAGCAAACCGCTCGCGGTGTAAAGCAGTTGCAATTCGAGCAAACCGGCATTTGTACAAACGCGTACCCTACTGAGTACGGCGCGTCAGGATGCGGGGGAAATTGCTCCCAATTATCTCATATTTGTCAGTGCGCATCGTACCTTCGTGCTGTGCGTACACGAATTCTCTCTGCTCTTGGAAGTTTTCTTAAAAACTACCTAAAGCAATAAAACAGTACTTTTCAGTGCTACAAAAACAGTACTTTTCAGTGCTAAAATTAATAACGGTACTTTTCAGTGCTACTAAAACAGTACTTTTCAGTACTATTTTTTCTACTATTGATCCCTTTACGATCCTTGTTTGGACCCGTGCCTTCGATTTTTCGTTGGACCCGTTGGCGAAAGCTAGCGGTGGTAATCCTTCTTGGACACCGTCTTGGGAAAAAACCTCTCGAAGGTCACGTCTTCTTTCGCTTATTAACTAAACATGGTATCAACAACAAACAAAAGGAAGGGTGAATCTCTGAATTCACTACTTCCTTCCAAAAAAGTGGGTTTTAAAACTGTCACTACACGTGGCAAGAATGGAAGAAAGGACGCTTCCCCGGAATGCGAACTTTCTTCCAAGGGTGAAATGAATAATTGTATCGAAATGAGCAATCAGTTCGATGCTCTAGACAAATTTTCCGAACACCAAATCGAAGCAGCCTCTAGCCCAGGCTCTTTGATTCAAGTGAGGAAGCAAAGAGTGCCGCCTATCGTGGTCAGTTGTTCCGAATTTGGGGGATTTAGGCAGGAGATCTTGAACTCCATTAGGGGAATCAAGGTTTCCTTCCAAATCGCAAAGAAAGGATACTGTCGCGTTTTGCCGGAAACTCTTAAAGATCGTGAGCTTCTTCTCAGACATCTTGAAGAGAAGAAGCACAAATTTTTTACTTATGACGACAAAACTGAACGTTTGTTCAAAGTTGTCTTGAAAGGTCTCTCAAGTGACTATAAATCACCTGAAGAGATCAAAAATGGAATAAATGATTTACTTGGATTTTCCCCAGTCCAAGTAATCATTGTGAAAAAGAGAACCCAATCTGGCATTGTTCGGAAAGGGCTTTCTCAAGAATTTTATTTAGTTCACTTTAACAAAAAAGAACTAAATAATATTAAAGCTTTAGAAAAAGCAAAACTTTTGTTTGATGTCCGTGTGACATGGGAACATTTCCAGAAACCTGGAGGAAATTACCAGAACCCCACTCAGTGCCGTCGGTGCCAAAAGTGGGGTCATGGTACAAAAAATTGTCGCATGGATGCTAAATGCATGATTTGCGGAGGTTCTTCTCACGCCAAAGACGTCTGTCCAGTGAAGGAAGATACCACCAAATTCATATGTTGTAATTGCGGGGCTAACCATAAGTCCAATTTTTGGAATTGTCCTTCACGCAAAAAGGTCATTGAGGCTCGTGCCAGGCAGATGAAAGATAATATCCGTTACGATAACGGTCGTTTCCGGAATTTGCCTGGTAGAGTATCGAACAATACTCATTTTTCAGTTAACGATCGCTTGATCATGAATCATACCCATCAGGAAGATCATAATCATGCTCATTCAAAAACTAATTTTAATCCGTCGGGTAGCCGAATCTTTCTATTTCGAATTTATCTACCCACGGTAAATCCTTTGCCGATATCGTAGCAGGAAATTCGAACTCCTCCCCTGTTCGATCCATGGGTACCCATTCTACTTGTTTCAAATCAAATGGAAAAAACCCTACCGCCACAGGTAACTCCGCTTCTTCGTCTACCGGAAATTCCAATGGGAAATCACATGACATGTCTGCCTCTGATTTTAATTTTCTAACTGAACAATTGAATCTAATGATTGATGCAATGTTCAAAGCCACCACTATGACTGAAGCAGTCGAAGTAGGTGTAAAATTTACAAATCAAATTGTTATTGGATTACGTTTTTCTAATGGATCCAAATAATAATTTAAATATTTTAAATTGGAATGCTCGTTCTCTGAATGGTAAAGAGGACGAGCTGTTTAATTTTCTTACGGTTAATAACGTGCATATAGCAGTTATTACCGAAACGTATTTAAAACCTGGATCTAAACTCAAAAGAGATCCTAACTTTTTTGTTTATCGTAATGATCGACTTGATGGGGCATGTGGGGGAGTTGCAATCATCATTCACAGGCGTATAAAACATCAACTGTTTTCATCATTTGAAACTAAAGTTTTTGAAACTTTAGGTGTTTCTGTTGAAACACAGTTTGGTAAATATACTTTCATAGCTGCCTATTTGCCTTTTCAATGCTCTGGACAGCAAGTTAATTTGCTCCAAACTGACTTGCGAAAATTGACTCGCAATAAGTCAAATTTTTTTGTCATTGGTGACTTTAATGCCAAACATCGGTCATGGAATAGTTCTCAAAGTAATTCCAACGTCAGAATTTTATTTGATGAGTGCTCTTCAGGATATTTCTCAATTCTATACCCTGATAGCCCCACATGTTTTTCCTCTTCTAGAAATCCATCTACGATTGATTTGGTCTTAACCGACTCTAGTCATCTTTGTAGCCAACTGATTACTCATGCTGATTTTGATTCTGATCATGTCCCTGTTACATTTCAAATATCCCAAGAAGCGATTCTCAATCCTATCAGCTCCACTTTCAATTATTTACGAGCCGACTGGAATATATATAAAACGTATGTTGACTCCAATCTTGATGTTAACATTTCTTTAGAAACTAATCTTGATATTGACAATGCTCTTGAAACTTTAACAAATTTCATTGTTGAAGCCCGGAGCATTGCAATTCCAAAATGTGAAGTAAAATTTGAATCCGTGATTATAGACGATGATCTTAAACTCTTGATCCGTCTTAAAAACGTGAGGAGAAGGCAATTTCAACGCACTCGCGATCCTGCTATGAAAATTATATGGCAGGATTTGCAGAAAGAAATCAAGAAACGTTTTGCTCAATTAAGAAACAAAAATTTTGAAAATAAAATTTCTCAATTGGACCCTGGCTCTAAGCCCTTTTGGAAATTATCGAAAATCTTGAAAAAACCTCAGAAGCCAATACCGGCATTGAAAGAGGAAAACAAATTATTACTAACTAATTGCGAAAAAGCTCAAAAACTTGCTATGCAGTTTGAAAGTGCGCACAATTTTAATTTAGGACTTACTAGTCCAATTGAAAATGAAGTTACTCAGGAGTTCGAAAATATTCTCAATCAAGAGAACGTTTTCGAAAATGCCTGGGAGACTGATTTGGAAGAAGTGAGAACTATTATTAAAAAATTCAAAAACATGAAAGCTCCTGGCGATGATGGAATTTTCTACATCCTCATCAAGAAACTTCCAGAAAGTAGCTTATCATTTTTAGTTGATATATTTAACAAATGTTTTCAATTAGCATATTTTCCTGACAAATGGAAAAATGCTAAGGTTGTTCCAATTTTAAAACCAGACAAAAATCCTGCAGAAGCTTCTAGCTATCGTCCAATCAGTTTGCTTTCCTCAATCAGTAAACTTTTTGAAAAGGTTATTTTGAACAGAATGATGGCCCACATCAACGAAAATTCAATTTTTGCCAATGAACAGTTCGGATTCCGCCATGGACATTCGACCACTCATCAACTTTTACGTGTAACAAATTTGATCCGTTCCAACAAATCTGAAGGCTATTCTACTGGTCTTGCTCTTCTAGACATAGAAAAAGCATTCGACAGTGTTTGGCATGAAGGTTTGATTGTAAAATTAAAAAACTTTAATTTTCCAACATACATTGTTAGAATAATTCAAAGTTATCTGTCAAATCGTACACTTCAGGTTAATTATCAGAACTCCAGATCTGAAAGACTTCCTGTAAGAGCTGGTGTTCCTCAAGGCAGCATTTTGGGACCAATATTATACAATATTTTCACATCTGACTTACCTGAGCTACCTCAGGGATGTCAAAAATCTTTGTTTGCGGATGACACAGGCCTCTCCGCCAAAGGACGAAGCCTGCGTGTCATCTGTAGTCGATTGCAAAAAAGTTTGGATATTTTTTCTTCATACTTACAAAAATGGAAGATTTCTCCTAATGCTTCCAAAACTCAACTAATAATATTCCCACATAAACCAAAAGCTCTTTATTTGAAACCTTCAAGTAGACATGTTGTCACGATGAGAGGGGTTCCAATAAATTGGTCAGATGAAGTTAAGTATCTAGGGCTCATGCTAGATAAGAATTTAACTTTCAAAAATCACATTGAGGGCATTCAAGCCAAATGTAATAAATATGTAAAATGTCTCTATCCCCTTATTAATAGAAAATCAAAACTTTGTCTTAAGAACAAGCTGTTGATATTCAAACAAATTTTCAGGCCAGCCATGTTGTATGCTGTACCAATATGGACTAGCTGTTGTAATACCAGGAAGAAATCTCTGCAGAGAATTCAAAATAAAATTTTGAAAATGATTCTGAAGCTTCTTCCCTGGTATAGTACCAATGAGTTACATAGAATATCCAATGTTGAAACATTGGAACAAATGTCAAATACAATCATTAATAATTTCAGGCAAAAATCGTTACAATCTTCTATTGCCACGATTAATGCGTTATATGTTTAGGTTAAGTTAGGTTAAGTATATTAAAAACGTTTTTTTTTTCTCTTATAAGCAGGTGAAATCAACTCACCTGTAAAAAAAACTGAACTGCTACGGCAAATGAAATGTAATATGTTGTTAACAAAATGTTAATTAAATCTTAAATTTGTTTTACCAAATTAGGATGATAGTGTTGTCAAATAACACAGAACACCTAGATATAAGAAATGAATGTAATGTTTGGAATGATACTAATAAAGAAATTAAAAAAAAAATAAATAAATAAAAAAAAAAATCTCATATTTGTCTGCTTCAGGGAGTTTGCTCATCGATAGAAGTTGGAGCGATCGAGAGTCACGAGAATCTTCTTTGGTACGCAGTGGAAGGATTTTACTTTTATTGCATAAGTAGTATAATTGAAGATGAATAGTAATCTTGCGATCGCAGCAGTCTAAGGGTACCGTTTTGATTCATATTACGGGCACTTAAGGTCCCAGTGAAGTTTAGCTCATCAAAAAGCATGTAAAATAAATCATTCTGTAAGATTCTTCCGCGTTATCAAGTCTTCAAAACATTTAACTTTCGAATTGTGGGTAAAGATTTTGATTCCGCAACACGAATAATTTTAAATAAATAGAAATATGCGGCCTTTTTATGATTCTTATTCCGGACACATCCTTACTTTTGCCTCATATTCCGGAAACTTTGATTCTAATTCCGGACAGCTCATGAAAATCATAACTAGCAAAGTCAATTCATCAATCGAAATCGTCAAACCACTAAAGAGACGTCTAAGGTAGTTGGGTATTATAAATTTGCATAGATATCTATGAGTAATGCTTATTAAAACGAGTCTCGAAAAGAACAACTTTTGAGCGACAAAAATAGAAACATTTCTTGTGAAATGTATCCCATACAAAGTAGAGTGTCCGTAATATGAATCAAAACGGTACGCGGTATTTCAAACGATTCTGTAAATACTGATTCGAAAAAAGTTCCACCCTTATTGCAGTTCAACGGAAACTTATCTGTTTTTTCAATAATTTACGAAGCCTTGAGAATGCGTCACACAACCGCCATCGTCATCATTATTATCATGATCAACACCGTGCCATCCCAGGCATATTGATTGGCTATTATTAGAAAGGTGCCACAACAGTCTCTATAGGCACCTAATTAAACTAATTTGAATAAAGAAGGTAGGGCCTGAATCGTTTGGTAAGTGGCGCTACGCTGCACTTGTAGGGAAAGTGGTGCTAAACAAACATTGATGTTCCTACTTACCGTTGTGGAGAAGAGGATGACGGGAGGGAGGTAAAGGTCGGGATGATTCATGATCATTCCAAGCTGGCTTCCTTCTCTGGGTCAATGGCAGTGCTGTCAAGTGCCGCAGCAAGCTGGTATATGGACAAAGCCTCTTCGCAGGAGATCTTCTCAGCTGATAGCACTGCTTCCATGAAACCAGATCACCGAAAGGGTAGGCTTCTGTTGTAGCGGCGGTGGCCACCAGGCGAAGAGTTGCACGAGTTTGATCACAGCCTGAACGATGGATAGTGCTACTTTTCCTCGTATTTTGTTTCCCCGAATGTCATTTCCCCGAACGACAATGCTCCGAATGACTATATTCCCTTAATAACACGTTTTCTAGATCTATAAAATATTAGATAACCGGTTCGTTCACCACCTTGAAATATAAGAAGTTATCTTTTTTGGCGTACGACCCCACTGGAACAGAGCCTGCTTCTCAGCTTTATTAACTAAGAGCTTTGTGTTTTTGCATTCGTATATAGGGTACGAATTTACAAGATGCCAATTTTTGTGACAATTTTTTTTTTCGGGGAAATGGGCTGTTCGGGGAGCTGACATTCGGGGAATAGTAGTACAACCGAACGATGAACGCCTGTGACGGCGCAATGCAATGGTTAGGGGAAGGGGTGGTAAAATGAACACCTTAAGGAAATCATCTTGTTTCTGAGAGAAAAACGAGGAATTTGTATAGTTCCATCGCACAACATCAAAAATAGGGATGTAATCTATAGTAGCGACATGGATTCAGACTAAAATAGCCAAATTTTCACTTATTTTCATCGCTATCAAAAAGCGATGCATATGTTCATTTTACCTGCACTATGTGGGTAAAATGAACAGCGGTTGGTGGTAAAATGAACACCACTCAAAAAACGTAGGCAAAACAAATATTTCTGAAAATTTTCATTGCCCCACCGAAAAAACATCCATTGTAACCCATTCAAAAAGAATTCTAAAGGTATCAGATTTGACATCATATCATAACGATATTCACCTCACTGAAAAACCTCAAGTCTCCCGAGCTAAAAGTTACGTCACTTTTAATTTTCAAACGTGGTTTTCTAAAATCTTAGTTTTCATTGATATTTTCATTTCAATTGACCTACGTATCAACTCGAACACTAAGATTTATGCTCTAAACCGTCCGTGCGTGATAAAAATTCATCGAAATTTGTTTTTTCTCGGTAAAAGGCACGGTGTTCATTTTACCACCCCTGTTCATTTTACCACCACTTCCCCTACGACCTGGCAGATCGTCGATGGTGGTACCCACCGAACGGATAAAAGGAGCTTGAGCATAACTAAGTGTAAATAAAGCAATCATCGAGTGGGAAACATGGAGCTATAGATAAATGCCTACCCTCGAGCCGGGGCTGAATCTGAATGGCGAGAAAGAGAGAGAGAGCCAAGAGCAAACTGTTTTGTTGGACAAGGTTAATTTACGGCATAATAATAGGCTGATGAGTGGTGCTCTGGAAGGTGGTAATGAAATTAGATCAACAGGTTGTTACGGTAGCTAGATGATTGTGATTGAATGTGCTGCTGCTGCTTGTAGCCTCGGGAACAATGCGATGATCGAGAGTCTTTTGTTGTGATGAGACGAAAGTTTAAACTCTGTTGTAATTTTTTTTGAACAACACGTAGCTGGAAGTATAGTTTTTTTTGGGATTAAGGATATTTTTTTTATAAACCTCTTCAGCCATATTCATATTTGGAGATTTTTGCCTGAAATTATGATGAATGTTTCAATAATTTCTTTATAGAATTCTTTATTTTTTTAATTAATTCAACAAATTTAGGCGAAATTTCCTCCAATATTCTCAAGAAATGTTTTCAAGTTACTTGTCAACAATTATCCACCAAGTAGCTAGTTTTTTATCTTTATTGACAAGATTTTAAGGCCTGTGCTAGTTAATCTCTGGATCAACGGCAAGACTCCCTTCCGATGTCAAATAATCAAATAACCGTCACTATAACTTTTAGGTCATAAGTGACTATCTCGAGGATAGGATTCGATCCCAGGTCCTGGAAGTCAGAGGCGTGATATCTAACCACTACACCAGTCCCGTCCCCTAGCTATATTTCACAGCTTTTCAGTTGAGTTTTTGAAGTTTTTTGCGGAAGTCCACTCATAAAATTTTGCACAGACAAAATTGACAAGAAAAGTGGTAAAATCTGACTGTGTTTTTATCATTTTGACTTATTTCGTAGCCTTACGCTTGTTCATTGCCCAAACATTCTCGATCTGCTGATAAGACAATTTCATGGACTTGATGGTGTTGATAAAGACATTTGGTGGAATGATAGTTTTTTACTAAAATCGATATTTTTGTGCTAACACCATAGATATACCATGCCATATTATTCTATAAGGTCAGGTCTGTAATGTCTAGCATAGTCGAATCAGATGGGCATACTGTATCATCGTTCTTGTCACACGGGGTGGTAGGTCATTTGGTATAAAGTCGTTTGGCATTAAGCCGTTTAGCATAATGGTCGTTTGGCATAATGATCGTTTGGCATAATAGTCGTTTGGCATAATGAGTCTGAAACCAAGAATTTCTCAATTTTTCCTTTTTACTTTTCTATTGAATCTTTCTGATGACATCAGGCTTGTTTTGGAGTCAATTGATACAAAATTACATTTTATTCAACAATCATTCGCTCTTGAATAAATTTTAGCATGTTAGGAAAGTTATTTCCAATAGAATTTTATTATTTATCCAGAAATTACCCTTCTTTCAAATATTAATTCTTCTTTTAAGTTTCGCTATTGGAACAAATTTTTGCACTGAAGATTTTGATATATTTTGTTACCATTTCGGTTCTTTGCCCTATATAGCGTAGCACAGTAAGGAGAGTGAGTGGCAATACTACTCACAATACTACTGTTCATTATGAGTGGTATAACTTTGCCTGCGAATTTATAGCACAAACAAGTATATCGTTTTTGTTCAACTTCTTGGTGTGCCTTATAACTATTGAACATAATTTCCAATTAGAATATTTGTATTTCATTCATTAGCTAATTAATTAGATTGCAATAAAACCCATTGAGTATTTGAGATGTTAGGAGACTGTTATGACTTCATATAAGAACGGTCATTTTGAATCGTAGGGAATAAGATTGTTAAAACACTCACATGCACACTTAACACGAAAAATGCTGAACCAAAGGAAAGGATTCTGCAGTGCCTGGCTATATATGAGATATAGTTATATAGGTCTGAATGGGAGGTAAGCAGGGCTTCACGAATCCTATCAGCGTTCTTTTCCACTCAAGTGCTCGAAGGAGTAACATCAGCTTAAGCCTAGAAAAGTGATCACCAAAAGCCTTTGAATAAAAAGTTATGCACAGGCTGTTCTTTGGAGCTATATTTATTAAGTTTTTTTTTCGTTTCCTACTGACAAAAGGGCGGTCGATAGCATTGATCTGCTCAAATTATCAGCGAAAAGAGAAATCGATTACTGCAGTTACTTCAATGGGTTGTGCTACCTTTCCCCGAATGTCGGTTCCCCGAATGCCAGTTCCCCGAATATCCCATTTCCCCGACTAGCCCACTTCCCCGAAAAGTTTTTAGCACTCATAATTGGCGTAACTTTATACATTTCAGGGTGGTGAACGAACTGACCATCTAATATGCACCCTTCTTTATTTAATTGGCGGTTCTTTCAAGTTTTATCGTCCTCAGCATTTATGCCAACATGTGTTTAGTCGAGAATGACAGAATACTTCCATCTTTTGACTGTTCATCGTTCTTTCTGGTCACCACTTTACGGGGAAACCAGTCGGGGAAACGTAGCACAACCACGTCAATGATTCTGAACGCACTTTTTTATGTCTTTTTGTTTTATCATACCGAAATAATTTTTGGCGTCCATTCTTCTATTGGATTAATTAAAATTTTCCCTTTTTTTAAAAATAGGCTGTTCTTTATATTTGTAATGTTTAAAATTTTATTATTTAGTTAAGCTAAATGTAAACCATTTTTATATTTTGCTATTTTATCAATTCTTACAACACATCTGGTTGTTAGAATGATAATTACTTTAGAATTTGCTAATATTCAACATATACTTTTTTGGGGCGAACGCATGATCTCCTTCCGAGATATTCTAGAAAAAATATTATTTCAATCACAAATTTTCCCTTCTCTTGATAATAGACGGTGTTTTTGATGAACACTTCCAAAATTAGAATTTATATTGAACCGTTGAAAAGTTTTGCCACAAATATATTATTTTAAAGATGTGTTGTTCATATGACCTATGCTATGAACAGATTTTTTGCGTTAGAGCCTTAAACATTTTAAACGAAAAATAATCTACTCTCGTATATAGGCTATTTTTGCATTAATTCGCATTGATAGATCTTTGGATTAGAGCTTTTGATATTTTGCCAAAAAAATCCATTATTTTATCTAATATTAATCATCGAGTGTTACGTCCAAAATGGGACACAGCTTGATCTGCAGCGAAATATTCTATGAGCGTGCTCCTGATGAATAACTTTGAACTTTTTTCGTCAATTTACTGTTTTCAAATATGAATATCGCATCAAGCTCATAGATACTCTTTGTTCTGAAATGTAGAGACCCGTCACGAGTTTTATTTAGTAATGCTCTCTAATGTTACAACATTTTTTTGAAATTCTTAGCTAGGAAAATCTCCGAACGAACACCACCTACCATAATTTTTTGCTATGGGCTCGGTGGTGTTCATCTCGGGAAAGCTTAAAATGCCAATAACTGTTTTTAATTCAATCATTATGCCAAACGGTCATTATGCCAAATGACCATTAAGCCAAACGGCCATTATGCCAAACGACCATTATGCCAAAACGACTTTATTGGCCAAATGACCTTTATGCCAAACAACTTTATGCCAAATGGGGGTACAATCGTCACACGGTATTCGAGTGCGAAAATGTAAACTTTGGCAAAGAAAACTCTCAGTTAATAACTATGGAATTGCTCGTTGCACACTTAGTATTAAGAAGTATGTAAGTGTGGACGAGTTTTGTGCAGTGCCGCAAAGCTTGAAAGTTGTTATCTAACAGGAGTTGAATAAACAGTCTTTCACGATGTGCTACCGATTATGATTGCTACAATCCCTGTACTAAAACTATACCCAAAAAGCTACAATAAATATAGAAACAAAGAAACAACAAAACGCCTCCGGGCTCCCGATAGCCATCTTCCTTAAAGGTTTGCCAATTTCGGCTCTGGTATGCATATGTAATTAAGGGGCCCAGATTAGCCGTAGCGGTAAACGCGCAGCTATTCAGCAAGACCATGCCTGAGGGTCGTGGGTTCGAATCCCACCGGTCGAGGATCTTTTCGGGTTGGAAATTTTCTCGACTTCCCAGGGCATAAAGTATCTTCGTACCTGCCACACGATATACGCATGCAAAAATGGTCATTGGCATAGTAAGCTCTCAGTTAAAAACTGTGGAAGTGCTCATAAGAACACTGTAATTAAGGGGCCCAGATAGCCGTAGCGGTAAACGCGCAGCTATTCAGCAAGACCATGCTGAGGGTCGTGGGTTCGAATCCCACCGGTCGAGGATCTTTTTCGGGTTGGAAATTTTCTCGACTTCCCAGGGCATAAAGTATCTTCGTACCTGCCACACGATATACGCATGCAAAAATGGTCATTGGCATAGTAAGCTCTCAGTTAAAAACTGTGGAAGTGCTCATAAGAACACTAAGCTGAGAAGCAGGCTCTGTCCCAGTGGGGACGTAACGCCAGAAAGAAGAAGAAGATGCATATGTAATTAAATCCAACACCCGATAAGATTCGATACCCGATCTCTCATCGCATACCAAAGAGTCACATAAACCGGCAAAGTCACGCCCTGCCAAAGCCGAATTGAATAGCTTTGTGTTGCTCCGGTCGGCGAAACTTGTGGCGATCATTTCCCTTCCTTGCATCATTTCGTTTATTTGTTTATTGATATCTACCCATAATTATATCATTAAATTAATTGGATTCGAAACACATTGATTGGAGTTGCTGTTGCTACCACTGTTGATTACTACGGTTTGGGATCCGAATAATGATAAAATATGAAACGTATGTGGACTAGGGTGGTTCTAAAATTAAAAATGTTTCAAAATTCAATCTCCCATATCTTTCTTGCAATCCTTACCATAAAAGTAGTGTTCTGTGAAATTTTCAGCTTTTTCGGTGGTGATATAAAAATGGCCTAAGGACGATGTTGGTTTAAATGGAAATTATTATGGAGACATTTTGATACATATTTGAAACATGTTAGTACTGTAATGTGAGTACATACTTAATAAAAGATATAGCTGAAAAAAAGCAAATCCTTTTGAAGCATATCTCGTTTGGGATTTGTACAGAAGTTTGTTGGGCTATATCGCATATAGAGCTTAATAATAGAAAACAAGTTCCTGAATATCTCATCCCTCATCCATCGGATTGAATAGTTTGAATTATTTGAAGAATGAGTTTTTATCATAAAATGATAAGTTTGCACTAACATTCCAGTACTAATGTGTTTGGAACGCTTTTCAAAATTTTTCCTTAGTAATTTCCATATAAACCTACATCGTCTTAAGGCCACCTTCAAATTACCCCCGAAAAAATCTTCATATACATTTTGATATAAACATTTTAGTCTATACCTTAAATTTGGCATTCCATTTTCATCATGAAGATTATAAAAAAGTTACGGGAATTAGGATTTTTTAACTTTTTTATTTGAACCACCCTAGTGGACACGCAGGTACCTATAAATAATTGCACACGATTAAAAAAGGATGCCTACTGGCTAAATCGGGAAGCTTTTGGAAACGTGTCTGGAAAGTCATGAGCAAGTTGAAGAAGCATCGAAAACAACTTTATTCTCGTCCACTAGATATCACAATTCGTTGAACAATCGTGATGCCTTCACGTCTGTCGGTGCCACTTAATTCGACGGAGAAGTTTGCGTGCATTAATTTCTTTTCTAGAGCAGACCGATCTGTCCCCGTAAGTGATTTGGCTGCTTGGAACCGCTCGAGTTTTTGTTTTTAAGTGAAATTACTGTTCACAATTTCGCTGAACGATCAACATTACCCTGTTATTTACTCAAGTGGAGTGTATCATTTCTACATTCCCCTATGTTTTATTGCTCCTAAATTTCAATTACACTGCACTAAGTGGCAGGCTGTTGCTCGAACGTTTCTGCATCGCGTGGTAGGTATTTTGGGCAGCCGATATCACGCAGCCTTACTGGAGTACCATGGATAACAGTGGGTTGGTGGATAGCGAAGGACGTAAATGGCGTAATTAGTGCTCGCGGGAGAAGATTTCACCTACCGCACCGATCAAGCAGTCAGTAGTTGAAGCAGGTAACTGGCTACGATTTGTAAAAACAATTATTTAATGACGTTAATACACTGATTCAATAGATAATAGATCAGATACTGGTGGGTTTACAAGGGTTGTTGAAAGTAACAATACTGAAAGGCACTCTGCTACAAATTTAGTCTTTTTTGGTTTTTTTTTCTTGGCATCATGTACTCACTAAGACAGAACCTGCTTGTCAGCTTAGTATTCGAAGAGCACTTCCATGTTTATTAAACGATTTCTTTGTCATCACCTATATTCGTCGAATACATTTCCATATCGGTCGTAATCAGTTTTCATTCGTCTCACAACCAAGCGGCTCACTTCGATATAGTGAGTGGTCAAAATACACTACTTCAACGTTATAACAAAATAATCAACTACTCTTTTATGTACTTTACCCCTTTAAGCTGAATCTCGATGAGAGAGTTTTATAAGTGGATTGTTGTACTGTACCTTCTACCTTTTTAGTGGACATGAGTAACTGACACTTAAGAAGGCTACAAGTGCTCGTTGAATATGCGTATCTGTCAAAGGATAACGCAATAGGGTAACTAGGGTAGATGTACCAGTTATGGACATAATGGTTCCCTATTTCGCCATACGTAATTACTTTCATGTACTCAAATTTTGAAAATTGTTGTGTGTTGTAGTAGTTAGATTTAAGATAGATCTTTATGTTAAAACATTTAAAAAGATTTTAGATGTGAAAGTTATACATAATTTCATATATGTATGGCCAAATAGGGAACAACTGTGGCCATAACTGGTACACTTTCCCTACTGTTTATTTCGTTCTTAAATGCTAACAGTTGGCGCCACTGGCAAAAAGTACAGACAGCAACCTTTCGAACATTCAGTTTCTCTCACTGACCGCCTAGTAGCGACACTGATGTTTGTATTCCACTCACTGATCGCGCTACGCTGGATTCTCAATTTTTTTTTTTTTAATTTCTTTATTAGTATCATATCAGTATATCTAGGGGTTCTGTGTTATTAGACCACACTATCATCCTAATTTGGTAAAACAAATTTCAGATTTAATTAACATTTTGTTAACAACATATTACATTTCATTTGCCGTAGCAGTTCAGATTTTTTACAGGTGAGTAGATTTCACCTGTTTATAAGAGAAAAAAAAAACGCTTTGAATATACTTAACCTAGCTTAACCTAAACATATAACGCATTAATCGTGGCAATAGAAGATTGTAACGATTTTTGCCTGAAATTATTTATTATTTTATTTGATATTTGTTCCAATGTTTCAACATTGGATATTCTATGTAACTCATTGGTACTATACCAGGGAGGAAGCTTCAGAATCATTTTCAAAATTTTATTTTGAATTCTCTGCAGAGCTTTCTTCCTGGTATTACAACAGCTATTCCATATTGGTACAGCATACAACATGGCTGGCCTGAAAATTTGTTTGAATATCAAAAGTTTGTTCTTAAGACAAAGTTTTGATTTTTTATTAATAAGGGGATAGAGACATTTTACATATTTATTACATTTGGCTTAAATGCCCTCAATGTGATTTTTGAAAGTTAAATTCTCATCTAATACTAGATACTTAACTTCATCTGACCAATTTATTGGAACCCCTCTCATCGTGACAACATGTCTACTTGAAGGTTTAAAATAAAGAGCTTTTGGTTTATGTGGGAATATTATTAGTTGAGTTTTGGAAGCATTAGGAGAAATCTTCCATTTTTGCAAGTATGAAGAAAAAATATCCAAACTTTTATGCAATCGACTACAGATGACAAGCAGGCTTCGTCCTTTGGCGGAGAGGCCTGTGTCATCCGCAAACAAAGATTTTTGACATCCCTGAGGTAACTCAGGTAAGTCAGATGTGAAAATATTGTATAATATTGGTCCCAAAATGCTGCCTTGAGGAATACCAGCTCTTACAGGAAGTCTTTCAGATCTGAAGTTCTGATAATTAACCTGAAGTGTACGATTTGACAGATAACTTTGAATTATTCTAACAATGTATGTTGGAAAATTAAAGTTTTTCAATTTTACGATCAAACCTTCATGCCAAACACTGTCGAATGCTTTTTCTATGTCTAGAAGAGCAAGACCAGTAGAATAGCCGTCAGATTTGTTGGAACGGATCAAATTTGTTACACGTAAAAGTTGATCATCGCCAGGAGCTTTCAAATTTTTGAATTTTTTATTAATAGTTCTCACTTCTTCCAAATCAGTCTCCCAGGCATTTTCGAAAACGTTCTCATGATTGAGAATATTTTCGAACTCCTGAGTAACTTCATTTTCAATTGGACTAGTAAGTCCTAAATTAAAATTGTGCGCACTTTCAAACTGCATAGCCAGTTTTTGAGCTTTTTCGCAATTAGTTAGTAATAATTTGTTTTCCTCTTTCAATGCCGGTATTGGCTTCTGAGTTTTTTTCAAGATTTTAGATAATTTCCAAAAGGGCTTAGAGCCAGGGTCCGATTGAGAAATCTTATTTTCAAAATTTTTATTTCTTAATTGAGCAAAACGTTTCTTTATTTCTTTCTGCAAATCCTGCCATATAATTTTCATAGCAGGATCGCGAGTGCGTTGAAATTGCCTTCTCCTCACGTTTTTAAGACGGATCAAGAGTTCAAGATCATCGTCTATAATCACGGATTCAAATTTTATCTCACATTTTGGAATTGCAATGCTCCGAGCTTCAACAATGGAATTTGTTAAAGTTTCAAGAGCATTGTCAATATCAAGTTTAGTTTCTAAAGAAATGTTAACATCAAGATTAGAGTCAACATACGTTTTATATACATTCCAGTCGGCTAGTAAATAATTGAAAGTGGAGCTGATAGGATTGAGAATCGCTTCTTGGGATATTTGAAATGTAACAGGGACATGATCAGAATCAAAATCAGCATGAGTAATAAGTTGGCTACAAAGATGACTAGAGTCGGTTAAGACCAAGTCAATCGTAGATGGATTTCTAGAAGAGGAAAAACATGTAGGGCTATCAGGGTATTGAATTGAGAAATATCCTGAAGAGCACTCATCAAATAAAATTCTGCCGTTGATTCTCAAATTTCTCAAACTTCCAACACAAGCGCATGGAAGAATGGAAGTCGAGAGCTCTCAAAAGGTATGGAAAATAATGAAAAACGTAAATTACTTGCAATTAGGAAACTGGTTCGAAAAAGTAGTGATTAGAAATCACATTACGCGAATAGATAACTTTTTGTTTTTAGTATATCTTCCATGGTGGTTTCTTTGCTTCAGGATTACGTTTTTACTACCACTGAAAAAGAGCCATCTATTGCTTTTACAGTTTGTTCAACTAGATTATTTAGACTATTGGGCATCCCTCTTCATTTCCACAGCATGATGAAATATAAGGATTTCACTTAAAATTCATTGGAACCATCAAAATTTAACCTAAACATATAAACACAATTACTTTTGACCGAAAAAATTCATGACGGCTCATAGTGTATCGAAAACAATCACAATCAAAGGAATCGTTTTCCACACCGAACATCACTTTGTTTACGTTCTTGCGGACGTTGAGGTGATTTCTTGAAATTTTGTAAATTATTGAAGTTTTATGGTGTGTGTTTGGAATCAAATCCTTTCTGTACGAAGGTTTTTCGTAGTATAAATAAGTGCACGGAGAATACAGCCACACAGTGGGTGGGAAGAAATTTGTTTCATAATGTGGTGTGACTCAGTCGTTCGCTAACCAGATTCGTCCATGCGATTTCAGAGGAAAAGTGAAATGTGGACAATTGAATCGAAATTGGACAAGTGGACGAACCATAACAGCTTCACAAAATTTCCCACAAAATCAATCTACCTTGTAGATATTTTCGAATGTTCGCCGTAGTGGAACATTTCAAGTTTGATACGATGAATAATAGGCAGAGGTAAGATGCATGTAGTAAAGTGAATATTTTGCGATAGTATGGACCAATGCACGCGTTCACTATTTGACGTTTTAGCGATGCCGTGTTATTTACGTGACCATGGGAACAAGTGAATTCGGCACCGCTCAAACGTCAAATTAGTGAACCCGTGCATCGGTCCATTCGATCAGGTGAACTACTTGACAGGTTGTGTTCTTGTATTTGTTCTTATAGTTAAGGCTAGTCAACACTTCACATTAATAAAAAAAAACATGTTTATTTGACGTTATACAAGTATTGATAGCACAAACAAACATTCTGATCTGGATTCATCGAAAATTTGTGTAAGCTTTGAGAAAACTAACATGTTTGTTAAATAGGACCCAAAATTTGCTTGAATGAACAATGATTTTTTTTTGTGTTGTAAAAAGAAATTCTCACTGAAACCAGGCCGGTACACATCATTAGAATTACAATTTTATGTCGCTGATCGCTAGTACTTATATGCTAAAACTAGAAGGTGGTTGTTTTGGATTTCTCAAATTGGTGGACGCTAGCTGGATTAGCAGTTCGCGGAAAAGCCCATTTTTGATAAATATTACGTATTTCTTTGCATGATATATCTCATATATAGGTTTTCTATCCATCCGGGAGATCCGGGAAAAGCGAGAAAACCCGGGATATCCTATTGACCAGTAAAATACAGGAAATACCCTGGAAAGTGTAGAACACACCGTGAGAAATATATATATTCGCAACATAAGAGCATCAATTTGTTTTAATTCTGAAAATACAGTTGATGAAACAGAAAAAAATGGCACGACGATTTCCAGGCTACCTAAACTTTGCATTTAAACTATTTTTTATGAGATGCTAAATGGATATATTCCCATAAGTATGTTTAACGGTTTTAGTAATCTAAATCTTGGGTTTCTTGGGCAGATTTTTGGCAAATATTTCCTGCTATATCCATTTCTTGATGAGATTATTATTTAAACATTTCCAAGGCTGGTAGCGAGTCACTTTTTAGTGACTTGGTCACTTTTTTGAGGCTAGTCACTTTAAAGTCTCTTTTTTGAAGCCATTTCAACTAAAGTCACTTTTTTCGTCAAAAAGTCACTTTTTTCAACTATTTTGAGCTAATTTTTCGGGAGAAAATTTTGAATCGGCCTTCTTAATTTAAAATCCTGGAAAACCTGGAATTATCAGGGAATTTAAATTATTATGGCAAAATATGTCCTTTTTGTAACACATTTATTTAATCAAAAAAAAAAAAAATTTCGGCTACGCCGCGTTACAACTTGAGGTAGGTATTCAGTCAATTCACTTTAAGTTATTTTTAATCTCAGTATTTCCTCCAGATGTCTTTCCACTGATTCTTTCAAAAATTTCTCCAAGCGTTACTTCTAGGTTTCTACCCGCAGGTCCTACAAAAGTTCTTCTTCAAAGGTTTATTGCAGAGTTTTCGAAAAAAATCGACATTTTTACAAGAAACCCTACAATAATTCCTACGCCTTCAATTATTTAATCCAGGAATTTTTACAAGGATTCTCTCAAAAATTCATCCACAATAACTCTCCTGAATTGCTCAGAATTGGATAAAATCTTCTCCAAGAATCCTTCGATCAATTGCATCTGGAATTCATTAATAATTTCCTCTAGAAATTTGTCCAGCATTTTTTTATTATCATAGCAATTTATCAAGAAATATATTCTTCAAGAATCCAAGAGATCTTTGAGAGATCCTCGTAGGTGGTCATCATTATTACTCACACAAGTTTCATTAGAAATTACTCTAGGATTTTTTTAAGAAATTCCTCGCGGATTTTTCAAAATTTTTCACAAAGAAATGTTTTTTTTTTTCTTGACATTTGCTTGTCTTCCCGACCAGTGGATTAAAGAGGGTTGTAACAGATTTTGTTATTCAGTTAGCGCATTTTCTCTAACAAAATATGCTATAATTTTGGCGGGTTAGTAGTTAAAATAACAAAAACATATAACACGATTCCTTTCATACTAAACAAAATTGATGCAAAATCTGTTATAATTTAAGCAAAAATATTACACATTATGTTTTAAATCAAACAAAAATATAACTAATTTTGTTATATTCCATTACTGAATGATAACAAAATTTGTTATTTTCTTTCCAATAATTTTTTATAACAAATTGTGGAATAATTCAGTTTTAAAATAAATCAAATTTGAAACAGCTTTTGTTATTATAACTGATTATGTTTTGATAGTGTTATAATTTCCTCCATCAACTCAAAGCGCTTCTAACAAAAATTGAACAAAATTTGTTATTTGTAACAAATCTTGATATAATTTGGATATAATTTTGTATAAAAAGAAAACAGATTGAATTCATGAAGGTATCTAAACGATTCTTCGAAGAATTACATAAAAAGTTCGTAAAAATTACAAAACAGACTCATGAAGAGCTCTTCGGAGTAATAAGAAATTTACGGCAAACCGAGCAGTTACTTGTCGTAATTTCACGAGGAAGTCTTAGAATGTGAATTCGACCACACGTACCTCCCATTAAACTTACTGATGGAAAATTTCATTGTCACTCAGGCTTATATCAACCATTTGTTCTTTCTTAGTCGGCGTTTAAAGGACGCGGTTTTAGGCAGTATTACACTCAATTTCGATATTCTATCATCATTTTTTATTTCAAACTAGTGGTCCCGGCAAACTTCGTCTTGCCAATCAAGTAGGCTGTTGAAAAACCTTATGGATCGTCTCATACAAAATGACAGTTTCGTTTACTCTCGTTTTTCCAACTTTCCCGTTGAATACCTCCGGATTTTTATACACATAAACACGTCGGATACCTTAACGAACAAAACGGAGAAAGAATCATCCAAATCCGTTGACCCGTTCGTAAGCCATTTCGTGACATACATACACCAATCCATTTTTATTTATATAGATATTGATTAATGCATAAAAATATTGACCTTATGAGGTAGAAGAGCTGGAGTTTAAATGGAAATGTGAAATGACGAAAATTCTAATTTTACAAATGTTCCAAATTCTTATTAAAATTTACAAAACAACATACTTTGGTAATATAAAAGACATTAAATTTTGAAAAGATTGAAAATCTGCTAAAAAGGATTATGTACGTAAATATTAACTATGAAGTTTAAAACAAATGTAGGCAATATCTTGTAATTTTGGAAGCACAATAAAAATGTACAAATATGGTACTCAAATGGACATACTACCTGCAGAAGATCTTATGGAATATTCTCTATTATATTTGATATTGATCGTAAAACAGTATACTAGAATTGAAATAAAATTGCTTACGACTTGATTTTCAAGTCACTTTTAGTCACTTTTTCGAGAATCGAAAGTCACTTTTTTGTCACTTATTTCTCAAATCTGGTCACTAAAATAACTTTTTTCGGTACCAATTTTTGCTACCACCCCTGAACATTTCTCAACAATTATTAATATATTTTGATTTGCGAAAAAAAACTTTCGCTTTCTTTATTTTGATTTCGTTTTGAACTGATGCTGTCAGAACAAAAACAGATGTGATTTGTAATACAATACATATTCTTAGCTTTAATATAACAAGTAGGTATTACTTATGTTATGTAAAACATCTTTAACACATAATTGTATGTTCTAATGATGTATTGGGAAACATCTTCTATGCCATGAAAGATGTTTTATAAGCCGCCATTGTTTGCGCTGTTTCGATGATAAAACAAGTATGTTATACATTTATAAAACAAGTTGTTATATTTGGGCTGGGGATTCTCGACAAGGTTCTTGGTTAAATGTTTGACAGATATCTTTTAAGATTCTTGGCAAATTCATGAAGAGGTCATAGCAGTAACCATTACAAGAATCTAGGAAATCATTGATCAGATACTCGAAGATTCTTTAGAAAATCACTGAGAAGTTAATAAAAGGATTCCTAATAAAAATTTAAATAGTATAAAAAAAAATATCTCTGGCCGATTTTTTTTTTAATTCTTAGCAAATTTCTAGCGGTTGGTAAAAAGCTTATCTCACTAAATTTGCAGGTGGTTTTCTACTGAAAACCTGGACAAATTCATTGCTGTTATTGTTTGACAGATGCCTGGAGATAAATATTCATGGCTTAGACTTGTTTGGGTTATTAGCCTGACTAATACTTGAACTATGAAAAGATCCGTATGAGGTACCTGACGAGTCTTTGTATGGATTTGCAGTGAATTCTTCCAGCCATTTTCTCTAATAAGATCCTTTATGAATTCATGGTGATATCTTTGGTGGATGAATAAAAGGTGATGTATTTTTGGGACAATTTTTGTTGGTTTTTTCAAGATTCCTGACAAAATCTCAGATTGCTGGAAAGATGCTGTTATAAAATTTTTCTGAATTCTCTCGGCATCTAGACTTTTTGCTGATTAGACAGCTAAAAACTTATCGTAACCGAGTTTCGGCAGTCCATAAAACTGGAATCTCGGTTAACTTGATTTTTAAACCGTCATTGGGCCTGTCGAGCACCAACGTTTATTACCTTTTCACCAAATCCAGCTGTCGAAAATGCTGACATATCGGTGTATCAATAACATTTCTGAGATTCTCAGTATGTTACTCTACCGCCATTTACCTTGAAAATGAAAACATTTGCCGATCGTATGTTTACCATTTAAAAGTGTAAAAATATTGTGATTTGATTGTGAAATCATGAAAAATTCACAAGTGGGATTGTAGAGACTTGCAGAAAATTATCCGTAAGTATTATATAGATATATTTATTGCACTTTAGCATTCAAAGCTGACAATAACTTGTTCTTCTGCCACATCCAGAATAAACAATTCAATTGGGTATCAAGTGCATATGCATCAATGCAAGTCTTTGAAATAATATGCTCACAAACTTAAAAATTGTCACTTTTTTCTGAATTGCCGAAGATAAATAAATGAATAATACACTAGGACACTTGGAAGACACTGTTTCCAATAAAATAAATGATGTTAAATCAGTACCTCAGAATGCTAGTGAGTGATGGAAGAAAATTTCTTCTCTTCGGAGAAATTTTTCGCCGGGATTCGCCTACTGGTTAAAAAATAATAAGCTATGATTTTCAGTTCTGACTATTTAAAAAACTTTCTGAAAAGATCTCTGGTATTGAACCGAAAGTATTTCAAAAATATCATCAAAAATAGTGTACAAATAACCCCCAGAAACTACAACCCTGAACTGCAGTATGCAGTCTCTCCCGACCAGACGGAAGAAACAAGATTATAACAGAATGTGTTCCCCTGATATGATTTTTTTTATATCACCAGTTGTTATAAAACATGTACCGTTAGTAGTTAAAATAACAAAAATTCTAACAAAATTTGCACCAAATTAAACTAAAATATAACAAACCCTGTTACAATTATATCAAAATTATTACAGAATGTGTTGCAAGGATGTTATAAAATAACAAAATTATTGAAAACTGTGTTACTGTTTATGACATCGGATGTTATTTGCAACAAACTTATAAATGCGATATCAAATATATAACAAATTTTGTTATAAATTTGTTACTAAAAATATAACAAGTTGAGAACAAAGCCATCTTGATAACAAAATTTTATCAACTTCTGTTACTTTTAACAGCTGCTCATAGAAATGTGTTATAATCTTGTTATGTGGTTCTGGTCGGGCTATCTTTCGCTTTCGTTTGCGGCTGACGATGACCTACATATACAACGCTATTGTTCGTAACTACGGCCTTGCTTGAAGCAGAACAATATCACCATATACACCATGTCCGAGCCAGTATCTGCTGGCACAGCATCCACACAGTTAGGAGGCTATAATCTTGCGAGCGAATCTGATGTCGAGATGAGCGAAAGGAACAACGAATGCGATCTAAATCTCGATGGACAGCCGATCACCACGAGAGATACTCTACACTGGCCGTGTACAGAGGAGACCGTGGGTCATCTGATGACTGGATAGAGTGTCTGCAGAGAGTTCATTTCCGATCGCCGCCGGGTATAGATCACCGCAACTAGTTAAGATTTTACTTTGTGTTTGTAGAAGTTTGTCTCTAATAAATGTAGTATGTAGAGTGTAATGTTTCATTAAAAATAAAGTGTTTGTTAGTGCATGAGTTGTTGAAGTGTTCAATTGTACCAGAGGAACCCCCAGATCACCAAGGACGAAGCCCACCCCAGACCAAGGACCGAAACCCACGGAAACACCACCAATAACCACCAACACTCCACGGCTAACAAGTGCGCTCAACTTACCCACCACCCTACCCCGCAAGCAACAATAACCAACCAGTCCCATCAGTGTTGGAGTCGGTTGGAAATTCCACTGATCGAAGGTAAGGGCCGACTATCCAACATTTTGGTCCTTCGAGCCGGATTCTGAACCCGGGTACCAGTTGGAAGGAAGATCACCATTTTTGCTTCGATCGAAGCGCGAGGATGTCGCCATCGCGCCGACGGTAAATCGCCATCTCAACAAGGATTGAATAGAGGTTTCGCCATCGAAGTCAAGTTTTGTTCACGGAGCATAAAGGGAAACATCTTCTGCATTGTGATGCTACATTGCGCCAATTTCCCCATTACGATTGGGCTGTTGGGAGCCTAACTTCATTCAACAAAGGCTGAAGGATTCCGATGAAGAGCGATTGGATTGGAACGAATTTGGACTGCTTGACGAATTAAGGACGCTTTAGAGGATCTTCGTTGCGCTGGACCACCGAACCGGCCAGAGTATCTGGTCTCTCAGGTAAATACTCTTTAGTACGGTGTATGTCTAGCCGAAGCATTGCTTGCTCTTTACTAACTCCAATTTTCGATGCATGTTATTGGATTTTTCGCATGAATGGATGCAAGCGACAACCGTCGTTATCGAACCGTGATTTATTGGAGGCTACTTCGGATCGAATTTGAGATTTAGAGGCAACTAGTGGGCCGACGAATACCCCCTCGAGGCCAGGACGATTGCGGTGGACAGTTTGGAAGAGGGAGTGCTCTCTACCTCCCTTCTTGGTGAGTGAATTAGTATATGTACTGCACTGCCGAAGCTAGGCATTTAGATAATACACAATTTTGATGGAATATTCTGTGAATCCTCTTCATTTACTGCCACGCAAGCCCTGTTTGAGAACTGCTCGTTAGAGCAAGTCTGCTGGAAATCAACCAAACTTGCATTCTCGACTTTTGGATCTGGTTTTGCGGTGTTGTTAGTCCTCCAGGTTAGTTCTACGGTATATGTCCTACCGAAGCTAGTCCTATGAATACTACATGCAAATTATTCCTCTTCAAATCACCTTAAATCATTGGAGCCCAATATTGATCGCCCGTTTTGAGCTGATTTGTTTTGTACAATCGATTATCAGTCGCTGAATTTGATGTTTTGGATTGGAATTTCGGACTTTCGGATTGGTGCTGCTGTTGGTACCTCCAGGTAGGTTGCCACAGTATATGTCCGGCCGAAGCCAAGGTTTCTTTGGATATGACACCCCGCCTTCTCCTCTTCTATGATCACCAATTGGAATTGAGCCTGTCCCATAGCAAGTTTGAAGTGACGTCATCACACTTTCGAGAAGTTTTGATTGATTGGATCCCTAGAACAGTTACCTGTTCTCTCAGGTCAGTGAACTTGGACAGTATATGTCCGCCGAAGCAAGTCTATACGCGGCATACTACACCACTCCTTCTTCTACCACCCGATTGACGTCACACCATGCCACCTACAACCAGGAAAGGATCTACCCTGAGGCAGCTGCGGGTACAACTGGAGGATGTAACGGCCTCCTTTGATGACATTAGGTCCTTCATCCAAGGGTTCAATAATCAGACTACAGTTTCTCAAATTGAAGTCCGCTTAGAGAGAATCGATAGTTTGTGGGAAAGGTTCAGTGAAGCTTTGGTTGAACTGAAATCGCATGAAGATTTTGAGGATGAAGAGAACCATTACGATCGACTACGAAGAGATATCAGCGAGCGTTATTATGAGGATAAATCCTTTCTTAAGGACAAGGCAAGGGAACTACATGAACCGACTGATTTGGAACAGTCCGTTCGTGAGCCATCAATGTTGGGTGTTCTCGATCATGTTCGGCTACCGCAGATAAAACTCCAAACATTCAGCGGAGAAATCGATGAATGGTTGAGCTTCAGAGACTTGTTTGCTTCATTGATTCACTGGAGAACCGACTTGCCAGAGGTAGAGAAGTTTCATTACCTGAAGGGGTGTCTTCAAGGCGAGCCGAAAAGTCTGATCGACTCCCTGAAGATTACCAAAGCCAATTATCAGACCGCTTGGGACACTTTGTGCAAGCGATACAACAATAACAAGTTACTGAAGAAGAAGCAGGTTCAGTCCTTGTTCAAGCTTCCAACCCTATCCAAGGAATCCGTGTCCGAGTTGCGAGCCCTAGTAGAAGATTTTGATCGAATCGTCCAAACGCTCGACCAAATCGTGGAACCAGTGGACTATAAGAACTTGCTACTAGTGAATCTTCTTACTATGCGTCTGGACCCATATACCCGTCGTGCATGGGAGGAATGTGCGGCTTCCAAGGAACAGGACTTGCTGGAGGATCTAAGTGAATTCCTTCGGAAACGGATTCAAGTCCTTGATTCCCTCCCACCAAGACCAGCGGAGTCGAAGGTACATCAACAACCCTTCTTAACAAAACCTAAACCGACGGCAGTGAAAACCAGTTATAGTTCGGTGCAATCAACCCCAGGAAGATGTGTGGCTTGTGAGGATAGCCACCTTCTATACCAATGTTCCGTATTCCAACAACTCTCGGTGGCGGAACGAGATTCACTGCTGAAATCCAACGGTCTCTGCCGCAACTGTTTTCGATTTGGCCATCAAGCGAGGGATTGTCAATCCAAATTCTCCTGTCGGATCTGCAGGAAGCGGCACCACACTCTGATATGCTTCAGAGCCCAGAAGGACAATGCTACAACGGTCGTAGCGGTTGCTGGGGGCAACCATCCTTCAAACTCCCAGGTATCCCAAGGATCTACTGGTTCCAATCAAACCCAAGTGGCTAACATGGCAGCCACGGACGTTTCAGCGTGCAACATTGCTCAGGTTTCATCGAGAATTCTGCTTGCAACAGCGGTCGTCGTTGTCGAAGATTACATTGGCGTCAAGTTTAATGCTCGAGCTCTTTTGGATTCCGGATCGGAGAGCAATTTTGTATCGGAACGGCTATCTCAGCGAATGAAAGTCTCCAGAAAAAAGGTCGATGTCTCTGTTCTCGGCATAGGACAGGGATCTACAAGGGTGAAGAATTCAATACAAATGGTTCTGTACTCGCGAGTTTCGGATTATTCGCGAGAAATGACTTTCCTGGTACTACCCAAGGTAACCACCAATTTACCCACGGTCTCAATCAACACGGATGGGTGGAAGGTACCGGAAGGAATCCAATTAGCCGATCCTGCGTTTTTCCAATCCAAAGAAGTCGACATGGTCCTTGGCATCGAGGCATTCTTCGAGTTTTTCGAGACTGGCCGAAGAATTTCCATCGGAAATCACCTACCAACTCTCACGGAGTCAGTATTCGGTTGGGTAGTCTGTGGTGGCTGCCCTTCTTCAACAAAATCCCAACAAATCAACTGCCATTTCTCAGCAATCACGGAGCTGGAAAAGTTGATGGAACGGTTCTGGTCATGCGAGGAGATGGAGTTCGAAAACTCTTACTCACCCGAGGAGAAATTATGTGAAGAGTTGTTTCAACGTGGAATCCACCGAAACTCAGATGGTCGTTACATTGTTACTCTACCCAAAAACGAGGATGTACTCCCAACTCTGGGCAAATCACGAGATATCGCCTATCGGCGCCTCCTTGGAACAGAACGAAGATTAGCAAGGGACGATAAGTTACAGAAGCAGTACATCGCATTCATGGACGAGTATCTGCAGTTGGGACACATGCGAAAGGTTGAAAATAATGAAGAGGAATTCGTAAAACGGTGTTGTCTGCCCCACCACCCGGTGGTCAAGGAAGCCAGTACCACTACTAAGGTTAGGGTTGTTTTCGACGCTTCCTGCAAAACGTCATCCGGAGTATCCTTGAATGATGCACTGCTAATAGGGCCAGTAGTGCAGGAAGACTTGAGATCCATCATCCTACGAAGTCGTACGAAACAGATTCTCCTTGTTTCTGACGTCGAGAAAATGTTTCAACAGATCCTCACCGCGCCAGAAGATCGACCTTTGCAGTCCATACTCTACCGGTTTTCTCCTGACGAGGAAGTTGCAGTGTACGAATTGAACACCGTAACATATGGAACCAAACCCGCACCATTTTTGGCGACCCGAACTCTTCACCAGTTGGCAGCCGACGAAGAAACCCATTTTCCGCTCGCGGCAAGAGCAATACGTGAAGATGTCTATATGGATGACGTCATCACGGGAACAGACAACGTCGATACTGCCATTCACCTGAGAAATCAACTAACGGAGATGATGGAGCGTGGAGGTTTCAAGCTCAGAAAGTGGTCCTGCAATATTCCCGCGGTATTGGATACTATACCCGCAGAGAATCTGGCTATTAGAGATATAGCCGGAGTTGATTTAGACCCCGATCAATCCGTTAAAACTCTAGGACTAACTTGGATGCCCATCACCGATACGCTTCAATACCAATTTGTAATTCCTCCCTTGGAAACGGACGTCCCTCTCACAAAGCGGAAAATACTATCACTAATAGCTACCCTTTTAGACCCTCTTGGCCTAATTGGTGCCACGACGGTATCAGCCAAGATCTTTATGCAACAGCTGTGGACACTGAAAGACGAAAACGGTAAAAATATGGATTGGGACCATCCTGTACCTCCAATGGTGGGTGAGGCCTGGCAAAAATTCCATGGAAGACTCCCAATTTTGAATCAAATCCGTGTAGATCGCTGTGTCATAATACCAAACGCTGTTTCGGTGGAGTTACACTGCTTTTCGGACGCTTCCGAAAGAGCATATGGTGGTTGCGTGTACATACGAAGCCAAGATAGTAACGGAATGGTCCAAGTACGGCTTCTATCATCCCAATCGAAGGTAGCACCACTGCGTAGCCAATCAATACCTCGGCTTGAACTATGCGGTGCACTTCTGTGTTCTCAATTGTTCGAAAAGATAAGGAATGCTACAAGATTGCAAGTTCCGACTTACTTTTGGACGGATTCAACTTGCGTGCTGTGTTGGATTGCAGCTTCTCCCACAACATGGACAACATTTGTTGCGAATAGAGTCGCTAAAATTCAAAACCTCACTGATGGATGGAATTGGAAGCATGTGGCCGGTATCGACAATCCCGCAGATCTCGTATCCCGCGGATTAAGCCCGGAAGACATTGTACACAATGATCTTTGGTGGAATGGTCCAAATTGGTTGAAGAATGATTCTGAATCGTGGCCAGGTACTATTGCTGAAAATTTCGGAGCTGGAGAAGAAGAAAGACGTCGCACTACAGTTGCTTGCACGGCGTCGCCAATTGCGGAATTCAACGATATGCTTCTCAGTAAATTTGGGTCCTTTACAGACCTCATTCGGCGAACAGCGTATTGGCTAAGGTTCATGAAACTCCTCCAAACCCCGAAAGAAAAGCGTACTGAAAGGGGCTTCTTGAAGACTGCTGAACTAAAGGCTGCCGAGTATGCTATAGTCCGAAACGTTCAACGAGAAATCTTTAGTGAAGAATGGAAGGACCTTGAGAAAGGGGAGTTCGTATCAAGAAAATCGCCTTTAAGATGGTTTCATCCGTACATTTGCCAGGACGGCTTGATCAGAGTAGGCGGAAGACTAAAAAATTCTGAAGAAGTGGAAGGTACTAAACACCCGATAGTAATACCTGCTCGGCATCGACTAACCAATATGATTATGAGGCACTTTCATGAAAAACTTCTGCATGCCGGTCCGCAGCTTCTATTAGGAGTAGTTCGACAGAAATTCTGGCCTTTAGGAGGCAGAAAAGTAGCTAGACTGGTAGTACACCAATGTGTTAAATGCTATCGAACAAAGCCATCTACCGTCCAGCAGTTTATGGGTGAACTTCCTTCATCGCGTGTCATCATATCCCGTCCATTCAATAAAACCGGTGTAGATTATTTTGGACCCGTCTACATAAGACCAGCTCCAAGACGCACTGCCGTGAAGGCGTACGTGGCACTTTTCATTTGTCTATGTACCAAGGCCGTACACTTAGAACTCGTGTCTGACCTTTCAACGGAAAGATTCATGCAAGCCCTACGCCGATTTGTGGCCCGTCGCGGTAGGCCTGCTGACATTTATTCCGACAACGGCACAAATTTTGTTGGCGCCAGGAACAAATTAGCTGAACTTTTCCAGTTATTGAAAGACCATGAACACCACGATCGAGTCGCTATCCAACTTGCCGAAGATGGAATTCAATGGCATTTCAATCCGCCAAGTGCCCCACACTTTGGAGGACTTTGGGAGGCAGCAGTCAGGTCGGCGAAAACTCACTTGTTGAAGGTTATTGGAGAAAACGTTGTTTCAACAGAGGACTATTGCACGCTTCTAACACAGGTCGAGGCCTGTCTCAACTCACGTCCGTTGACACCGTTATCAGATTGTCCGGATGACCTCGAGCCGTTGACACCGGCACACTTCCTTCTAGGCTCTTCATTGCAAGCAATTCCAGATGTTGAACTATCAACCATTCCATCGAACCGCTTGAGCAATTATCAAATGATCCAACAAAGTCTGCAACATTTTTGGAACCGTTGGCGTCGAGAATATCTATGCCAACTACAAGCACGAACCAAGCGCTGGAAGCCAGCGGTAACTGTGGAACCAGGTAAACTCATCGTCATTAAGGATGAAAATACCCCTCCGATTCGATGGAGAATGGGCAGGATTATTGCAGTACACCCTGGAGCTGATGGAATAATTAGGGTTGTGACTGTGAAAACCGCTACTGGAGAGTTGAAGCGTCCGGTGGAAAAAATCTGCATTTTGCCGATCCCAACCAATAGTGAGGATTTCGAATCACGACCGAATTCGCCGTAAGCCAGCTCCATAACCCTCCCAACATCCCATCCCGTCGAAGAGGATTTTTTTCTTTACTTTCAGAAATTCGACAAATTTCTGGGTGGGTGAGGATGTACAAATAACCCCCAGAAACTACAACCCTGAACTGCAGTATGCAGTCTCTAACTTTCGCTTTCGTTTGCGGCTGACGATGACCTACATATACAACGCTATTGTTCGTAACTACGGCCTTGCTTGAAGCAGAACAATATCACCATATACACCATGTCCGAGCCAGTATCTGCTGGCACAGCATCCACACAGTTAGGAGGCTATAATCTTGCGAGCGAATCTGATGTCGAGATGAGCGAAAGGAACAACGAATGCGATCTAAATCTCGATGGACAGCCGATCACCACGAGAGATACTCTACACTGGCCGTGTACAGAGGAGACCGTGGGTCATCTGATGACTGGATAGAGTGTCTGCAGAGAGTTCATTTCCGATCGCCGCCGGGTATAGATCACCGCAACTAGTTAAGATTTTACTTTGTGTTTGTAGAAGTTTGTCTCTAATAAATGTAGTATGTAGAGTGTAATGTTTCATTAAAAATAAAGTGTTTGTTAGTGCATGAGTTGTTGAAGTGTTCAATTGTACCAGAGGAACCCCCAGATCACCAAGGACGAAGCCCACCCCAGACCAAGGACCGAAACCCACGGAAACACCACCAATAACCACCAACACTCCACGGCTAACAAGTGCGCTCAACTTACCCACCACCCTACCCCGCAAGCAACAATAACCAACCAGTCCCATCAGTGTTGGAGTCGGTTGGAAATTCCACTGATCGAAGGTAAGGGCCGACTATCCAACAAATAGTTTATGTGTAACTTAGATCAAGTCCCTCGTATGGTAGGAACAAGCTATGAACAAATTCAATTGAAAAATCCTCTACTCTACCTAATATATATATATAACTGCAATGTTATTGCTAATATTTTCCAATATATGACAAAAATGTTATGATTTTCTAATTTTATTAAAGAGCATGAAGATTTTTAACGGTGGATGATACTGCTTCGCAATCCTCAATTTGGAAACGAATCAAATATCCAAACTAACTAACAAAGGTCTGAAAAATACGGAAAGTATCTGGCTCAAGGATTATAATGGAATCCGGTTTTCAATTCATTGGAACACATAGCACATGGCATCATATAGATAGAGGAAGGATTTGGCTTTCATTTGAAGCTAAGAAAAATGTTGGCGGCCATCTTGAATTTCTCCAGAAGCATGGTTTATTCAGCATTAGCGCAGTCAAAAGTCACCATTAGATTGTGTCAAAAATTTACTCAAAAGCACTAAGCCCATCTGCTTCTTTTGGCAAAGGCAAGCTGATTTTTTAAAGAGATCACTGCAAGACAGTAGTTCATTTCTTTGCCTCTGTCTGCGTATTTGTCAGCATGCACTGAAAAAATTCTACACGTCAAGGTCGTGTGTTTTATTTATGGATTTGCGCAATGAGAAAAAACTCATGACTTGAGTGTGGTAGCCATATGGGTTTTGTCATTGACCTCTCGGTTTAATAACATGTGTATCAACATTTGATTGTCATGTGAAACAAACATGAATGTCTTAATATTAAATCATGAAAACCAACTGATTTGCTTATTGAATTCGAAATGTAGTGGCTTTAAATAGTCCTGTGTGACAGAACATGAATGTCATGAGACTGAAAGAAGAAACTTGATAGAAGAAATCTTGCTCCCAAAATATGGACTCGAAGCTCCTCTGTTTGTCGCAAGCTCACTTGAATGTTTTTTTTATACAAACGAGTGAGTCAGCAACAAGCGGGGCGCCGCAAATCCATAGTTTGGGAAGCCCGGGGCATATTTCATTTTTTGATGCTGAAAGCCAGGAAAATCTGTTAGTGGAATACGATTTTTCTCTAACATCATACATTATATCCAATGCTGGATGTAATGCATTTTATTTATAGAAAATTAAAATGAACTCTCCATCGTCACTAGGACATCTTCACTAATAAAAAGAAAAACGAATCCGCCAATTTTCCTCTAGTACTTTCAGCTTCAGAATTTGCTTCTTCTCATTGATTTCAAATCGATCGATTTGAATCATGATCATGGCACAAGATAACCATAAATTTAACACACTGAATCCGTGTTGGGTGATGATCTATGCACCCATAGGTTGACGCATACGAATATGAAATGGAAAGCTTCAGGAACTAATGTGGAAAATTATGGAATTCATGTTGTCGATTGATAAATCAGTTCATTAAGCAAAACCAAAGAATTGAATGTTTAACACACACGAAGTTTGTAAGAAAATCACAACATATCGATATAGACGTTCATGATTCGATCCATAATTTTTAAATACACGGATCAAATGTGTGGATTTTTATCAGTGTGCCATTCGATGGAACCCTTTCACCCGAACAAAGGCAAATAACTGGATGATATCAAAACGATAACAACTTTTATTATCACTGTTATCATTATGATATTATGTTATCAATGATAACCGAATGATAACAAAATGTTTTATCATTGTATCCGTGACAGACATTTTTTTTATAACAGATTGATATCAAAATATGTTATCACACAGCTTTCCCATAGCATTTTTATAAAGCGTGTAACAAAGTTGACTTTTCGTCATACATTTTTTTTAAATCATTTGAAGCGTAAGTTTAATCCAAAACACTTACCTCTTGGAATTTTTCCATGATTTATGACCATAAAATTTAAAAATATATTATGATGCAAATTTAGTTATCAACTTGATCTCAGTGATAACATAACTTACTATTACTTTGTTATTCGACGAACAAATTTAAGTTCTCATTTGTGTTATGTTGGCTGTTAATTTAGCCAAGGTGATAACGAATTCCACAAATTACGTAACGCTCTAGGGGGAGGGGGGGAGTAGGCTCAAGCGTTACGGATCATACAAAAATTTAAAAATTTTCATACAAAAAGCGTTACGGAGGGGGGGGGGGAAGGGGGTCAAACATTTTAAATTTTAGCGTTACGTAATAAATGGATGTCGCCTTATCAAATAATGACAACGAGGTAACAAGATTTGTTATCATTTTGCTATTCAACTTTGCCCAGATAACCAAAATGTACGTATAACGAAATCACCCGGAGGCTTTGTTTGTGCAACATTTCACTTATAAAAGATGTCGCGAAAAGGCCTTCTACGTACAAAAGTGGAGGCAATATGCGTGCATATATTATGTCATGAATAATAACATACAATGCGAGTGTATAAATTTTCTACCGAACTAACCTGTGATCTTATGCGACTTAAATTATGATAACAAATGTTGATTTGACAGCTGCTACGGATTGATTCGACTTACTTTGTACGAGTGTACGGGACGAAACAAAATGTACAAATGAATTTAGAAAAGAAGTGTTTTATGCGAGGAAGCTTATCAATCTGACGAGTTTATCCACGGTGTTTTGCGGGTTTGATGTAATTAGTATGAATAAACGAGTGGTAACGTGAATTTTCATGCGATTTCTGGTTGTCTGGGTGCTTGGTTATCCAGTCTGAGATCTCTTTCAACATGCGAAGACACGACAGCATCGCAATTGGACGATACGAATTAAATATGATCTGACGCTGGGTTTCTTGGTTCTCGGGTAGCTCATTTACTTACAGTCATCTTATGTTACAGACAAGAAAAATACACATGAATAAATAAAACATATCTAATAAAAGCTAACCTTCCACTGACTTTCACTATCAAAAAATCATAACTAACCCTAAAATATAACACAGTTTAGCAACGGTGCATCGCTCCGTAGTGCGCACATCACGAGCAGTTCTGCTTTTTTTGCGATCACCCATTAATCCGAATAATGCCTTCAAAACCCATGGTAACTATTTCCTTGTGCTCACGCGCATATGCCCCCTATGATTAATGGGGCTTAATTTTTCTTCTTCCTAATTTAATTTGTAGCGGCGCACAGTATGAGCCCTCTCTCTATCTTCGTGGTGGTACGTCTGCGGACGATGACCGCCAAACACCACGCATTTAAGTTTATATTAACCTAGATTTCGATAAATTGTGCGCCGCTTTTTTCTTGGGGATGTTTACTCGTTGAGTACTATATGTGTGTATGCTCACAGATGCCCAGCCGAAATAACTGTCGCCGAAACCATTAAAAGAAGAAGCATCCATTCTCCGAATCGCGTCGATGACGTCGTCGGCTAGTGTCAGGTCCGAATTTGAGGGTGGGTGGAGTGGTCAATTGCAATTGTTCTAATTATTTTAGGAATCATGTTTATTCCGATATTAACCACAGCGTTTGATTTTTTGACTGAACTGAGCACAGTTTGAATAGTGAGTAAGGTGCAATTTCCGATTTATCCATAGACATAACCTTCTGAACGTCTATATCCGTAGACCAAACTATCCAATCAAAATAAACATGTTTTATACGCCGGTTTGCGGCATGACGATATGCACAGATATGAATTACTTCATATTCAGTGCCCTCTTTATGAGATCTGCCGGCCCCCGAAGCCCAAATCCAGCCCCGGTTAGCGCAAAGCAATGTCTGCCCAATTCGTACGGATCGTTCCTCCTCAAGTGGGCACCAAACTCCAAACGATTTCATGGTCTTTTTTCTTCTTCAATTCAAGTAGCCCAAACTAGTGCGCGCTGGTGATCATTTCGGCATTAAATACCGGTAGCAAAGTCCGCGGAACGGTTTGCGTCTGTGCGTACTCATTTTTTTCCAACGATTCTCTATTTTCATAACTCTTCAAACAAAGTGTCATCGACCACATCGGGCAGAAAGAAGCACCAGCCGCACGGCAGATGATGAAAGAAGAGTTTACTTTGGCGTGGTGGTGCCTACTTAAGGGGGGTTTGGATGTCTGTTTTTTTATTGGGCGAGCTGTGGGTCTCGAAAGCTTCGGATGAGATCTGTGAATGGACAAGTGCACAGACTTTTTATAGAAAGCAGAGCGAGATATGTTTCGACTGTGTTTTATTGTCTTTGACAGGTGACGGGAACTTTTGAAAGGCATTGAGAATATGTTGTAACTTAAATTAAAGCAAAGAGTAGAAAAAAAATACGTCCAGAGATTCTACCCCATTACTCCGAATTCGACTTCTCCGAATGACATCACCCCGAAATCCATATCCCCGAATGACCCATTACCTCGAATTCCTAAATCACGGGGCAATATCATTCAAGGAAAAGCATTTGGGGAGGTGGCATTCGGGGTAATGGGGTAGAATCACGTCCCGAAGTAGGGCATCTTTAATCACAATAGTAACAAATTCTACCACCAACCCCGGAACCAAGAACAGTAGTCAGCGAACTCAACGCACACGTCCCGGTTTGGGGCGACTTTCGCAGTGGTGCTGTAGGCAATACTTTGCTTAATCTCTTCAAGGACAGTAATAACACTATTCTCAATCTATACGTCCTCGACCTCCGACAAGGCATTTTCAAATAGCTGCCATTTTATCAATTTTCATTCGATTGGATTAAACCATTCTCAGTGTACGTTGAAAAGGTTGCCTTTCATTACGGGAATTAATCTTGTGTTTGAATTCTTCAAAGATTGTTTCCAGCGCTTGTATTTAATCCGAAATAACAGCATGATAGACCATGATAGACTGACGCCGCTATTCTCTCAAATTCAACAGCAGAGTAAACAACAATTTTAGAGCAGAAAACTCATCGACATGGATAGATTAGGTACATGACACATCCTCCTCATACTAGAGATGGCTTGCATTCAACGCAAGGAGTTGGGTTGAGGGTGGACAAATTTGCAGTAAGCCTCAGGCTCCCCGGACCAAAAATGCTTTTCCGATGATTTTTTCCACGGGGATCGATGATATTAGCAAAATTCAAATGTCAAAGTCCCGTGAAATTCATGACATTTAATAGCTCTGATGCCATCACATAATTGCTTGTATTGGCGAATGAATCCGCACTTCCCATTGTTACACAATAGCTCTGTTGGTGAGCGCATGGAGTTCACGATCCAGAGATCGTTCGTTCGATTCCAGACGAGTTTTATTGTTTTGCTTATTTTTTCTTTTTAAACAATGCTCTTAATCTGTCGAAGACACGATTCATATTTTTAGTCGGCTCAGTGCTCCCGAACGAAGATTCACCCGTAACAAAGGAAACGTATTTGTTCGTCATGACGCCGAGCCTATGTATCGGATCTCTGCGGCAAATCGCCATCCGACGCTGGTTGAGTGACGATAACGATGTTTCTTTTAGTTTCGTCGCCGACTTTTTCCATTTGACGGTGAAGATTGTTTGCCCTGGTTATGGGTATTCCTATAGTTGCGGTAGTGCCGTTTCCACTGATTTTATTGCATTAGCCACAAAACCGACACTGCCAATTGACGTATTGGCTTGTTGATACACAAAATAGTTGAAAACAGCGTTCAATTTGCTTTAAAACTAATGAAATATCACTAAATTTGGCAAACTTTTCTTACTTGTACCAATAGTTGCGGTAAAGTGTTCCTATAGTGGAGGATCCCATAAGAAAACAACGGATACCGCAACTATAGGAACACAAATTAAAAATATCCCGAAACTAAAGGAACAGTGTACCAATGGTGTAGGTTACTGCTGACATGCCGTTGATTATTGCGATGAAAACATTTTTCTCATTAAGTCAATGGTCGTTACTTCCCGTTACAACATTTATATGCACATTAATTGCGTATCTTAAATATCTACGGTTAAATGGAGTTTTATCGTGCTTAGTACCTCCACTATTAGAACATATACCCTAATTCGACATGCACCGTCTGGGGTTACTACAATGTAGATTCCAAGACACTGCGACGTTCCTGGGAATGGAACTTACAGCCAATCACCGGTTCTACGAAGTCTGGCATATAAACAACACAGTTGAGCACCCACAGGGGGGGCAGGTAGCCGTAGCGGTAAACGCGCAGCTATTCGCGCCCTGGACTTATTTGGAGCGATACCAAATTCGAACTGTTCAGACCGGGAAGCTCACGAACAATGACTCAACTACCGACCTACCGGTAATCGGCCTCAATAGCCTTGATGAGCAGTGGACCGCCCGCCGCTCAGCAAATCACATTGAATCTAAGGATTGAATTGTGACAATTTGAAACGCAGAATACACAATATTTGTACTATTTGTGTTATACGTACAATGTGTTTCAAAGTCATCCCCTCTGAGCGGCCTGGGGCAACTCCCAGGGATTCAAGGAACGCATTGATAAATTAACAGTCAAGATGACCCCGGTTCACACAGCGCAGCAACGTCTAGCTCTTCGTTAGGTAACTTTCGCGGGTTCAAACGGTCACACTGTGCGTGGTGCGGTCTCATCTGATCAAGTGAGAGTGGAAAAGGTTCCAACTGGTTCCGCCAAAGAAAATGAAAGTGTTACTTCTTCGAAAAGAATTCCTCAAAGCGCCCTCTGCTAGTCAAAGGCGTGTGTGCGATCAATGAGAGAAGAGCCCGAAAAAAAAACACAACTTGATGATCATTATCATCAAATCGACGCTTGCGAGCCGTTTGTGCGAGCTGGTGAGTGCCATTTCTCTGTAGAGTCCTACGGTGGGTAACCTGTTGTTCAGCGAATCGCTGTTTTTTTTTTGCTTTTCCTGCTTGGTCATCGTTGTAAATTGTTCGAATCGAAAATTTTGCACTTGTTACAATCTCTTCAACTGGATGGATGCCTAGCGGGCTACCTCATTTGCGATCGTTGTGCCGTTTGGGCTCGATTCAAAATAATTACAATTAACAAATCGTGGTTTCGTTTATGCACAGACATGCTTGAGTAGATGGCGGCGATGCTCTTGATCGTCCGAGTTAGGTATGTCTTTTGGTGTGAGACACACGTAACGGGTGGTTTAGTGCAGTATATAAATATAGGAAAAATTAAATATTGATGCAAAATGATTTTATTATTTATGGGAACAAAGCAATTTAGAGGCAAGTGGATTTGATATCCTGTATCTGTAGTAAACTTTTAATCTAGAACATAAATAACAGAGCAGCTAACAGGCAACTCAGGAAATGCTTACCATTATAAATGTACTCTCTTATTCAAATGCGATATATTTTGTAATACCTTGTTCTCATTGTTAGTAATTTTTTTTTAATATTTGACGTGCTTGAAGAAACATTAGTGGAAATCCATGAGAAAACCTGTAGAAACTGCTGTAGGAATTCTCGAAATGTTGAAAACGGAAACGGCAACAGGAGACTCGCCTCTTTGAAAGACGAGAAGAAGGTCAGCTTTGTCGGCCTCAAGAAATGCGTAGTTCTACCAATGAATTCTGCAATAAGCCAAAAGCCGAGATGTGTAGTGATAAGGTCAAGAAGCTCCCAGACGGACGTACGTGAAATGATTGAAAGCTAGTGGCAGCATTTCAATCAACACCTGAATGGTACCGAGAGCGTAAGGAATGTGAGTCATGATGATGGTAGAAATGTCTGCTTAAGGAAATGTATCAGGATTTTTTTAGGTATCGCATAAGGATTACATCAGGAATTTCTTCAGGTATCTTATCAGGAATCTCTTAAAAATTTTAAACAGGAGTTCTTTCGGAGATTACATCAGAAATTTTTTCAGAGATTACATGGAACTTCTCCAGGAATTACATCAGAAGGGATTACTTCAGGAGTTCTTTTAGGTATTTCATCGGGATTGCTTTCATGGATTTCATTCCCATTTTCTTTGCATATTCCATCTGGAAGTCCTCCAGGTATTCTATTGAAAGTTTCTGTAAGGATTCCATCAGGAGTTCCCCTGAGGCTTTCAACAGGAGATCTTGTTGGGATTTGATCAGTAGTTCTACAGGGATTCCATCAGGAGTTCCTATAAGGATTCAATTAGGGACAGATGTTCTTCTAGAGATCACATCAATAATTCCTCCAGGGATTCCATTAGGAGTTCCATCAGAGATTCTACCTGAAATTCCTACAAGGTTTTTTTTCAGAAGTTTCTCTATGGATTCCTTGGGATATTGCAGCTGCAATTTCTCTAGAGATTATATCAGAGGTTCCTCAAGGAATTCCGTCAGGATTTCTTCTTGGGATTTTATAAGAAGTTCCGTCAGGCATATTATCAGAAATCCTTCAGGGATTTCATCAGGAGTTCCTATAGGGATCCCATTAGGAGTTCCTATAGGGATCCCATTAGGAGTTCCTTCAGAGATTCCATTAGAAGCTCCTCCAGGGATAACATCATAAGTTCTCCGAAGAATTCAATCAGAAGTTTATCTAGGGATTTCATCAGGAATTCTTCAATAGATTTCATTAGAAGTTCTTCTATGGATTCCATGAGAAATACTTCTAAGATAACATTAAAAAATCACTGAAGAAATTCCTGGTAGCATTTCTGAAGCAACTCCTGGGGAATTTAGAGAGGAAACCCTGGAAAAACTCTTGGTAAAATCCTTGGGAGAATTGCTGGTGATGAATTTCTTGAGGAATCCCTAGAGAAGTATCTAAGAAATGATGTGATTCCTGGGTAATGCATGTTCAAATCCTTGGAACTAACTTCTTGAGCAATTCTTGACGGAATCTCCGATGAAATTGTCATAGCAATCTCTTGCGCAATTCTTGGAGGCAGCTTTGGAGTAAGCCCTGAAGAATAACTGAACAAATTACTTAAGGAATTTTTCAGATTGATATTAGAAGGAATCAGTGGAGAAAATCCTGAATAATTTGTAGAGGAACCTTTGATGGACTCTGGTAGAAGGTATGCCTGAGGGATTTTTCCCAAAGGAATTTCTGATTGAAACTGTGGAAAAATTTCAAGAGGAATTATTGATGAAATTGATGGTAAAAATTATAACAACTAGAATGACAGGACAAATAATAATTCCTCATGATAAATAGTTAAAATGTTCAGCTTTCTAGCTTGAAAAATAAACAGCTCTCAATATTACTTTTCAGCTATTTAAAAAAAATCAAGTTACTGTAAATTGACGCTTATATTGAGCTGTTTGGTAATCCAATCCGCATGGTTATTAAATTAATTAACTCATTACGCGTGGCAAAGATGGACAAATTATGGGTGAAATTATTAAAAAAAATCCACGTGCTCGGCTGGGATTTGAACCCAGGACTCTTGTATGCTTGACGAGCGCTTTACCAACTAAGCTACCGAGCCACTTGGTGACCCAATAACTGAGTTGGTTACAAGTTTAGAATTCAAATCCCTACAGACCACGCGGATCCTTTTCATAACCCATATCCATCCATCTCATTTTACTACACACGCGGAAAGAGCGAGTGCGATTTATTTAGTGTTGAAACTGTTTGCCTATCGTACCTACATCGCTTTGTAAATTGGTCAAACGGTTGCATCAACATAAATCGGTTTGATTAACTTGGGGAAGGAGTCAATCTTGGTCAAACCTGAGACGAGACTCGCGAAGACGGTCTTCTTTTTCTGTGATTGCTGTGTTTTTTCTTATTCCACTTTGTGTTTATACCAATTATACGCATGCTGTTCAAATTATCACATGAACCTCTCAGCAAAAAATGATTGAGTTTGCATCACATCGAATCATAAATAGCCGTTTGAGTGAAATTTCATGCCAGCAAACGTAGCAGACATTAGAAATAATTAATCTTCTGCTTAGATTTATCAGCAACTTTGGAAAAAACTGCTCCGCCGACTGAGGTTTTTAATAATAGTTTACTTTGAACACAATACTTTTCACATTTTCAGCCATAAAAACGGTGGGCTGCATTTGACGTTTCGTGAGAGGGGAATCTGGGCTGCATATGACGTTGATATTTTTCCTCTTCGCGAGTCTCTCTCAGGGTCAAACCATCTGAGCCTTAAGCTTATGTCAGTACAGAACAAATACTGGATCATGAGATTGTTTGTTACGCATTAGACTGACGAATTGTTCATGTAGGGCGAACAATCTGTAAGGTAACATGAACTTGTAAAGACGTGCAAAATTCCTTTAGATCCAATTTTAATCTCACTCCACGTGCCGGTGTCATCACGGGCGCCCTCGTTCAATGATTGCAATATTTCCCATATACTTATCTGAAAAGTTTAACCTGCCAAAATTTGACTGTAACGCACCTCTAAACGACTAATGCCAGTGATTTTGACATCTCTTTCTCTCGCCTCCTAACCTCCGGCTTTCTTCTCTTCTCTTGCAGGTGAGTTTGACGGTTTTCCACGCCAAAGCATTAGCCACCCTCCGGGCACGTGAAGGACCCCAATCAAGCACGATCAGCTTAGCGGCTGGCACACACATGTTTACGCCGCAGCAGAGTAAGCTAATTGAGATTTTACCCATCATCCATCGCGGGTTTCGCAGCGAAGGCTCGTCATCGCATTGCACAATGGTCGGCTTCCATGGAAGGAAGCGGCCAAAACTGACAAAAATGATTTTGATATAGTTGTATTAATTATTATTCAAAAAATGTTTGATTTAATTATTATTTTAAAATTTGATATTAAAATGGAGTACGAAATTAATGACTTCCCTTGGCATAGAGTATCATCGTATCTGCCACAAGATATTTAAATGCAAAATTGGCAAATAATGCTCTCAGTTAATAACTTTGGCAGTGCTAATTGAATACTAAGCTGCGAAGCAGGCTCTGACCCAGTGAAGACGTAATGAAGAAAAAGCATATAATGATAAGTTACTTCTTTAATTTAGGTGATGAAACTAATTTTGGTCAAACTTTATTGTTTTCCGACCATTGTGCGTTGTCTAAGTTGTTGTCGGCGGCTGCCTTGAAACAAAGAAGCAGCAGCGGACAGAAATCTTTCCGCATGCGTCGAGTAGAGTCTGGAGTCAGGTCATACCATGACTGGGAACTTTGTTGCCTGCGCGGTCCCGAGCTCATCTTCGAACTGATTTATTCGAACCGTGGCAAGCATGATTCACCTGAGCTTCCAGACGACCGACGACCGGCTGCAACGTGAAATTCCTACGCCGTGGAAACGCGCCGCGTAATCATGCTAAACGAGCAGGACTAGGTAATGTTCCCATCCATGTCCATGCTCGAATGTCTACATTTACCGAGCGGCAACAACTTTTACCCGACATTATTTGCGATCGTGCGAAGCACCAGTCATCATTTTATCATCAGCTGATCGCTGGATGCGAAGGAATAGGACGAGAATGTGCATTGAGGTGGCCCATTTTTATATGAAAAAATCAAACTGTGAAAATCTTAAGATACACAATCAAATTTGTTCATTTGGACCCCGGAAGCTATTAGGAAAGTTCGAACAGAGTCCGTCAACTCTAATACCACTTATGGAATAGAGATCATATTATGTACTGTTAGACTGCACAGTGAAGAAAAGCTCCCATTCCCTTCAGGTTCAAAGGACATATATTATCGCAATTAGGTAATCAAATATTTTCGTTTTCCCGCTCTGAACTCTAGCACTCTTGGCTCCGTATCTCAGTATCGACGATAATACGCTAGCCGGAAGAACTTCAGTGATAGGACCCCGTCGTACATATCCCATTCCACAGCGTCGGACCCAGAAAGGACCCTTGCGGAACTCCCGCCGTCACTGTTAACTCTTTTCGGCTGTCGTCGGTTGCATACACCAGCACCCGATTCTCGAAGTAGCTCTGCAAAATCCGGCTCAGATAGACAGGAGCCCGCATTCTATGCAGCGCTATGAACGCGTTTTTAACGTCAATCGTAAGTACGGCGCATATAGGTCTGTATGATGAGGGATCACCGGGTGATTTCCCTGGCTTCGGTAGCAGCAACAGGCTTCAGGATCTTCCATATATCTGGGAATTGACTTTCGTCCAGGCATTTCCGCATCATCTGCATTTATATCTTTTAGTTATAAACATCATTGGGGCTTACTGTCTGTTGGTGTATGAATAAATAAAATAAATAAATAAATAACTAAATCACCTTCTGGAACATATCCGGGTGCGCTTAGATCGCCGGTCTAAGTACCACATACGGTATTCCAACCGGTCCGGGGCCTATTTCACCTTCAATGCTTTCGCCGCTGCTACAAGCTCGTCATTGGACACCTGACGATCTTCGGCGTTTGCTTATTCCTCATCGACATGCGGTGTCAGATCATGCATTGGGAAGAGACTCTCGACGTAACCCTCAGCTTTTCAGCATACGTTTCAACCGACATTGATGGACCCTTGACTTTCGCCATGACCACTCGATAAGCTTCCTCGCAGGGGTTGGTGTCAGCTGCTCGGCACAGCTTCTTGTAGAACTCAGACTTGCTCAGCATTATCTCGCGCTTGAAAGCAGCTCTGGTTGCTTGGAATACGACCTTTCGCTCCTTTTTGACTTCTACATTCGTTGCTCTCCTCTCCAGGATGTGTTGGCTTTAAAGCAAGTAGCACGGAGGGCGTTGAGTGCCCCATTCCACCAGAACGCTGGACATCGGGACCGTTTTCTTGGCATCGTTGTATCACAAGCTCTTGCCATTGCTGTTGTGAGCGCTACCGCATCCAAGTTCAGGGCATTGCTTTCGGTGCGAAGAGCCTCAATGATGAGATCTTTGTCGAAAGCCTTCGTCTTCCACTACTGGTCGCCATGTCGTACGACATGCTATCTTCTCCAGGTGTGGAGTGCTTTTTCATTTTGTACAACGCCCCTAGGATCCCCTCCTCTGATAAAGCCATTTCGCATCCTTTGAGGTCCGGGAGAGTTTTAGAAGTAGGTTTTTTCAACCACTTGAATTTGTGATCGTAGTAGTGCGCCATGAATTCCTCAGCGTCTCTACGGCTTTCTTAAGACCGGCTAGGTTAACGCCGTGTCGAGTCCTTTTATTATGTTCCACAGCTGATCGGGGCTTTTTCTTCGATTGCTTCGGTTAATTCAACACAGTATCCCTTTTTGGCTTTGCGAATGAGCCTCTTCAGTTTTGATCTGGTCTTCTGCAAGCTGAGTGGGTTTGTGAGAGTCTTTGATTTGTTGTACTCTCGTCGCGACCGCCATTTTGCTTGGTAGGCCTCTTCTATCTCCTTTGACCACCAGCGTTTTAGGTAGTTTGCCTTCTTGTCCTTGACTACGAAATTGGCTTCTGCTATGCTTTCCTCGAAAATGGCCTGCATTTCAGCTGGGTCGTACATATATTGTGGTTTCAGTTTGTTGATCGCATCTGCTACCTTCTGCTTGTTAACGCGAATTATTTGTCCCTTGGCTACTGGAGTCCTGCTCCCTATTTCCACTATGATGGACATATGGCTGCTTCCGAATTATTGTGGAATTACGTTCTAAGTAGCTTTGCTGGCTAGGCCGGCTGTGATCATGGTGAGATCTATCGCTGTGTTCCTGTGATTCAACGCCGAGATACAGGTAGGAGAGCCGTCATTCAGTAGGATAAATTTTTAGGGTTCCAGCGCATTATTGGCCACATGTCCTTTGCGGCAGGTGGGTGACAAGGGATCCCACGATCCGTGATGACCATTGAAGTCTCCACCGATGATGATTTCACCTTCTATGTCCTCCGCCTGCTGGAAGAAATCCTTGATTCTTGCGATTGCATCCCTGCACATTTCCAGCCCTGGAGGGGCATATACGGAAATCACCGTAATGGGGTCGAAGCCTTTCGTTATCTTTACCCCCACCACTTCGATGGGGAGTAGGCTATCGAAAGTCAGTTGCTCATAGTCAAATGACTGATGTACGAGAATGCCGACGCCTTCATATTCTTGGTTCCGTCTTGTGGATTCGAGTCTGTAGTGAGCGAGTCTGAAGGGTTCGTCTTTTTAAAGCCATATTTCCTGCAGCATGGCTACTTTAATAGAATTCTCGTCTAGAAAGTGGTTGAGCTCTTCTCGTATTTCTGTTGGTCTCAAGATTTACAGCTTTTTATACTCCACTGTGCTGGTTGAGGTTGAATCTGGTGGTTTCCTGTGGATAAAGAGAGTTTTTCTCGATAATTCGCTGGATATCCAGTCTGATTTTTTTCAGCAGTCGGTCTCTGTCCAGCTCTGACTCGGTTACTTGAACTCTTCGCGCGACCTTATCGCACAGATCCTTTAGCGCTACTTGCCATTTTGACGTAGAAGTACGTCTCTCTTCTCTATACAGGAGTGAAATTGGAATTTCAAAACCAAGAGCGTTACGTTGGCATGAAATATTTTAAACGTTTATAACTTTTCGCTGGCTTAACGAAATTTCTTTATTAGCATCTCAATCGAAAGCCAAGACATCAAAGCTTCATGTCGTTTACTTACTGAATCCCACATACCTGTCCAAATAGTTTAATAACTGTTTTAAAAGAGAACGTTGATTTCAAGCAAATCTATAAATAGGGGTGACTAGAGAAAATTTGACGTCATTTGCTTTTCACTCTCCGATTGGCTCGCATCTCAGCAGGCGACAGATCGGCTTGTTCTGACCGGGCGTGCTTCTCAGGCACAGACATCGATAGTGAAGGACGCCCCCGTTTGTCTTGCTTCGCTCAAATCAAACTGTCGAGCGAGCGAGAGAAGATGCCGTCCGAAGCTAAAGCCATCACCGCTGCCGCCGCCTAGAAGAAGAAGAGAAGCAGTCCACAGGAGAAATTGCGGTCGAACTGTGAACACGGTCGGGCGAGTCTTTCTCGCTTTGTGGTTCACCGCTTGTTTGCGTTCACCCAGCCATCGTCATCGCCGCCGCAAATTTCATCGGCCGAGGAGCTGTTGACCCGCGCTTCAAAATTTCGACTCGTGATGAAATCATCATTGGTGGTCAAGAAGCAATCCCGTTAGGAGCAAATACCAGAAGCCCCCTGAGTTTTGCTGGTCCGAGCAGTGTTATTTATCCGTAACAACATCGAAGCTAACAAAGCCATCGGTTCTTTTCAGAGCCATCAAATTTGTGGAAAAGAGTTAAAAGAGAAATATTTCCGACTTTATTTATAACTTCTAGTATTCCTAAATCAATTTCACGGCCTCATACAAAATTTCATTTGTCGTGAATCATAAATCAACCATTTGGGATTGTACTCGCGGACGCTGCTGCAGTGCCGTCGGGTGAGTGCTCAACATTTCAAAACGATTGCAAAATAGAGTGGCTTTTCCAACAGCGCTTTTTATGTTCCATATTTTATGGGAACACTTTGATTAGGAAAATTATCCCATGTGACAAAATTGCGACATATTTAGAATGCTTTTGAAAAGACATTCTCATTGAACAATTGTAATAATTTTGGCACCCATGGATCAGGAATTTTCATAATAAAGAAAACTATTAATTATCAATAGCTCGTATTGAATATTTAGGGAATGCCAATAATTCCAACAATTCATGTTCGACCAATTTCTCACGTATTAGTATTCTCCGCAATTTTCAAGTAATTCCAAGCAAAACACATTATTGGCACATACCCATTTCCTATTGGTCGATCAGAAAGCGAAGAGCACAAAAGGGAGGAGCATCATCTGCTATTCCAATGTTATAAAACATGCTGCCTTCGTTGGATTCAGTTTCATTCCATTTCCGCTTTCGAGCTGGTAAGAGCTCCTCCGAACTTGCTTAGCGAGAAGTACCTCGCTGCTAGGAGCCTGCTGAGCTGTTAATCCAGAATCTGGTTTGTGAAATCGCTCAAGATTTCAAGATTGAGCTACGTTTCCAGATTTCAACTAAATCCCTGTGTACGCTACTCTGTTGCTGTTGTGTACCCAATATTAAGCTTGTTTGTCGAATAAACAGAGAACTTATTCACATCTTCTTATTCTTCTTCTTCTTGGCATTAACGTCCTCACTGGGACAGAGCCTGCTTCTCAGCTTAGTGTTCTTATGACACTTCCACAGTTATTAACTGAGAGCTTTTGTTGCCAAAGTTTCCATTTTTGCATTCGTATATCGTGTGGCAGGTACGATTATACTCTATGCCCAGGGAAGTCAAGAAAATTTCCATTACGAAAAGATCCTGGACCGACCGGGAATCGAACCCAGACACCTTCAGCATGGCTTTGCTTTGTAGCCGCGGACTCTAACCACTCGGCTAAGGAAGGCCCCAACTTATTCGCATGCATTTGCAACTTTTTCGATTTTCCATACAAAATGACCAACTTTGGTAAGTTAGATCTCAGTTATTTATGGAAATATTTTCGAATGAAACATTCACAGAACATCAGATGTAACTCGAATTTTAACATATATTTTTGAAAATTTTTCCAATCACAAGTTTATAAGTAATAACGGTTTGACTAAACTGTAATTTTCGACGAAAAATTCAAAACTTTTTATCTTAAAATCTGATAGCCTTACACAAAAACTGTCTTCAGCAAACTTATTCATCTCGTCAAAATCTACAACTTTTCTGAAGATACCATGAAGCTGTTTAGTTATGTCAATCATAAAAAATCGTCAAAAAATCACTTAAGTCAAACCGTTACTGCTTTTCAACGTGTGATTGGAAAAATCACTCAAAAACATATGTTAAAATTTAAGTTATGTCTGATATTCTGTCTAATTTCATTCAAATCTGTCCATAAATAACTGAGATATAGTTTATCAAAGTTGGTCATTTTGCATGAAAAATCAAAAGAGTTTCAGTTTTTATTTCTCAGCGAAGAATCACACCATCAACGAAAATAGCGCGAAAGCAATAACCAATCGCGTGCGAGTAGCGAACGGAGTGACGAAACAACCAAGCGAGAACCCCACCACTCGCCATCGGTGAACGGAGCTCGAGCAAATAAAACCACTGGTTGTTCTGCTCCCAGCTCATTCACAAATCGAACGGCATAACGAACGGATCAAGCAGCGGAGCAGCAAAGAAGAGTGCGTGAAAGCCACAGCAGTGTGCGAGTAGCGAACGGAACCAGAGAGCGAAAGCAACAACTGAAAATCATTCAGTGGACGGATTAGTAGTCAGCGCCAACCGGCGACCTGTTGGAAAGTAACGTTAGCAAAATATACACCATCTGCCTCTCCTTACCATTCATATTCTTGTACTTGATGAATTCAATGAAATGGTTTGGTTTGGCGATGGAGCAAAGAGTTATTAAGGATGATTTTACTTAACAAAGAGTTGTTGGTAAATATTCCAATCAATAAGAGTTGTTTTGAAAAAGTTCACTTTTATCAGAAATTTCTGCTTTACCAAAGAGTTATTAATGAAATTCCTGCAGCAAAGGGTCGAGTTTTTCCCCACGTATATTTCCAGCCAGGACCAGTCATGGAGGACAATCCATCCCGAGCATCACGGCCCCCGCTTCCAAAATTCTCGAGTACGGAAATTGGAAAATTAATACATAATGCTCATCTTGTACATCCCTTGCCAAGACATCAATTTCATATAGCCTATTTTTCAGATTAACGCAATAGACTAACATGTAGAAAAATTTCAGATCAATAGTTGCTTATTACAATTGGTCAGGAAACAGTTTATTGAACAGTATTTAAAATCTGTCGCAATTTTAATACATTTTCCAATTTAATACTCGAGAATTTAGGAAGTGTTCCCCCATTATATGATAAATCAACGATGCTGTTAGAAATACCATACAATGCTGAGTAGCATGATGTTATTACGGTCCGACGGCGCTGCAGTGGTAAATTCTCAAATTCATGTAATTATGTGGGGTAAATTATGTGAACCAAATTGTAGTATACCGCGATATTTAGATCATTATAGATAAATCAGTGAATATCATCCAATAAACTAGCAGCGAGGTACTTCTCGCTGAGCAAGTTCAGAGGAGCTCTTACCAGCTCGAGAGCGGAATTAGAATGAAACTGAATCCGACGAAGGAAGCATGTTTTATAACCTCAGAATAGCAGATGATGCTCCTCCCTTTTGTGCTCTTCGCTGATCAACCAATCTGGGAAATGGGTATGTGCCAATAATGTGTTGGGCTTAGAATTACTTGAAAATTGCGGAGAATGCTAATGCGTGAGAAATTGGTCGAACATGAATTGCTGGAAGGGTTGACATTAACTAAATATTCAATACGAGATAATGATAATCAATAGTTTTCTTTATTATGACGGTAAATTTCTGATCCATGGGTGCCAGAATTATTATAATTGTTCAATGAGAATGTCTTTTCAAAAGCATTCTTAATATGTCGCAATTTTGTTACATGTGATAATTTTGCTAATCAAAGTGTTCCCACAAAATATGGAACATCAAAGACGCTGTTGGAAATGCCACTCTATTTTACAATTGTTGTGAAATGTTGAGCACTCACCCCGACGGCACTGCAGCAGCGCCCGCGAATACAGTCACAAATTGTTGAGTCATAAATTATTTATGACAAATGAAATTTTGTATGAAGCTGTGAAATTGATTTAGGAATATAAGAAGTCATGTATAAAGTCGGATATATTTCTCTTTTAACTCTTTTCCACTAATTTGATGGCCTTGAAAAGGGCCGATGGCTTTGTTAGCTTTGATGCTCTTACAGATAAATAACACTGCGGGATGTTATCAGTTGATTGCCATGGTCAAACGGGGAATCCTCAACTCAAATGTATAAATTTGAGCAAGTTATTTGCTTAAACGACGAACCGAAAGTTTCGTGACGTGGATGGCGCACAACAGTAACAGGTAGTGGATCACCGGGCTTAAGTCAAAATCTGATGATGGCGGCGATGACGATGGCTGGGTGAACGCAAACAAGCGGTGAACCACAAAGCGAGAATGACTTGCCCGACCATGTTCACAGTTCGACCGCAAATTCTCCTGTGGACTGCTTCCTCTTCTTCTTCTTGGCGGCGGCAGCGGTGATGACTTTGGCTTCGGACGGCATCCTCTCTAGCTCGCTCGACAGTTTGATTTGAGCGAAGCAAGACAAACGGGGAGGTCCCTCGCTATCGATGTCTGTGCCTGAGAAGCACGCCCGGTCAGAGCAAGACGATCTGTTGCCTGCTGAGATGCGATCGAAGCGGAGAATTGAAAGCAACAAAAGTCTGGATGACTATGACAAAAGTCTGGATCAGCAATTGGTATATATTGGTTTGTCGCGGGTTACTTCACTGCAAGGACTATTTTTGACAAACTCTACCAATTCTTCCCAGTTCCATCACGCAGCAATTCCAAGGGTTGACTTGAGGAATGAGCTGCAGCGCTTAGGCAATCATCGATTAGTGACGCTTTGAGACGTGAAATACTGGATCATAGTGGCCCAACCTGCATATTGATGAGTATCAATGTACAGAGCCTAAATGCTGATGCAATGGATATTGCTACAGACCAAAGCACTGGACCGTTTCAATCGATTATCACGATCGAAGCACCCAAGCCATCAAACATCTAATCTACTGAAGGAGTTTGGCGAACTACAGCTGGAGCCAGAAACCGATCACCCAACCAAGCAACACAAGGAAGCCACGACCAAACAAACAAATTCAATCATCTGGCATTATTCCTGGAACACCATACACTGGTTCTCGAAACCACAGAACGACAAATGGTTCTTTTCAGGACTACCAAAATGAGTCCAAAAAGAGTTAACTTCTGAAAACTTCATCCGATCAATAACAACACAAAACTAGTACACTTACAAATTCATACACATGACAAATCAAATTATTAATCATCGTAGTTCTACGTCAACCCCGCGGTAATGTAATAGACATTACCCACCCCAATTTTTTAGTCCTCGATTCCTTCAAGAAATCCTGCCTCAACCAAGAAATGAGTCGCTCGAAGACGGTAGCCTTTATGGGGTTTTCCGGGCACCGACAGCTCCGGGTGTAGCGATCCTCTTGTGAGGTGCAGGGTTCGTCTTCGTAGGACTCCCTTGTTTGCCATTCTCGGCCATCCTCTCGCCTGTTGGTTGTGCTGGTAGATCGATTTCGCTGCGGTTTCCTGTAGCGCGAAGCTGTTTGTAGATCATCGCCGAGTCTCGGGAACGGGTCGGCGTCACCTTCTTCATGCAGTAAATCAAACCGATTCTACGACCTGGGGTAGAAGGTTTCCACTTGATTGAAGGGAATTTGCTTTTCCTTCATCGCCACGCGAATTTGCTTGTGTCTCAGCATTTTAGGGCATTCTGGGTCATCAGCTTTATGCTTCGGTTGCAGTTGGGACACTTCGCGTCCTTGTCACAGACTGACACATCATGTCCTCCTCCATATGCGGCGCATCGAGTTCTGTCCAATAGGTTGTAACCTCTAGCATTGGTGGTACTCAATACGGTTCAGCTATTATCGCAACATCGCACTCGATTTTAGTTGTGGACGGTCACAACAGTTGCTGTGCAGTGTCGCAGTGATTCAGGTTGATCTGCGTTACCTCCGTTAATGTTAATGTGACGAGTCTCAGTGGGAATACCGACCAGCCGATTCTTATCTTGCTTTTCTCCACCCGTTTGTTCGTCGTGTCAACTGGTAGCCGAATCGTCGCTGAAAGTGTGCCGTCGTACGACTTCCTCAGATGGATTGCCATGGCCTCCTCTACAAGGCTGCCTTGCTTACGCAGCTCCTCACTCACATCGTCCACGGTTGTTATCTCGCCCAAATATCTGTACTCAACAACTGATTCCTGAGTAAGAGCCTCGTTCGCAAAAAGTTTCACAACTAGCTCCTGATAGGCCGAGCTCTTGATCGCTGGGTCACTCATCAGCTCAAATAGCATCTCCACTTTCTGGGTGTGCCGCGTTCTGAACTCGTTTTCTCCTAGGTCCTTCAGGTTCTGAGAACAACACAACATTCACGAAAACGCGACGTGAGACAAGACATAACACTTATCGACAGAAAGGTAATTTTTAAGCTTTTTTGACGAAAGTAAGAACTATAAGTTTTATGTCTTGTCTCACGTCGCGTTTTCGTGAATGTCTGCGTACGTTGTTTGGTCGTCTGCCTACAAACAAGTATTGCATCCCCTTTCGACTACTCACGCTGCGGGTATATTTTCGCTTTCTTCTTCCCGTCCTCTTTCTTCTCCACTTTCTCTTTTTTCTTCTTTTTCATCTTTGGCGTTGTCGACGGTTTGCCATCCGTAATCGTTCCCGTTCTTTTCTGGCACACTTTCTCTTTGCCTATTGCATTGTTTTTTGGGTCTTCCTCTTCTCCTGGTAACTCTTCTTCTTCTTCTTTCTGGTGTTACGTCCCAACTGGGACAAAGCCTGCTTCTCAGATTAGTGTTCATATGAGCACTTCCACAGTTATTAACTGAGAGCTTTCTTTAAAAGACACGGACACCGTCTTCAGCCATTTAGCTGCACAGACTGTAACTTAACACTAGACAACGGACAAGCATGCTCCAGTGGCACAGCCATGAAACATTCCTGACGAAAAGTTTCAATGGCTGAAGCGGGAATCGAACCCGCACCCCATGACACGATGCGATTAAATGCCTGACGACACTAACCGCACGAAGCCCACTTTGTCGATTGATGTATGTGTATATCATGTGGCAGGTACTCTATGCCCTGGGAATCGAGAAAATTTCGTATACGAAAAGATCCTCGACCAGCGGAATTCGAACCCACGACCCTCAGCATGGTCATGCTGAATAGCTGCGCGTTTATCGCTACGGCTATCTGGGCCCCTGTTAACTCTCTGTCTTGCATCTTCGTAAGTTTGTCACCTCAAACCTTAAGAGTCCTAAGCTTGTCAGCCACTGCTTGCTCAGTAACCTATCATCCTTAGGGATATCTACCTGCTCTTGATTGCGGTACGTAAATTGTGCTGCTCTTCGACGAACCGGATGAGTTCATCGAGCATATTCTTCACCTCTGTCAACTTCGGGTTTTCAGGTTGTTAGCCTTCTTCATCAGCGTTGTTGCTCAATTTCGGTGTTCCTTGTAGGCCCTGTGTCTCACATTGTTTCAAGCTACTGCTATACGTAGGTAGACTCTCGGTGGTATGCAATCGTGGTACTTTCCCGCCTTTCTGGAACGCGCTCACGTCCTCGACTCCTGCTGTATTGAACTCCATTGTATCGGCATTGTGTTGGAAATTCTCCATGTTAGTGGTAGGGACCCCCTCTAAGCCGCTATCCTCGCCCGTCGTAAGTAGTCGCCTTCGTGATCCCATGGTCATGTTTGCAAGCAGTGATGCCAATGCGATGCCAAGTTCAGAGCAAGATTGGTGCAAGTCAGGTGGGTTTAGAATGAACTGGAGGTCTGCCAAGGTTTTAACGGGACGGAGCAACCGTACCATTAGTTCACTCGCCCTTTCAGGGAGGTGCCATCCATCCTTACTAAGGGTGTAGAATAGCACGGCTGCTTTGGAGCGTTGGTTCTATGCGTGGTCCGTAGTCGTATCCATGCTCTTATGCTTCCATAATCAGGATGGCGGGCACTGGTACAGTATTGTTCCGCGCACCATGGATCGTTGCATAGAATCTCCGCATATCATTCCAGTTCATGCTTTCTTGAGCTTCAGCTACCACACTTTCTTCGTGCTGCCTTTTATTTCTGCGGTGGACTCGCTTTTCTTCGGCTCTCGCTGCCCTGTACCGCTCTCTGTTCTGTCGGGTACTGGCCACAAGCATACGGCTTTTGGAGTCATTCTTCATGTCTGTCACTCTCTGGCACTCTTCATCAAATCAAATAAAATTAGGAAAAAGAAGTTTAGGTTTAAGTTATTAAATTCATATACAGTAAATTTGATCGAATTTTTCAATAAAAACTCTGTAGTCATGTATCCGCCCATTTATAAATATTTGTAGTTTGATAATTATGGACCACCCTAATGTACATGTTGGGGTTCTGTCTCTGTTATAGTAGTACAGTGTGCTAAGCTACAAAACGGATCGCAGATTTCACCCAGTTTGCTTTCAGATCTACTGAGATGTCTGTAGACACTATGTATTGGATTTGGCAAAATAATCAAGAAATTCCTTCAAATGTCTGGTTCAAACAAAACGCACTATTCCGACTCTGTCTGTACCTACTTATTGGCTATGAGGGGATTCCCTTGCACAGAGCCCATTTGATCTTGATCATCGCAAACGTGAGCCTGAGCAGTGCCGAGTGGAACCTGAAACTATTTTCCACGTTCATCAGTGCATATTTTATTATTTTGTAGAAGCTATTAGTTGTATACCAGTGGTATTAAAATGGTTCGCTTAACCCTCGCGAGAAGACTAGTGGTGGGGCCTGGGGTAAGATGAGCATCAGAAGCGCAGGAACGTTGTTTACTTTTGTTTCCAATTTGTTGCCGCTCACTTTTGTTGTACTGGGAGGGGTAAGTAAATCATATGATGCCGCGAAACGAGATCAGACAGGCTCTGACTAATGGAATGGGGGAGGGAGTTGGAATGATTGAAAAATAACAATGTTTATTGGATTTGTACCGACTCTTGTCTTAACGATGGAGACAACGCAGTCGGTTCAGCTTCACCGACGAGATCCTCTTGAAATAACGAATGCGAATGTTCTGCAATAATATATAGACCTACAAGTATAATGGCTGGCGGATAAAAATTATCTTGCCCAAGTGAGCTGAAGATAAAAGGATAAAATAGCAATATTCGATTCGCACTCACGGAAGCTCCGGAAATATTCCTGTTTAAGTTAATCCAGAAAGGTTGTCTTTTTTTTATTTTTGAATATACCTATAAGGATTTTTTTAAGAAGATTCTCTTAAAAATTTCCCCCTAATCTGTACTGAAATTCCTTTGGAGGATCCAACAGGAACAATTAAAAAAATCTTTCAAGAAATCCTCCGATAGTTACTCAGTAAAATCTTCCAAGCAATTCAGTAGGATAATTAATCTGGAAAAACTCCTAGATTTCCAAAAACGGATTCCCCTGGAAATCAGGATAGAAATTTTCATCAAATCCTCGGAAGATTTGTGCGGAAAACCCCCATAAAGTTGCTCCTGGCATATCTCGGAATTTTTTTTTCAAGAAATCCCATGGTTCTTCTACTGATTATTTCAGACATTCCTCAAAGGCTTTCAGGAATTCCCCCAGAACTTTAATGGAAATACCTCCACGTAACCTATCAGTAATTTCCAAAGAATTTATTCTGAGATCTCCTTCAAGGATTATACCGGGCATTTCTTCTGGTAATTCCTCGATAAATTTCCCCAGAAAATGCTTCGGAAATGTCTTCAGAAATTCATCTAGTAATTTTCTCCACAAAATCCTCCAAGAATCCGCACAAGAATTTACCGTGGAAGCTTCTTCAAAAAATCCTCGAAATATTTGTCCAGAAATTTCTCACGCTAAAAATTCTTCCTGAATGTTCCTTCATGGAATTTCTCCGTAAAATCCTTCAAGGATTCTTTGGGAAATGTTGTCAAGCATTGCAACATAATTCTTCATCAACATTCCTTCAGAAGTTATTACAGGAATTTTTCAGGACATTTATCCAGGAATGAGAATGGAACTGGAAGAATTTCATCAGAATATCCTAAGGAAATTCCTTTGGATCTTCATTGGAATTTTACGCAATTTCCTTGGGATTTTCGGATTCGATTGGAATCTTCATCGGAATTTCCTTAGAAATTTCCTTTGAAATTCTTTTCGAATTTTCTTCGAAATTTTCCTTTGTAAATAGGAATTGCCTGTATTTTTTCCTAACTTGTTTTGAAATAAATTTTAGAATTTCCTTTAAAATTTCTTTAGCAATTCTCTTCGCAGTTTCCTTTAATTTTTCTTTTCGGAATAACCTTTGGAATTTTTTTTGGAATTACCTTCTGAAATTCCTTCGGAATTTCATTTGAAATTTCCTTCGCAATTTTCTTCGAAATTCCTTTTGGAATTTCCTACGGAGTTCCTTTTGAATTTCCTTCGAAATTTGCATTCGTTAATAGAAATTCCATTATTTTCCTAATTTACTTTGGAATTTTGTTTCAGAATTTACCATGGAATTTGTATTGGAATTTTCTTTCCTAAGGAAATTTCTTCAGAGCTTTCAGTAATTTTTTTTACGGGATTTCCTTTGAAATTTTTTTTGGAATGTCCTTTGAAATTAAGATAGGAATTTCTCTTAGAATTTTTAAAGGAATTTCATAAAAATTCCTTTGAGATTTCTTTTGAAATTTCCTTTGAAAATCCTTTCGAAATTTCCTTTAGAATTTCCTGTATTTTTTTCCTAATTCCCTTTGGAATTTATTTTGGAATTTCCTTTGGAATTTCCATTGAAATTTCCTTAGAAATTTTCTTCGGAGCTTACTTTTTTTTCTGAATTTCTTTTGGAATTTCTTTTGGAATTTTATTTAAAATTTAAATAAGTATTTTCTTAGAATTTTCGTTGGAAAATTCGTTTGGAATTGCATTCGGATTTTTTTTGTGAATGTCCTTTGGATTTTTCTTCAAAGTTTCATCGAGGGTTTCTCCTAAAATTTCCATCGGAATTTCATGGAATTTCCTTTGAGATTTCTTTTAAAATTACTTTCGAAATTTCCTTTGGAATTCCCTTCATTGTTATGTTCAGAATTTCCTTACGCATGTTCATTGAAATTGCTTTTGGAATTTCCATGGAAATTTTCTTAGAAATTTTGAACGGAATATTTTTTAATTTTTATTAATATCTCTTGGATTTTCTTTCGGAATTTCCTTCGGTATTCGCTGTAGAAACGCCTTAGAAAATTTACGTAGGAATTTCCTTTAGAGTTTTCTTAGACATAATTTTCAAAATTTCCTTCAAAAATCTTTTCGGAATCCCTTCCGAATTTCCTGCGTAATTTGCTGTTATGATTTCTTAGGAATTTCATTCGCAACTTTTTTCGGAGTTTTCTATGGAATTTGTTTTCAAATTTTCTTGAAAAATTTCTTTTGGAATTTCTATTAGAATTTATTTCGAAAATTCGTTTGGAATTTTCTTCGGAATTCCCTTTGAAATTTCTATCGGAAGTTCCTTCAGAGAGTTCATTCAAAAAGTTCCTTCGAATTTAGGATTTTTTCCTGAAATTTCTTCCGAAAGTATGCGGGAAATTCACTCATTGCATTCCACTTGAAATTCCTCCACAAATTTGTCTGGATGTGACGGAAAAATAATTAGGATTTTCTTCAGATATTTCTTCATGAGTTCTTTCGTAAAGTGTGTCATGAATTACCCTAGGGATTCCTTTCAACTTTTCAAGGAACTTCAACTTCAAGGAATTTCTGCAGCCATCATGCCGGAAATTCTTCCAAGAATATCTAAGTAATTCCTCAAAAAATCCACCAAAAATTACTCCTTCAGGATTTCTACAGGGATTTTCCTAGAAATTCCTCCAAGGACTTCTCCTAGAATTTAACAAAGAATTTTTTATCTGTTTTTTTCTTTTAATTTCTACAGAATGAAACTCCTGGATGAAACCTTAGAACATGTTCTGGAAAAACTTCCTAGAAACTTTCCGAAGAAAGTTCCTTCTAAAAACTCCAAAGAAATTCCGGACGAAATTCCAAGTTAAACTCAAAAAAAAAAAATCCAATGGAAATTCCAAAATGAAATTTCCAACTATTTCATGGGAGTTCCGATGGAAGTTCCAAAGGGAATATAAATTTGAAGGGAAGTTTCTTAGAAATACCAATGAAAATTCTTAATTCCAAACAAAATTTTGAAGAAAATTATGTAAATTCCAAAGAAATTCTGAAAATTGCAAAAAAAAAATTCCAATAGAAATTCCAAAAAAATTCTTTAAGAGATTCAAATGGAAATGGCCTAGAAAAACACACAAAAAGTCTGAAGAAAATTATTGAAGGAATTCCGAAAAAAATTTCAAAGGAAAGGCCGAAGAAAATTCTAAATGAAATTGCGAAAGATGTTCCAAAGCAAATTCTGAAGGAAGTTCCGATAGAAGTTCTCAAGGAAATTCAGATGGATATTACGAAGCAAAATCCCAAAAAAAAATCTGAAGTATGTTCTAAAGGAAATTCCGATTGAATTGCAGAAGGAAAATCCGAAGGAAATTCCAGAAGAAATTTAAAAGAAATTTTAAAAGAATTTCCAAATAAATATCAAACGAAATTCCCAAAGATTCCAATGGAAATAGCAAAGGAAAATACAAAAAAAACTGAAGAAAATTTCAGAGAAAATGCCAAAGGTAGTTCCTAATGCCAAAGGAAATTGCAAAGAAAATTCTGAAGGAAATTCCCATGGAAGTTCCCAAGGAAATTCAGATGGAAATTCCGAGGCAAAATTCAAAAAGGAATTCCAAACCATGTTCCAAAGGGAATTCCGATGGAAATGCCGAAGGGAAATCCAATGAAAATTTCAGGATAAAATTCCAGGAAATGTCAAAGGAAATTTTAAATAAACTAATTGAAAAAACGGAAATTCCAATGAAAATTAAAAATAATGCCTAAGGAAATTTCAAAGGCAAAAGAAACTCCGAAGGAAAATTAAAAAAAAAATTAAAAAAAATCCAAAATAACAGACGATGAAAATGCCGGAGGAAAATCCAAAAGCGATCCGAAAGGAAATTCCGAAGGCAATACCAAAGGCATGCCCAAAGATAATTTTAAAAAAATGTACAAAAAGTTCTTAATTCCGAAGGAAACTCCAAAGAAAATTTTAAAGACAATTCTGAAGGAAATTCCGATGGAAGCTCTTATAAAAACTTTAACGAAAATTCAAAAGAAAATTCCAATGAAACTTCCAAAGGAAATGTCAAAAAACTTCTTAAGGAAATTTTTAAGGAAATTCTAAGAGAGTTCCAAATGAATTTCAAAAGAAATTCCGAAGAAAGTTCCAGAAGAGATTCCTATCAAAATGGCGAAAGAATATACAAAAAAAAAAATCTGAAAATAAACCAGAAGAAATACCGAAGAATATTTCAAATGAAATTTTTATTTTTTATTTTATTTTTATTTTTATTTATTACAAATACTTGCTAAGTAAGGACAATCCTTTTAAAATTTAGCAATCGGAATTCAATTTTTAAATTATTATGTTATTAACATTATGGTTATACTACATCTATTCTTAAACATTAACTTTAATTCCTTCCTGAAAAGTGTTGTGTGCTTTGCCTACGGAACTCTGATATATTAGAACATGATTTTGTTTCGGACGATAGCTGATTCCAGTATACAATACCACGAACGAAAAACGATGCGCCATAATGTGAGGTGTTATATTGCGGTATTACAAAATTATTTACTCGAATACTTTGAAATGGTTGAAATTTGTCTGATAAGAAACGTGGCGTTTTAGTGGTAATTATTTTGAAAATAGCTATAACTGTTCTGATTTTGAAGAATTCATAAAAACAGCATCCGAGTAACTCTGGTTGCAGGTGTGTGACTCTGGAGTAGAACGATAGATTGAAGACCCAACGAACGCAACAGTTTAAAGCTATCCGTAATCTGTCGATAGCTCTTGCTGAGGCGTTGAGAATTAACTCGAGACCGTATGTAAAATGAGGTAAAAGTAAGGCCTTAAAGAGTCGAAGCTTGACATGAGTTGGTAACATGCTTCCTGTTTGTTTCAAGTGTCTCAAACCTCCAAAAATTTTTCCACACTGGGAATCAATGTGTGAGTCTCACTCAAGGTCGTTTTGGAAAATAATACCGAGGCTGGATGCTTTATTAACATAGCTAATAATGTCATTGCCAATTCTAATTTCAGGTAAAATGCTTGGTGCGCTGCGTGACCGTGAAATAAACATTATTTTTGTTTTCGATGAATTTATAGGGAGAAGATTAAGAATCGACCAAGCCATAATATTTGAAAGATCATAGTTAATTAGACGCGCTAATTCTGATTATAGCAAATATAGATTTGAACATCATCAGCAAACATATGTATGCTACAATATCGCAAGATAGAAGGTAAATCTTTGATAAACAATGAAAACAAGAGTGGACCTAAAACTGATCCTTGGGGGACTCCAGACGTTATGCCAGCTTTTCTAGACATTTTTTCCATCCACAACAACTATCTGAAAACGGTCGGTTAGATACGAGCGTATAAGGTTCACAGCATCTCTGGTGAAGTAAAATTGAGTTGAAAGCTTTCTTAATAAATGATAATGTGAAACCCTATCGAAAGCTTTCGAAAAATCAATGAGAAGTAGAAGCGCTTTTCGCCTCTAATCAATAGTTTTGTGAATATCGTCATGTACTTTCAAAAGAGCACTAGAAGTATTGTGTCCTGATCTGAAACCAGATTGCAGTGGGTGTAAAAGGCTAAAATCGGTAAGAAATTCCTGAATTTGATTTTTCAAAATTTTTTCTAGTGCTTTTGATAAAGCGCACAATATACTTATCGGTCTTAAGTTATGTATATCACTCTTCCTTGTTTTTTTTTTCTTATAGGAATTACTTTTGAAAGCTTCCAAACAGTAGGAAATTTTACAACTTTTGATAATAGTGTTAAACACATGAGTTATAGGAGTAATAATGAAAGGTAAGATTAGTTTAACAAATTTAAGAGGAATTCCATCTAATCCTAACGCATTAGATTGTATAGTATTGATTGCGTTTGAAACAGAATATTCGTCGGTTAATGTAAATTTGAAGCCATGTTCATTAGGTTCTGCAAGTGGTGGTAAATTTTGATCTACATTGAAATTTGAGCAAAAATATTCATTAATCTCATCACAGGTATTTTCTAACGGAATTGCACAAGTATCAGTAGTGACATTGATATCCTTAAGTTTTTTCCAAAGATTTTTGATGGTGATATGAGAATCCACAACATTAGTAACACAATTGCATTTTGCTTCCTTAATCATGTTCGTAACATGGTTTCGAATTCTCTTATATTGTTCATGATCAAGATGATTTTTACTTCTGACCCAAGACCGTTGAGCAATATCACGCTCTATCATAGCCAACGAAATCGCATTTTTGAACCACGGGTTACATCTCTTAGGTTTATGTCTGCGAAGAGGAAATGTCGATGAAAATTCCAATGGAAATGCCAAAGCGGATTCCGAAGAAAATTCCAAAGAAAATTGCGAAGAATGTTTCGAAGAAAATTCCGATGGAAAATCCGAAGCATATTCCAAAGAAAATTGCTAGCGAAATACTAAAGAAAATTTCAAAGGAAATGCCGAAGAAAATTTTGTAGAGAAATCCACAGAAAGTTCCTGATTCAGAAGGATATGAAAACGAAAATTCTGAAGGAAATTTCGATGGAAGTTTCCAAGAAAATTTGAGATGGAAATGCGGAAGCAAAATTCCAAAAGAAATTCTGAAGTATGTTCCAAAGGAAGTTCCGATGGAAATGCCGTAGGAAAATGCAACGGGATTTCAGAAGAAAAGTCTAGGAAATTTCAAAAGAAATTTCAAATAAATGTCAAACTAAATACGAAAGAAATTTCGAAGGATATTCCAAAAGAAACTCCAGATGAAATTCTGATGGAAATTCCAAAGGAAATTTCAAAGAAAATTCTGGAGAAAATCTCGAAGGAAATTCTGAAGGAAGTTCCGAAGAAAAGTTCAAGATCAAAAAAAAAATCCGAACAGAATGCAGAAGGAAATTCCAAAGGAAAATCAGATGAACTTCCAGAGAAAATTTCAAAGAACATGCTGAAGGAAATCGCAAATGAAAATCCGAAGGAAGTTCCAAAGGTATGTCCAAAGACAATTAAAAAAAAAATGCTCAGGAAATTCTGAATTCCGAAGGAAACTCAAATCAAATTTTAAAGAAAATTCTGAAGGAAATTCCGATGGAAGCTCCACTGGCAGTTTCATCGGCATGGTATGGCAATGAAATCACGATTCCGTTTGGTCTTGCTGAATTGCTGCGCGATTACCGCTACGGTTATCTAAGCCTCTTTGCCGCAGATATTTTGGACAAAAAAAAATGGGTGTTTCGTTTGAATATCCTGCTTCTACAAACAACAAGACGTTGGAAACCGCTGGTCACTTCGTTGTTGGATGCTCTGAAACCAAAGATTCTCATCCGATCACAAGCTTGACTTGTGGAAAGACTGCTCTTGAATTTTCGAAGCTGAAGTGCCTCTTAAAAGTCACGTTCATTTTTGGCTTTCAGACCTAATGGCGAATGATAATTGGATTAAACGGTGATCGCGCCTTGAAAATCAGCACGTCATTGATTTGTGCGATATGGAGCCCCCAAATGGAACCTCTTAAGACTCTTAAGAGCATGATTGTGCCTGCAAATTATTGCCTTTGAAACGGAATCACAATCCTAAGGGAAGAACCATTCAAAATCATCTCACACCCACCCAGATTTCGGTGCTTATAAAAAGTAACACCATTTTTGAAGCCGGCTCATTTTGAGCTAATCGCTTTGATTCACATTGCTAATTAAAACGAACTCGTCGGCCAATTTTAATCCAATAATCCCTCCAGTCTCAACGGGACGCCTTACGTTGCTCCACAAGTGAAGATGGGTGCTCAAAGCATGGGATCTGAAATGAAAATACAACCAGATCAACGAGTTCTCAAGTCACCCGCGCGTCATCGTTTAAGAACCGTAAAACGGAGTGTCTTTGATAATGACATAAACTTTCATAGTGGAGGTCCCACAGCTTACTGAATATAATGATAACATTTCTGTTAATGAGTTAACCAGCAGTTTAATTTTTTTGCCACAAAAATAATCAAAACGCGATAACTTTTTTGTTTCTCGCTATTTTTACACAATTTTTCATATAAGTTTTTTCTTAGTGTTCATCAATGCTACCCCGTTTAACGGTATTACGTTCACTTTGCTTGGCAAAATACAACAGCTGAGACGTGTGGAGATTGTTTGGTTAGGTAGCATCCCAACAAGCGCCTGACTTTAATCGTATGATAATTTATGTTCCGCGCGCACTGCACCGAGAGAACCCCCCATCTCTGTATAGAGAGTATGTAAATGGTTGATACACAAACAGGATCGGTGAATTGGCGTTTGTGAAACAGTTTGATTATTTTGCGATTGGATGGTCTTCTCTGAACTGCGCCGGTTGATGCTTTGTACCTACTCGCATGTCGCAGCGAATGGGTCTGTGTGTGCGGTATTGGTGCACCTGTTGACACCGATGAATATTTGATTAGGCCACCAGCAGCTACAAGTGCGAGTAAGTGGCATCTCGACCTTCAAGTCGGGCAGGGCTGAACAAGTGGTTGGATTGCATACCCTATGCCGGGCACGTCTGTGGGTAACACTCTGATATACTTCCGACGTAATCTACCGCAGGTTGTAGATCTAGACAAGGGCATCACGAGTGGCTCACAGGGTATCCCAGTGATTCAAGTCGGATCCCGCTGGGGTTTTGAAGATACCTATTGTCAAGAGAATTCAAAACGTTTACCAGGGGTTTCTCAAGTGATCCAAGGAGGCCCAATTTGTGTGAAGGGTTCATATCGGATTCACAGTTGTTTCAATTACTTTCCATACGATATTGTAACGTTAAGAGTCTTTCAGAGGCTCTCAAACGTATCCTAAAATTATTCTAAAATGTGAAAAAGTTCTTGGATTACTCTCAAACCACTTGAAATCCCTCTTAATTTCTTGTGGAACTCTTGGAAATTATTGGAACCTTATGACTCCAAAAAGTTGTAAATTTTAGAAATTGTGAAATTGGTAACTATCACCGCGGCTCGCCATAGTGGCATATGCGAAAGGACTTGAAACTATTGAGCACTAGAGATACAGGTCGCAATCCTGGTTAGGTAGCCTATTGAAGACTTTTCACCAACCAAGAAAGGCAAAAGTAGAGCAAACAGATTGATTTTACGGAAACAGACCAGAATTAAGGATGACGATTGGAAAGTAGGATCTTGTAACGTGAGAACTTTAAATGAACCCGCTTCTCCTGGCTCGTGAATTTAAGAATGCCAGCGTGAGCTTGGCAGCTATCCAGGAAATACACAGGCCCAAAACCGAAGAACCGGTGGATCCCATCACCAACCATGTAAGTACCACATTTACTACAGTAGCGGCGATAGAGCAGAATGTTGAGTTGGCTTTATAGTGATTGGGAAGCATATGAAGCGAGTTATTTATTATTCTATAAGAGACTAGATAAGCCCTATGGAAACTGCCCAAAACAAAATATCAAAATAGTCATCGGTGACTAGGATTACCTGAAGAAATCCTTTGGGAGGACATGTCTTTCTTTTTGATCATGTGTCCTTCCATCCTTTTTTAAGCTAAAATTCTCCTCCTTTTTCGAATTAATCAATAATCAATTTATCCATTGTTTTTTTGCTTAATTATTCTTGAGAATCTCTAGCTATTTATCAGTTTTTTTTACAAGGGGGAAATCTGCTAACAAACGCCCGAAAAGGTAACTCAAGGAGTCTGAGGATGCCACACTAACAACGACCCACTAAAACCAGCCCATGCACTGTACTTGAGCTATTCTTGTTGAACTACTGAAGTCGTGTACAGAGTACACATATATTACCCTTGGCCTCAGACCCGGAATACCTTACGGTATTTCTTCGGGGAGTGACCAGTGCATATAGTACTCAACATACGTAGCAGAAGTAGCCTTGACAAACTGCTTCTCCTAGCCGGCTTAAACAATATAACAGGGGACCAGCCTCGGCAGGACTAATCCTCTGCAGCCGATTCTTGGTCGGCGCTCCATAGCCGATGGGTCCATCTACCTTCAATTGAGTTATCCCATTTCTGCTGCCAACCTCTGAGCGTTGCCTCTTTATATGCGTTGTGGCCTCCTCTGGTACCACTTTAGTTGAAACATTGAATATCCTCCTTGATGATGAGTTCGTTGTGCACTTGCTACTCTTAAGCACATGATCTTATTCGTGTTTTCCAACCGCTTAAGGTTTCTGCTCGTTCTAAGCGTTTATGACTAGATTAGTCCTCCATACCTTACTATGGACAACGCCACGCCTGCCAAGAGCTTGCGTTTGCTGGCAATAAGGTGTTAGACATCATCCTCGAAAGTACCGCTGTAGCCGTAGATACTCTTATACAGGCATATTCAACGTGGTTGGCAAAGCTGAGCTTGTCATCGATCATTACTCCAACATGCCTACTTAAGGGATCGCTTGGGCTCTATGGTACAATTACCTACCAAAATAAGCGCTCGTTGCCCAGACTTGCGGTTGTTGACCACCACCACTTCAATCTTGTAAAGGGGCAGTCCTAGATTCCTTGACTTCAACCATTCCTTAACTATGGTGATAGAGTGCGCTGCTGTCAACTTCCCGCACCGATTGTCAATATTCCAAAAGGCTGATGTAATCGGCGAAGCCATCAATTTTAACATCCGTCGAAAAGAGCAGCCTCAGTACGTCATCATACATCGCATTCCATAACATCAGAATTGAACCTTGAGGCTCTCCCGCGATAATTCAAACGCTTTTTTACCCTTCTCTGTGTCATACAGTTGAATTCTACCATTAAAATAGCTTTTTAGAAGCTCACACAACTGCCACCGGTACCTTGAGGCGGTGAAGTGCGTCGGCTATCGCTTCCCAGCTTGCGCATTCCTAACATCCAGAGTATCAACCACGCAGTAACGGATACCGCTACTTTTATGCTCGATTGCCACCTCAGCTGACTGAACGACCGACTGGATAGCGTCCAGAGTAGATTTACCTTTCCTGAATCCAAACTGGTTGTTGGACACGTCGTTCGCACCTTCCGTATACGGTACAAGCCTGTTGAGGACCAATCTTCTCAACAACTTGCCCGTCGTATCTAGTATACAGATAGGTCTATACGCCAACGGGTCACCTGGTGATTTCCGGTTCACTGGCGCTCCGACGTCTCAAGCCGATGATACGCTACGTACTACGTCTCTGGTGGTAGATCTGTCCTACTCCGGCGAACATTTTCTCGTTGGCGGAAGATCTCCCGAGCCGATGGAGGAAAACTTCCGGTTCACAGACGCCCCGATGACCATTTGCCGGTGCTGTTTCACGAATTACTCAGCTAGACCCCGGCGGTGGACTCAGCCTACTCCGACTCGACGTTGGTTGGCCAAGTGCCAGGGTCGGTTCTGCAATTACGGTTGGAGGATGACTTACAGGCGCCCCGACGACTTATTACCGATAATACGCTACGCCCGCTCTACTCGGTCTAGTCCCAGACGGAGGATCTAGCCTATTCGGATCGCGACCCGGAGCTCTCTGGTCTTCACACCATCTCCTTTGCAGCAACGACATAATCGCCGCTATTCCCTTGTTTACCGTATTCCAAGAGATTTCATGCTGGCACATGTTCTGCACTATGTTGTCCGGATTTAGGACGCTTGCGGTTTCTGACATATTCTCGCTCCGTATATCCCTGAATCGAGGGTAGTCGAATAAACATGCTCCGGTGTCTCCTCGATATATGGACAGGCTTGATATTTCCGGACAGATATTTCCGGAAGCATCCATGGCTTGACAAAAACTGAGTCAGGAATAAGTTAACTTCCCCATGTTTTCTGGTCGTCCACACCGAAACGTTAGGAATTGACCTGTGGTTCCACCTTTCTTTCTCCGAGTTATTCCACTCCTGCTGTCATTGTATCCAACCTAATGGTATTCCTCACATTTCTAGTTTCCCTTTGCTGGTAGCATGCGATGTCCTCAGCCAGAGTGATGCAGATGGGGATCATTCCGGAGGTAACGCACACTGCCTCCGACGATATAGTGCGGTAGGCACTCGCAACCCGTATATTCATGAGTCGTAATTTACCTGCCAGTTTATCTCGATTGCGTTTGGTTGTCAACGCTGCAGCCCAGGACGGGAGTCTCGCCATTTATTGCAAGAAACACGTCATCTGCGAACCCGACGGTCTCGACTCCATTCAGCAGTCACAAGGTTAGTACATCATCGTATATCATGTTCCGCAGTTTTAGACCAAGGTCCCTGTGGAACTCCCGCCGTTACTTTCGTTGACATCCATCCCTTTGTACGGAATCCGAACTGCCTTTCCGACAATATGTTCTCGTCTTCCGTGTAGATCGTCAGCCTGCCAAGGATGACCTTCTCCAGATGTTTGCCAAGATTATAATCTGGATAATTATCCAGCAAGCATATTGGTCTATATGAAGCAGGATCTCCTGGAGGTTTTACCGGTTTTTGCAGCAACACCAGCTTCTGCACCTTTCATCTGTCTCGGAAACAGCCTTCCGCTAGACACTTCTGCAACGTCGTTCTGTATATGTCTGTCGCCAAGATTGCTGCCCTTAACGCTTCGTTAGGGATGCCATTTGGTGCGGGAGCTTCGTTTAGCTTCAATCCTTTCGCAACCGTTATCAGCTCGGCGTTAGATACTTGGATACCGGTATTTTCCTCATCTGCGTCAGCGTACGGTGTAGGCGGCCACACGGTTGGAGCGTGCTTAGGAAAGAGAACGCCCACTATCGCCTTCAGTTTGTCGGGGCATATTTCAGCTGGGATAACTGGGCCCTTGATCTTCGCCATCACTACTCGATAGGCGTTGCCCCAGGGATTTGTGTCAGCTTCCCGGCAAAACTCTTTGTAGCAGTTCGTTTTACGTTTTACGTAACTCCGTTTTGGCTGCTTTGATACTCCGCTTGTGCCCGGACATTTGGGTCTGCCCGTTAAGTGTCCGTTGTCTGCTCTGTCGACACATATAAGGAACTTTGCAATTTGCTTACAATCGCTAGCCCTATGGCCTTAAGTGCCGCATTTTCTGCAAAACTCACTTCTGTCGGGACTGTTGCATTTCCAAGACTTATGGCTCTTCCATAAATATTTGAAGCAAACTTCAGGAGTCTATTGTAGGCTAAGCTGACAAACCGACCATCCTAGTCCGATGACGTCTACTGACGTCTCCCACTCGTAAAATCGTATTTATTTCAAACAAGTTCCACATCGCGCTTCATGTAACATCACAATGTGGATCCAACCAAGACCTCATCCCAAATGGCAATGCCAACTTTCGTCCAAAGTGAGTGGAAAATCGCAATCAGCCGCCGCTTGACACCGCACGGCGCCCTCAGTGTATGGTGAGAAAATCACTCCAAACAAGCCCGCAGCCCAAATCGATAAGTATCTGCTCCATTACCGTCCAATTCATTTCCTTCGGCACCCGACATCCCTCCGAATCACCGCAATCGCAACGACGACGAAGACGATCGAATCAATGTGAATCACTTTTCAACACAGTGTGCTCTCAATTGGCTCGTAAAGTTTTTTTTTTCAATTTCTCAACATCCGACCCGACCCGAGAGTCCAGTGATGAAGTCAAACGATTCGGTCAAACTTCCCTTCTCACACTCGCGCCGTGCGCACGTACACCACCGTGTAAAAGATTGGGGTCATCCCCTAAGACACATAGCCGAGTGATTAGGGTCCACGGCTACAAAGTAAAGCCTTGCTGAAGGTGTTTGGGTTCGATTCCCGGTCGGTCCAGGATCTTTTCGTAATGGAAATTTCCTTGACTTCCCTGGGCATAGTGTATCATCGTACCTGCTACACAATAAACGAATGCGAAAATGGCAACATTGGCAAAGAAAGCTCTCAGTTAATAACTGTGGAAGTGCTCATTAGAACACATAGAAGCAGGCTTTGTCCCAGTGAGGACGTAATGTCAAGAAGAAGAAGAAAACAATCATTCAAGTCATCCTGCAAAAATTTGAGCTCACCTCTTGGTATGAGATTTCATAAAATTTTGGTAAACCCAAATTTTTGCACATTTGCCATGGTTTTTTTTTCAGTATAATTTTTGAATTTTAAATTTTAAATAAAAATTTAGCAAGCAAAATCCATTTTTTTTAAATACATTTGAAGTATGGTTAACTTATTGCTTTTTCATCTTTGGTAAGTAGGCCTTGATCGGATTACCGGTGTTTTTCTGCGCTTGTCAATTTTTTTCCGTTTTTCAGGAGGATTTCGGAAAGGATTTAAAGGTGGATTATCAAACGAGTGGCCATCGAAGATTTGAAGAAGAAGAGGTACTAGAAGGTGTACTGGACTAATTTCAACTGTTCGAGTTTGGTGATTGTGAAGAAATTGATTTGGCTTTGTCGACTTCAAGACAAAACGACTGTTGAAGAGAATTGAAGTTCAAAGGAGGAAATTCGACCATTCTGGAATCAACGAGGATTTGACGAAGAAGACGTGAACTAAAAAATCAAGCTTCAACTCATCAAGATTGATTAGAGTACTGGTGGAAATACTTGGTTGTCTTTGACGGCCTCAAGCCTTTGGTGTGGATTGAAGTCTCTTTAAGTATAATTTTATTTATTTAATTAGTATTATTCTTATTTTTATTATTACTTGTTATATTATCAATTGCACTTCAGTATTTTTTCATATATTTTCACTCACCCCGTCAATTTTCCAATATGGAGACTGACGGGGATGGAACATCTGGTGAAACTGGTGAATCATCTTCCATCAAGCGTTTTCGCATTAAAACTTATCCCTCCACTTTTTTAGGCCCTTTTGTTGTTTATTTTCGTAAAAAAGAAAAGCCTATAAATGTTCTTTTGATATCTTCGGAAATTTATAAATTATACAAATCTGTCAAGGAAATTAAAAAAGTTTCACTTGACAAATTGAGGGTTATATTTGGATCCCGTGATGATGCAAATTCATTATTGGAATCTAAACTTTTTTTTGATTCATATCGAGTTTACGCTCCTTGTGACTCGTGTGAAATAAACGGAGTCATTTACGATGAAAATTTGAACTGTGAAGATATTGTAAATTACGGTTCAGGTAAATTTAAAAATAAGGCAATTCAGCCAGTTAAAATTTTAGATTGCATGCGTTTATCGAAATTAACATTTACCGATAAACAATCTTCATACATGCATTCTAATTGCATAAAAATTACATTTGAGGGTTCTGTTCTTCCCGATTATGAAGACATTGACAATGTTATTTTTAAAGTTAGACTTTATTATCCGAAGATTATGCATTGCGATCGTTGTCTCCTTTTTGGTCACACATCGCATTTTTGTTCTAACAAAATTAAATGTTTTAAATGTGGTGGTAGTCATTCATCTACTGATTGCAATAAGAATTCAGATTTGTGTATTTATTGTCGTAAAAAACACAATTCTTTAAAAGATTGTTCTGTTTACATTTCGCAACAACAACAATCTAACCAGAAAATTAAAAATCGAAACAAACTATCATATTCTGAGGTAATTAAAACTTCTCCGGAATTATCCTCAACGAATATGTTTGCTCCTCTTTCAAATAATGTTGATAATGCTGTATCAAATGATGATCTTGAAAATTTCATTTATAAACCTCCTAATAAAAGGAAACGAATTATTTAACCAGTTATAAATAATGATTGTTTTTCAAATCCTCAACCATCAACATCATTTGATATTCATTTTCCCCCTCTTACTTCTCCTACTTCTTCTCGTGTTATTCCTGGTTTTCAAAAAAATACAACACAAGTAAACACAAACGAAAATAAGGACAATTCAAATTCAACTTTTCAAAAAACTGAAAGTTCAGATGCAGAGAATTCTATTTTGAATATTTTGGAAGAATTGATTGATTTTTTGGGAATAAACGATTTTTGGAAAAAAATAATTAAGAAAATTTTACCATTTTTGGCCTCTATTTTTGAAAAGTTGAATTCAATTGGACCCCTCATTTGTTCTTTGTTTTCTTCGTAATGGCTTCATCAAAAATTAATAATTTAAATATTTTACAGTGGAACTGTCGAAGTATTATCCCAAAAATTGACAGATTCAAAGCATTAGTCATAAATTATGATTTGGATATACAGTCATCTCTCCCTTACTCGATATTGAAGGGACCATCGAGTTAGGGAGGTATCGAGTTACAGAACACAAATCCAGTGTAACTGCGATCCAAGGGACCATCGAGTTAGCCATGAAAACCAACTTTTACTATGGTTCTCTAACTCGATATCGAGATACGGAATATCGAGTAAGGGAGAGTTAACTGTATTTTGTTTAAATGAGACCTGGTTAGTAGAAGCTAAATCATTTCGAATTCCATCTTTCAATATTATACGTAAAGATCGCAACACTTCAAATGGTGGTGTGTTAATTGGAATTCGTGAAAATATTGAATTCAAATATTTAAATTTTTCAATTGATTCAGAAATTGAATATGTTGCAGTTTCTGTTAAACATAAAGGTTTAGAATTTTCAATTATTTGCATTTATATTCCTCCCCAAGCAAAATTCTCTTTGTTAGAGTTGAAATCTATTTTTAATAATATTTAAATGCTCATAATTTGGCATGGGGAAGCCATAAAATTGATGGTAGGGGTTCATTAATTATGGACGTTATTGATGAATTAAATTTAAATATTCTTAATGATGGTTCTTTTACAAGGATTGTTGTGCCTCCTGGTCATCATTCTTGTATTGATTTATCTCTTTGTTCGAATAGTTTATCCATGATTTCATCTTGGAAAACTATTGAAGACGCAAACGGAAGTGATCATGTGCCTATATTGATTAACATTCATAATCCTAATAATATACAATATAATCAAGAACCTTATGTTCCTGATTTAACAATAAATGTGGATTGGGCTAAATTTTCTGATTTAGTTTCTTTTGCTTTGCTTAGTTTTGACAATTCACTTTCTACCATTGAAAATTATAAATATTTTTCAAAATTATTAATTGATTGTTTAAACAAATCTCAAACTAAAAAAATGATGCATTCATCATCTAAGAAAAAAAATCCAGCATTTTGGTGGGATAATGATTGTACAATTGCTTTGAAAAATAAATCAAATGCTTTCAAATTATTTAGACGATTTGGTTCTAGAGATCAATATATTTTATATTGTAAAGCTGAAGCTCAATTTACTAGAGTTATAAAATTTAAAAAAAGGAATCATTGGAGAAATTTTATTGAAAATCTTGATCCTGATACATCACTATCAATATTATGGACTGTTGCTCGAAATATGAGAAATTATAATTTTTCTACTTCACCAGTTTTGGAATATTCGGAAGATTGGATTGACCAGTTTGCTTCTAAAATTTGTCCTGATTTTACACCTATAGATATAAAACTTAAAAAAAATTCAACATATAATTTTTTTCCTAATCTTTACACTGAATTTTCTATTGAAGAAATGAATTTGGCATTATCAGTTACGAAAAATACTACTCCTGGTATTGATAATATTAAATTTATAGTTTTAAAAAATTTACCTATTGATGGGAAGCTACATTTACTTTCATTATATAATACATTTTTGTTTCAAAATATTTTTCCTGAGGAATGGCGTTTCGTAAAAGTTGTAAGTATCTTAAAACCTGGGAAAAATCCTTCACTTGTTGAAAGTAGAAGACCAATTAGTTTATTATCATGCCTTCGTAAATTAATGGGAAGGATGATTTTAAACCGTCTTGAATTATGGGCAGAAAAAAATAATATATTTTCTTCATCTCAATTTGGGTTCAGAAAAGGTCGAGGCACACGTGATTGTGTAGCTCTTTTATCATCATATATTGAATTATCATTAAACAAGAAACAAGATGTAGTTTCTACATTTCTTGATGTTTCTGGTGCATACGATTCTGTACTGATAGATTTACTTTATAATAAAATGATTGATTGTAAACTTCCTTTAATAATTGCAAATTTTTTGTGTAATTTATTTTCATTTAAAATAATGCATTTTTTTCATAACGGAGAATCGAAAATGATCCGTTATAGTTATTTTGGTCTTCCTCAGGGTTCTTGTTTAAGCCCATTTTTATATAATTTATTTACTAGAGATATTATTTCTATTATTCCTAATGGATGTATCTTCATTCAATTTGCTGATGATAAGGTTATTTCTATCAGTGGTAAGAGTAGAGAAGTTATTCGTCATTTTATGCAATGTTGTTTGGACAATCTTGGTACATGGGCGCATAATAATGGTTTTAGTTTTTCAGTACAAAAAACAAAATTTATTATATTTTCTCGTAAACATTCTCCAATTGATATTGTTTTATATTTAAATTATCATCAGATAGAGCAGGTTTTTGAATATAAATATCTTGGAATATGGTTTGATTTTAAACTAAAATGGAACAAACATATTCAATACATTCAAACAATTTGTTCTAAGAGAATAAATTTTCTTCGAACAATCACTGGAACTTGGTGGGGAGCTCATCCCAGTGATTTGATTACCCTTTATAAAACAACTATTCGTTCTGTAATGGAATATGGCTGTTTTACTTTTGGTAGTGCCATTCAAACTCATTTTTCTAAACTAGAAAAAATCCAATTTCGTTGTTTAAGAATTTGTTTGAAATTAATGAATTCTACTCATACTAAATCTATTGAAGTTTTAGCTGGTATCATTCCTCTTGAATATCGTTTTCATGAACTAAATTGTAAATTTTTATTACAATGTTTCTCCAATAATCATCCAATAATTAATATATTGAAATCTTTGTTTGAAATTAATCCCACCAGTAGATTATTGAGTTCATTCATTTATTGCTCTGCTGAAAACGTCATGTTAGATTCATCTCCTGGTTTCTATGAATATAACATGAATGTTCATTCTTTTCGTCCATATGTTGATTTTACCTTGTATGAAGAATTGAAACATATTCATTTTAGTGCTCGCTCATATTTTGCAAAATTATTATTTCAACGTAAATTTATTGGGGTGGAACCTGAACAAATTTATTTCACAGATGGATCTTTAATCAATAATATAGCAGGTTTTGGAGTTTTCAATTTTCATATTGCACATTTTTTTAAATTAGAATCTCCTTGTTCAATTTACATTGCTGAATTAACAGCTCTCCATTTTGCTTGTTGTTTAATCAGAAATTGTGTTCCAAATATATATATGGTGTGTTCTGATAGTTTTAGTAGTCTTCATGCTTTGAACACAAAAAATTTCAATTTCAAAACAAGTAAAATTATTTTATCTATTAAAGAAATATTGAATGATTTGTTTTCTAGAGGATTTGTCATTAAATTTGTTTGGGTTCCTGCTCATTCTAATATTTATGGTAATGAACAAGCTGACTCTTTAGCAAAATTAGGTGTTTCTCGTGGAATAATTTACAATCGGGCTATTTTTCCATCAGAATATTTTTCTAAATTGAAACAAAATTCTATAAATAATTGGCAAATCGCTTGGAATACAAGTGATAAAGGACGTTATTGTTATTCCATTTTTCCTAAGGTTAAGCGTTTCCCTTGGTTTCATCAATTATCGGTCAGTCGTAATTTTATTTGTTTTTATACCAGACTTATGTCTAATCACTATATATGTAATAGTCATTTATACCGCATAAATATCAAGGACTCTAATCTTTGTGAATGTGGTGAATCATATGAAGATATAGATCATATTGTCTTTAGTTGTACTCGTTTTGATTTGCCAAGAAGAAATATTTTTGAAAAAATTTCAAGATTGGGTCTTAATGTACCTACGTCTATTCGAGATATATTGGCGCTTAAAAATTTAAATATTTTAAAAATTTTATATGGGTATTTTAATGAGATTTCTTATTATAGTTGATACTGCTCGCTTTTTTATATATTTTTTCAGATAACCAATCCTTTGTACCACTCGGAGTTTAAGTTGTTTTAACTCAAGTTACTTGGATATACGAGGACCCTCATGATGACTCCTACGGCTCCGATATGGATCATTTCCGGATGAGCCTTTAATATTTAATAATTATTATTGTAATGTTGTTCGAAAAGATAAAGAGGTTTTGTGCCTTTTTGAGAAAGATTTCCAAAAAGAAATCACTCAAAGGGGTTTTTCCCTCTTTCAAAATTCAAGTTAAAATAAAAGATAATAATGATAATAACTTATTGCTTTTAGAATGAATCATAAAAAGGTTCGAACAAATCACTTTTGCATGTTTTTAGTGGGCGCCCCAAAACTATTGAACGGTAGTGTAGTTTACCAACCAGCAGTATCAGAGCAGTTAAAAACCCGCTCGGTGCTCCGTGAGTTCACTTTTCGATAATCTTCAAGCTTAATGGCGGTGGCTAATAAAAGTTGGTAAAATCAGTGGTCAAGAAGAGATTGTGCTCCCCACATCAGTACCGGGAGCACAGAGATAAGCGTTCACTTTGCGTGAGCATCGGAGATCAGTGGGTTTAGATGGGCCGATCTTCGCACAGTGTTTTCGTACCCACAGGTTGACGACAATGAGTTGACGTTGGAATTGGTGGGATGTGGATCGTACCTGACGTATGTGCGTATGAGAAGTATCAGTAGGTTAAAGTTGATTAGAGCGAATAGAGAATTTAGGGTTCATTTATCACCGGACTACGTGGTTCCTTCTGTAATTTAAATTTTGATTTGTACATTTGACACTTGTTTGGTGTATACATATAATTTTTAAAATATTTAGAACATTCTAACTCATTATGCTAGAAAAGCCAAAATGCCCAACGCAATTTTAGAATGATTTTTCGCGTGAAAATTATGAATTAAGTAGGTGAAGACTAATGGTGGTAATCTTTCTTGGACAGCGTCTTAGAAATAAACTTCTTTGACGGACTCGTTGCTACCACGAACAAAAAGAAGGGTGAATCTCTGAATTCACAACTTCCTTACAAAAACAAGGAGTTTAAAACTGTCACTAAACGTGGCAAGAATGGAAGAAAGAACGTTACTCCGGAATGCGTGCTTTCTTCCAAAGGTGAAATGGATAATATTGGTAATTGCATCGGAATGAGCAATCAGTTCGATGCTCTAGATAAATTTTCCGAACACCAAATGGAAGCAGTCTCTAGTCCCGGCTCTTTGTTTCAAGTGAGGAAGCAAAGAGTGCCGCCTATCGAAGTCAGTCATTCCAAATTTGGGGGATTTAAGCAGGAGATCTTGAACTCACTCCATTAGGGGAATCAAGGTTTCCTTCCAAAGCGCAAAGAAAGGTATCTCAAGTGACTATAAGTCACCTGAAGAGGTCAAAAATTGAATAAATGATTAACTTGGGTTTTCCACAGTCCAAGTAATCATTATGAAACAGAGAACCAATCTGGCATTATTAGGAAAGAGCTTTCTGAAGAATATGATTTAGTTTACTTAAACAAAAGTGATCTAAATAATATTGAAGCTTAAGAAAAAGCTAGACTTAGAACTGTGTGTCATGGGAACAATTCCAGGAACCTGGAGGAAATTTCCAGAACCCCACTCAGTGCCGTCGCTGCCAAGAGTGGGGTCACGGTACAAAACATTGCCGCATTGATGTTAAATGCATGATTTGCGGAGGTTCTTCTCACGCTAAGGACGTTTGTCCTGTGAAGGAAGATACCTAAAAGTTTGTGAGCGCAAATTGCGGGGGCAATAATAAGTCTAACTATTGGTGCAAAATTTGCTTACCTGACAACCTGACAAAATCGGGTCATTTTATTTTGTTCCTGTTTTTCAAATTTTGACGTGTTACATGGTTCAATGGACTTTTAAAAGGGTGATGGACATGAGCGTAGCCAGTTTTTTTTTATCAGGGGCTCCCCCTTCCTTATATTGGTAATATCGATTTTTAACACTTAAAAAAAGGCATTGCCATTGCCCCATCTTGCTACGCCCATGCGTGCATGATATCAAACATCATCATCAATTATAATGTAAACGTGGTAAAACATGACGATAACAATTTTTTGACAAATTTAAAATACGCTGACAAAATCGGGTCAAAAAGCTGACAAAATCGGGGGCTGACAAAATCGGGTCCGTACTGTATTTCAGTAAGTTGATCGAAAGTATTTATCAAATGATGACTCTCCATGGTATTAACTCCAATTTGTCATAAATGTCGAATGTTATGCAGTTATGGGCAGCTGATAGCTTGCTTGAAAATATAACCAATATGTATGAGAGATTTAGCAGTTAAAATAAAATGATTAGCGTTTTCAGGAGTTACAACTTGAATTATATTGAAGTAATATCATCTATAGATTTAACAAGGCCTTTAGAGTTGAAAGGACACATCAACGATGTTGACCAAAATAATATTTTTTTGCTCAAATTTCTTAACACCCCATTTTGCATTTTCGTCAAAAATCACACATTTTTATGATTATCTCAGAAATCTGCCATAGAATCGTCTTCATTGTAATTGGCTTTTGATATACACGCCGGGAGAATGGTAGGACTGTATTTTGTTCAATTATTGGCATACTAGAAGTTGCTCGAATTTTAAGTGGAATTTTTTTTTTCATCCCTTAACACCCCATTTTACGGTAATGTGAGTTCATTAATGCTGTTTTGTATCATAATAAGCATTTTCACTACATTTCAACTCCTCTTCGAAAATTAATTTGCTCCCATGAACCCATTGCAATGAATTGATTTAACATCTATTTAACACATTTTTTTTTGGAAAAATGTATGAGTAATCACTTTATTAGATATTAGCGTTCGCTCTGGATGGCGTTTGAGTTTATTTCGTGCAAATTTTCGATTGTCCATTATTGGTACACTTTTATGTCGAATGCTAGGAACGCTATTGCCATAATTGGTACAAAGACTACGCTTTTAAAAAACAATTTTTAGAAACTTAAAGTCAATTCAGTACTAAAACTGATTATTTCAACTGTTTCGCAAGGCTTCAAACTAGTAATAAACACCAACAAGTCAAGCTTACGTTTTAGAAACACCGTTAAAACTTGATTTTTTTCCATCATGTTGACATATTGCATCCATAATTGCTACACCTACCCTATTACTAACTAATTGCGGAAGAGCTCAAAAACTTGCTATGCAGTTTGCAATCGTGCACTGTTTCAATTTAGGTCTTCGAAAATTCCTGGTAGACTGATATGGAAGAAGTGAGAGCTATTATTATAAAAAAAATCGAACATATAAAAAACCCTGCTGATGATGAAATTTTCTACATCCTCATCAAGAAACTTTCAGAGAATAGCTTAAAATTCTTAGTTGATATATTTAATCAATAATTCAGTTTAATATTTTTCGCATGAGTGGTCTATATGCATCATTAGTAACGAAACTCATAATTTCTCTATAGGTCCTTGTTTGTACAAGGCATATATATGTGCAATTACCCTACTTATATTTTACCCACACCACTTTGTAGATATGATTCAATAAACAGTTGCTATTAAGTCCCCGCCATGGCAGGACGACCAGATGATCGATTGTTTTTATTTTCACCTAAAATCACACAACGTAGGAAATAGAGTCCTGCCCAACGTCCGATCAGTCCTTTTCAATAGTTTCTCTCAAAATCTTGCTTAAAAAACGAAACATAAAATTTGCATAATAGAACTCATATATTGTATACATGAGATGAAAGAAATATTTATGGGCCGCCAGTCTATAAGGAGATCACCCTCTTCTTGTACCGTGACATGATTTATGCAAGACCCCATAGCTCTTTGTGGCTTAGGCTGCTTTGAAATCAGTGAAAATGTGGTGCGTAGAATTTTCATATTCGTGACGATTCTTTTCCGTTACGTCGAATTCCTTTATGCTGAATGCAGTTAGAATATTTTGTTTTAGTTGAATTAATCACGAATTTCAACTTAATATCACAAATTGATTGCACAGGTAATTAATGATCAAGTTGTAGGCAATTCCCGCCTAAGGAATATTGCTGTTATAAGTTGTTGACGTTTTGATTTTTACATGTACAGCCACCCCACAGTTATGAATCAACTAAGGGTCATTTTCCAGAACAGAGTATGATTAAAAAACATGGTGACGCTGTACAAATCAAAATTACCTTCCTGACACTGCAGAATACAGTTGTTACATCAAAATTCGCGGTTATTTACCAAAACGTGTCGATTTCAATAGAGATTCCAAACTATGTCCACCCCACAGATATGAATCAGTGGGAGAGAAGCATCTTTATTATGGATCAAATCGACTCATATTATGGATCAGAACACTATAACAGCAATTTATCTGCGAGGTAAACGAATGGTGTGTTAGTGAAAGCATACTTGGCACTTCTTTCGGAATCGTCTTATCTTTGATTCATAACTGTGGTGCGGGTTTCAATACCCCAGAGTTATGAATCAACGCTTCTGGGAATACGGTTCTCATTTTATTTCCTACGGACGCAAAAAATATGCTTAAGCATATTATGATTGATTGTAATGCAGAACACACTTATGGTTCACGTAGGTAAAATGTGTTCTTCGAAATTGCACCTGTATTTGATGAGATATTCTCGTTTTAATCGAACTCTGATCCAAATCTGTGTGCTATCCATAACTGATGGGTGACTGTACACGACGAAACACATGTCAAATGTACAAATTGAAATTAAAACCGCGAAAAGAAACCACGTGCTCAGGTGGGGATTCAGCCTACAAGCTGCAGAGCTCCTTAAGGTGATTATAAAACGAAGCCAAACTTTTTAATTCAAATTACTTGCTTGCTGGTGGTGACTAATGGGATAAATTTTCAACGCAGAGCGCTGTTTGGTTCTCAAGTCTTGTGCTCTTGAAAATTTGAGGTGTGGCTTCGTTCTATAATCACCTTAAGAGACCCCGACGCTCGAAGACGAACTGAACTCGATTTCTCTAAAGCACATGGAATCATCATCAAGTGCCCATCTAGCGAACCAGTAGCGCAACCAGGATTTGGTTCTGGGGGGGGTTTTGAAATCTTGAAGGAAATATTTTTTGGGAAAATAGGAAGCCAGACCCCATTCTTGGCTCACTTCGGCAGTGGGGTTTTTTGGAAGCTAGAGCGCTCATATTTGGCCACAATATGCATCGTACTGATGCGCTTCTTACACCAAAGTTTCAGACAATTCTAACGAGAAAAACCCCCCATGCTAAAGTGAATCCGGGAAGTGCCCTAATGGTTCTGCACCCTATGTTTCAACAAAAAAATGGGTTGTAGAGTTTTAGTATATTTTGTTTTGAATGTGCATACTTGGTTAAACTCATTAAACAAGATTAAAATACATAACGCGTGATAATGCTCAATTAGCATTTTCTTATCTGTGTTCGTTGAATATTTACCATAGCATTCGTTGTCGTCCCATGTTACAGTATTCGATATGCAGAAGGAGAAAACATTATCTGCGTAATTTTTTAAAACTGAAGAAACGATTCTCCGGAAATTCATATGCTCTGAAGGTCGAGAAAGTTTGCAATGTAATGAGCAAAATGAAAGATTCTTTATGCTGCGGATGGGACCTTTTTCCCAATATATTTGAATGGATGACCAACTTCTGACACCTATGCTTCAGTTAAGTTATCAGAAAAGGCAAAACAATATTATAGCCTTACAGCACTGAACAGAATAAATTGCCCACGGGTCGCTTTTCATATTAGAAGATCAAACGTGGAGACCTGGGTCTTGGATTCTAGTGGGCTTTTTGTAATTTGCACTGAAATTCATAAATAAGCTTTCACTCACTTCACATTATTTCACTCAGCAGAAAATTCATGATATTTCAAACACAAACTTTTTTGTCATCGTATAATTCGCATCGTGTGAATAATGTCTTAACGTTCACTTTGATTTTATTTGAATACAAATTTTTCACTAAATAATATACTTCAAAATACAAGTTTGAATTATTGATCAATTTCGCAAAATAGTGGAATGAACAGTTTTATTTTTGTGTTTTTGTTAAATTTGGAGGTTTATTATTACTCAAAAGATTGATTTTTCAAAGCTGTGATTTTCCGGCTAACCTATGTATTTCCAACTTCGGATGTAAATTTTAAGTCAATTCAAGTACTAGAAGTCGAGATCCAATCCTCCAAACTCGACCATTTTGTTTTGATAAAACGACCAACTTGTACTATGTTTTGTTCAGTTTTTTATTATAGTACAAGTTTGCAAATATGTTTCTTTTATTAACCTCTTCAGGGGTTTAAGATTTAAAGAAAACATAGAATAAGAATGTTACCGTTAAAACCACTGAAACTCAGAGTGTTAATACGAGCCTAAATTACTGATCCATAATTGTAGAATGTTAATGAACTACAGAAACATACAAGATAAGCCTTATATTTTTTCGGCTCTGGGGGGGTTTTGACCCCCAAAACCCCCCTTGGTTGCGCCACTGTAGCGAACTCAATCTAGTCATGAGTTCGATCCCCACCGGAGCACGTTCCAATTTCAATTTATACATTTGACACGTGTTTCGTTGTGTACATGTAAACTTCAAAACGTCAAAACCTTATAACATCATAAATTGGCCATTCTCGGTGACAACAGACAAAAATCAGCTGATTTTGCATTACGCGTTTCGGCTTACTTTACTTCAGCCCTTATCAGACGCCTAAAATTACATTAATTTTAGAGATAAAATCTTTACAATTTTCACACAAACACTTACAACATACAGAACGATCTAGGATCGAGGTCTAGCGATCTACGGCCCAAGTTTGGCACACCGCATCAACTCGCCAAATGCTACTTTTGACTCCACGCTTCAGCGTTCAAAAGTCCCGGTGTGAGGAGAAAGATGGAAGGGATCGAACCGTTCCGACAGAGCGGCCACCGCCAATTTTCTTTCAGCACGTGGGCAAGCGACGTGCAAAGCCTCCGACGATCCCCAACGTCGTCAATAGCGTCATCCGTTACCGACGCATGTGATTACCAGAGTGCGACACTTCATCATCTGGTATTCGTTGCAGTATTTGGGGTGGTAGTCGCAATAAAACCATCGTGAATGCGCTAAAAACCGGAGTTCCACTTTGCCGTCTCATTCTTCGTCCGGCATTTCTGCTTTGCCAGCACATTCAACAGCCGTCGCTTCTGCTTTGCCGTCGGCATTCATCGCTGCTACTAAAAAGAGTCCGTGAGTAACAAAACAACACACAACTAATCGAGATGAAAATGATCGTAAAATATCAATAGAAGTAGGATAGAAAAACCGCACACAAATTAGAGGAGAATAAACACCTAGGTTATGAAATTTGAATAAACTTCAAAAAGTTATTGCTGCTCTCAACCGAATTATGTATTATTGTAATCTGTTAGTGCAATAACAATTTTTTGGATTTTTTGTAACAATTTTTTGGTCTTCGAGATTTCTCACGGTCGCGTCATTCTATTTGTTTCTTTTTCTGTTTTTTTAGATGCCAGGGTAGACTGCCTGGGAAATCAGTCTCTCCACTCACGTATCTGAAGCGAACAGGAAAATTTGAATAAGTGAGTTTTTCCAATGATGATACTCGTGAATGCTTAAGGCGACCTCTATACCTGAGAAATCTCGATCCACCATAGCATTTGAGCTTTCTGTATCGTTTCCTAAACTGCTATTTGGACTCTTATAAAACAACCTGCCCTGAGGTTGGGCTTCTGGTCGAGCAAACATACCTCGACAGACGGTCTTCTTTGGAGGTGATGCTTAAGCCGCCTGAGACGGAAAACCTTTAGCCGCATTTTGCGTGCTACAATGGGTTGTTGAAAATTTGGTCAAGGTTACATTAAGCCCCAAAAATCCGCTTTGGAATATATCTAGAAAGAACAGTCTTTGTTCAAAAGAAGAAATTAACACTTAAAATGTGTGCCATTTGAAATAGAAGTTTTTATTTTCACTTTGAATGATATCAATGGTTCAATCCCCGTGACTTGATGTGTCAGTGAATCATCGATTTGTTTTCGCCGAGAAGTAACGTACAAATAAATTGCCAGATTGTCCGGACGTTTTGGTCGTTTTACAGGCCTACGGTCGTCCAACTCAAAACAAACGGCTAGTCCGCAGAAGATGGTCGTAGGCCAGTAAAACGACCGAAACGTCCGGACAATCTGGCAATTTATTTGTACGTTACTTCTCGCCGAAAACAAATCGATGATTCACTGACACATGTTCACTTTTAATAGTCATGTTATTTCGACCTTACAACTTTTTCGGCATTCGGCCTAACAACTTCCGGCTTACTTCCTGTTCCATGTGTAAGGCACCATACCCGAGTAACCAAATAGCACTCTAATTCACCCAGTGTGCCAATGTAGTGCTGTTCGTATAATAGCCTTATAAGGCCCAAAAGGCGAATTAGCGAGCTAGTGGTTACTTGGGTAGCTCTTAACGGCTAAGGCTGCTTTGAGATCGATAAAAAGGTTGTGCATAGGAACTTCATATTCGTAGCATTTTCAAATGATCTGCCGCAACGTAAAATTATGATCGGTTGGCGATCGCATGTGCATGAAACCCGCTAGATAACTTCCCACAAATCTGCTTGCTAGAGTCGGTAGACGGCGAAAGAATATCTGGGAATGCACTATATATGCGAAGGTAAAAATGATTATTTAGACTGAGGTAAATAAAAAAAAACTAATTTATTCAACTTCTGTTCTCTTCATGCTTCCTAACTTAAATCAAAAAGCCTGAACTAAGAGCTGCTTCGTTTTGATGTTCTCAAGCGTTGAACTGATAGGTCATCTTAGTGCAAAATTCAACATTCAACGTTCTCCCATGGAAGAATGCACACATTCCTGAGCAACGTCCTTTTTTTAGTTTTGACACGTTAAGCGACAGTTTTTAAGCCCACTTATTTAGAAGGAACTGGTTATTGCAGAGATTCACCTCTCCTTATGTTTTTGATAGAAACTGTTTTCAGAGAATATTTAGGCAATACATTCTAAGAGGTTTTTTTCCAAAACGGTGTGTAAGAAAGATTATTCTCATTAACGAAATTTAACTTCCGACAACAAGTGCAAAAAGGAATTGAAGACACGGGTCGCTTTGACAACTACTTTAAAAGAAAGCTAGATACAACTTTGTCTACAATCATACCTGACATAGTCACATAATGCCTTTACCTAACTTGTACTGAAAAGCTATCAGATATGGCGATCACTATTTGAATTGAAGATTTCATCCATATCTGATTGAACAATTGAGCAGAAACCGTCCATTGCAAAACCAATTTCTAAGCAACGATCGTCAATCCGACCCAGGAGATATCCTCAACCCGAACGACCCGGTTTCACTCATAAAAGAGTCTTTTAATTTTAATTGATCTATATTGAATCAGCAACTGGTCCTTTCCTTCGATAGGCCAACTCAAGTGAACCAGATCGGAAACCGTTCCTACACGGAGAAGTAGATCCAACATTGCACATTTTATGACATCGGTGCACTCTGTTGGCTTCCAGTTCAGATGGCCGCATCCAAGGATGGCCGAATCAAGTCTGCAAGTCAACGACGACGATGAATTTTAAATGAACCACTCCACCGACGACGACGACTTCGACAAGATAATCGCTTATGATCACTGGCTGGCTGGTTGCACTGCTCCAGCTGTCTTTACGATGCCATTTGGGGAAATGATGATTGTTGAACCGACCGGCTGGATGTGTTCCTGCTGGGCCCGGATTAGGAAGAAGTTTATAAATTTTCCTTGGGTCTATTTCGGGTTTGTTATGAAAAGCTCATTTCTCGGCTGACCAAACAAGTACAATAAATCATTCGAAAATAGCTGAAATTCCATTCGGAAATTCAATTCCATGGAAGCATTCCGAGATCTCTGGAGTTTTATCACCTGCTGCAATCATTCTCCAAGACGCATTTACATGTAAACAAGTCGGGTGCTATTCGTAATAAAAATGTTGAATAATTATGAAGTCAAACAGTCGAATCGCCCCCCAGTCGCTCAATCCTCAACATAAGAGGAAAGCGAGTGCCTAGAGGGGTCCATCACTTTGCCGCACATTAGCTTGGATTGTTGTTACAGTCTCGTTAGGTTTTTTGTCCCACTTGTTGTGCAATGTCTGTTGCTCCGTTTCCATTTATGGTGGGGAATTATTGATCCAAAGGGGGTTCTTCCACCCAGCGCCCAACCGCACTGCTGATCCGTAGACCGAGTGTCAAACCGTTTTAGATATGCGAGCATATTTTTTGCTCCGGTCGTCCAAACGTTCGACTGTCGTGATCTGACTACTACAAGTGGATTGCATGAGAGCGATCGATCGATCGATCGATTGGTTGTTCGATCCAAGATGCCAAGATTGATTCAGGTGACATTTTGCACTACTTGTCGATCGATTTATTGCCGTTTAACGTTTGTTATGGCTCGGTAATGAAGCGAAGGCAAAAAAGTGATCATCAATCCGAGCGAATTAAAGGCGAACGATTTATTGGAGGGAATTGGCTGCTTCTTTCGCATCGATCTGGTTTACCTTCTTAAATTACAAATTTGAAAGACAGCCATGGAGCAGGAGAGACTTTACCTTTTTGTTATCTTTATCAGCATCATTCCAAACATTATATTTATTTCTGATATCTATGTGTTCTGTGTTAGGCAACACTATCTTTCTAATTTGGTAAAACTAAATTAAGCTTTTATTAACATTTTTCTTACAACATTTATTACAATTCATATGCTGTAGGTGAATTGTTATAGGTGAAATTTTATAGGTGAGAAAAAAAAACTCTTTCAATTAACTTAATCTAGATATAACGTATTTATCGTTGCAATAGAAGATTACAACGATTTTTGTCTGAAATACGTTATAATTTTATTTGATATTTGTTCTTATATATTCACATAAGATATTCCATGTCACTCATTAGTAATTTACCAGGGAGGGAGCTTCAGAATCGTTTTCAAAATTTTATTTTGAATCCTCTGCAGACCTATCTTCCTGGTATTACAACAGCTAGTACAGCATACAACATGGCTGGCCTGAAAATTTGTTTGAAGATCAAAAACTTGGCCTTAAGACAAATTTTCGATTTTCAGTTGATAAGCGGATATAGAAATTTTATATATTTGTTACATTTAGCTTCAATGTGATTTTTGAAAGTTAAGCTTTTATCGAGCATGAGCTCTAGATACTTAAGTTTATCTGACCAATTTATTGGAACTCCTCTCATCTCAACAACATGTCTACATAGCAAGTTTTTGAGCTTTTCTACAATTAGTTAGTAATAATTTGTTTTCCTCATTCAATACCGGTATTGGCTTCTGAGGATTTTTCAAAATTTTAGATAATTTCCAAAAGGGCTTAGAGCCAGGGTCCAATGGACAAATCTTATTTTCAAAATTTTTGTTTCTTAATTGTGCAAAACTTTCTTGCTTTCTTTCTGCAAATCCTGCCATATAATTTTCATAGCAGGATCACGAGTGCATTGAAATTGCTTTCTCCTCACGTTTTTAAGACGGATCAAGAGTTTAAGATCATCGTCTATAATCACGGATTCAAATTTTACTTCACATTTTGGAATTGCAATGCTCCTGGCTTCAACAATGGAATTTGTTAAAATTTCAAGAGCATTGTCAATATCAAGTTTTGTTTGTAAAGAAATGCTAACATCAAGATAAGAGTCAATATATGTTTCATATATATTCCAGTCGGCTCGTAAATAATTGAAAGTGGAGCTGATAGGATTGAGAATCGCTTCATGGGATATTTGAAATGTAACAGGGACATGATCAGAATCAAAATCAGCATGAGTAACTAATTGGCTACAAAGATGACTAGAGTCGGTTAAGACCAAATCAATTGTAGATGGATTTCTAGAAGAGGAAAACATGTAGGGCTATCAGGGTATTGAATTTAAAATTATCCTGAAGAGCTGAAAAATAAAATTCTGTCGTTGGAATTACTTTGAGAATTATTCCATGACCGATGTTTGGCATTAAAGTCACCAATGACAAAAAAAAATTGACTTATTGCGAGTCAATTTTCGCTAGTCAGTTAGGAGCAAATTAACTTGCTGTCCAAAGCATTGAAAAGGCAAATAGGCAGCTATGAAAGTATATTTACCAACTTGTGTTTCAACTGAAACACCTAAAGTAGTTTCAAATGACGAAAACAGTTGATGTTTAATACGCCTATGAATGATGATTGCCACTCCACCACATGCCCCATCAAGTCGATCATTACGATAAACAAAAAAGTTAGGTTCTCTTTTGAGTTTGCTGCTATATGCCCGTTATTAGCTATAAGAAAATTAAACAGCTCGTCCACTTTACCATTCAGAGAACGAGTATTCCAATTTAAAATATTTAAATTATTATTTCGATCCATTAGAAAAACGTTATCCAATAACAATTTGATTAGTAAATTTTACACCTACTTGGACTGCTTCAGTCATAGTGGTCGTTTTGAACATTGCATTTGATTAAATTGTTCAGTTAGAAAATTAAAATCAGAGGCAGACATATTACTTGAATTGGGTACATCATCTCATGATTTTCCGTTAGAATTTCTGGTAGACGAAGAGGCGGAGTAGTAGTTTTCTGTGGCGGCAGGGTTTTTTCATTTGATTTCAAACAATTAGAACGGTTACTCGTAGTATGAAAAGGGGAGGAGGTCAAATTACTTGCTACGTCGCGATCTTTAAGAGTTTCCGGCAACACGCGATAGTTTCCATTCTCTGCGTTTTGGAAGGAAACCTTTATTCCCCTAATGGAGTTCAAGATCTATTCCGTAAATCCTCTAAATTCATGAACCGTCTATCACGTAGTTTGAATCAAAGCATAATTTACGTTCAATCAATGATTTTCTAAAAACCCGACATTCAGACCAGTGAGGATCTATAAGTTCAACATTCCAGTTAATCAGTGCTACTGTTGATCTTCATATTACCGGTTCATTCGAGCAGCACTGGCTTTTACTCCGACTCTTACGATCATAAGTGCAATACTGGCAACTTAATAACGAGCTCGTGAAACAGTTAACGACCAGATGCTTCTTTTTATATCCTTCCCATACTCATTGTTAACGATCAATTCCGAGCTCTCGTGAACATGACTGCAATGGCCAATGATGATCATGCGTTGATGGCCTATGAAATTACAAATCAACCAAACCAGGACACTTCTGCACTAGAATTGCACTCTGCAGCTCCCCGGCAAGTTCCCCAGCAAGTTAGGACAGAGATAGTCTCCCGACATTCACATCGATGAAACGCATAAAATCCTCCAACATCCCCCACCTTCCGAACTCCACCGCTTCGAACTGACAACGATTTTAACTGGCCCATAAAAGATTATTTATAAACAGTTCATCGCAGCTGAAAGCGTTCGCTGACTGGCGTAGAATCCCAACGCCAAACATCAATTTTCCGTCAGCAATTTTTACAATTGTGCACGCAAAACGTGCGTCGTCGTTTCATTAGGACTAAGGCCGGTGTCGATCGATGACCCACGGTGTGTCTGAAACAGTTATTAAAGATGATAGTCTATCGTTTCAGCACCCACATTCAAAAGATGTTTGGTGTTCGAGCATCTTCATCGTGAATTTGAAAAGGGCAGTTTACGGTATAAAGTATAAAGTATAAAGTATAAAGTATAAAGTATAAAGTATAAAGTATAAAGTATAAAGTATAAAGTATAAAGTATAAAGTATAAAGTATAAAGTATAAAGTATAAAGTATAAAGTATAAAGTATAAAGTATAAAGTATAAAGTATAAAGTATAAAGTATAAAGTATAAAGTATAAGTATAAAGTATAAGTAGTATAAAGTATAAAGTATAAAGTATAAAGTATAAAGTATAAAGTATAAAGTATAAAGTATAAAGTATAAAGTATAAAGTATAAAGTATAAAGTATAAAGTATAAAGTATAAAGTATAAAGTATAAAGTATAAAGTATAAAGTATAAAGTATAAAGTATAAAGTATAAAGTATAAAGTATAAAGTATAAAGTATAAAGTATAAAGTATAAAGTATAAAGTATAAAGTATAAAGTATAAAGTATAAAGTATAAAGTATAAAGTATAAAGTATAAAGTATAAAGTATAAATAAAGTATAAAGTATAAAGTATAAAGTATAAAGTATAAAGTATAAAGTATAAGTATAAAGTTTTAGACACACCGTGCTACCAATGAGATGGTGCAGTATGATTTGAATGTTGAAGCTCGTAAAATCCGGGACTATCTGAAATCGGTGCACCCCGTCGTGGAGAGCACGCTGATGGGCAACATTGTAGGCGCGCGTTGTCATCACCACAAGCTATGATCCCCTAGGATATCATCGCTCGCTCAGTTCAACTAGATTGCTGTCCTGCTGGGCCGCTGAGGACTTGCAGATTTTTATTGTCGAAGAAGATTGCTTGACGCGATACTTTCGCTAATTTTAACGAGCCATAGCTATCGATTGCGCTTGGGGAACGATCAATTAGTGCGGTGATTTACGGTTCGTTGCTAGTGAAATCGTGTGGTGAGGGCGGGGCTAGAAGCAGCAAATGGAGCGGTGACGGACCTTTGTAAAACTAAGTGTAAACGAGCCCGGCACGGAATGTTACCGAATGGAGCTTGTAACCAAGTGGTAACCAGAAAATGAAGTACGCTGTAAATTAGGTTTACGTGGGAGATTTGTGCTGCGTGTGCAGGACGTGGATTTTATTGGCTAGGTTCCGACATTAAATCAAGCAAATGGGACTGGATAGACGATTCGTCGGAATGCAGGTAAACACAGATTTACAAGTTACTTAGAGGTTATATGCGGTAAAATGAGAGATTAGATGTAATTTGCTGTACTTTGCAAATCATACCCCTTATGAACTTGATGTCAATCCATATGATAAAATTATATTTTCTCTCTGGTTTACATTTTCTCTTACAATTTGAGTTTCAGTAACATTTATAGACAATTGCTCAACTTTGAACGACATCAATTTCACCAACTATATTCGCTTAATTTATGATCTCGCCCTAAAAGCCATTGATTAGTGCGTAGCTTGTTGTTACAATAGAAATATAAGTAGTAGAACGCTAGTGGCGCTGTTATCACAAAACAGAATTATTTTATTAATACTCACTATTAAAGTTTTTGATTGTTTGTTCAATGCCATTTTGTAGAGAATATTTTATTTTGGTTAAACAAATTGATTCGACACTTATAGACCCGGTACTCAAGCTGTCAAAGCGTGGCAAAATAGATGTTGGTCACACGAACAGTCGCGACATTAGCATTCTAAGGCTAATGCTTCTACTGTTGTTACTGAGCAAACGAATGGATTTACACGTTATTCGACAATGTTACAATGAAGAGACGAAAATGCTCCTCTATCTTCCAGTGGTGATATTTTTCATTGTTATCCATTAATTTGCATTATACAACGAGCTACATACTCAGTTACTAATGGCATTTAGGGTGAAATCATAAGTTATAAGAGATTTATACACTTTTACAGCTCATGTTTAATTTACATATTCTGTTTCTTTGTCGAAGGTTTCCACTCCTGTTTGTGGGCTTCGTGGCCGTGCGGTTAGTGTCGTCAGGCAATGAGCGCATCGTGTCATGAGGTGTGGGTTCGATTCCCGCTGCAGCCATTGAAACTTTTCGTCAGGAATGTTTCTCGGCTGTACCATTGGAGCATGTTTGTCCGTTGTCTAGTGTTAAGTTACAGTCTGTGCAGCTAAATGGCTGAAGACGGTGTCCGTGTCTTTTTTCCTACGTACAGTGTAACCAACCTTGACGATGTTTAACTTTAAAATTTTCTTATATAATTTTAAATTTGATGTTGATTGGACATTAGTACCGTTAGGGTTTACGGACAAAAGGTCGAAAGACAAAATCTCAAAAGCCAAAGGATCGCAAGAATAAACTGTCAAAGGGGCAAAATTTCGAAATACAAAAGGTAAAAAGAACAAAAAGTCGTAAATGATTTGCTTGGTGGATTTTTTTCCTTCTTTTTAAATCCTTTTTTCCTCTTCAAACTTATTTTTAAGAATGCTTCCAGTCAGATCATTTTAAATGACATAAATTATGTTCTTGTTCAGAATAGTTGCAACTTAACAATCTCCTCGACCGCAGTTAATTGCCACCGTAGCTCATCACGGATGTATCCCTCCACCCCAGCGGATTATCTCGTACAAATTGAATCACAAGCTCGATTGGTCGACCTTGATAGCGAAGCGCACCTAGACACTGACTGGTGGCATTCAGCGCAACATCTCCCTCTCAAGTGACGCGCTCGCGAAGATCATCGAGTTGGAAACCGGTCCGAAGCCAAGATTCGCATTCAACCGTCTCCCCAACAGTAATAATGTAACATTTGTACTAATTCCAACACCTTTTCCATATAGTTCCTGTATTGCGGCACCTAATCCACGGTTTGTGCTAAGCTTTGATTTTAATGGCAGTGATCATCCCCACAGGCAACTCGCGAAGCGACCGTGTAATCATATTTTATCAAGCTACCTCCGTTACACTTTGAAATGCCTGATTGTGGCATTGGTTGCTTCACGGCGAGATGAGAGATCTCGGAGTCCTACCAATGGATTGTGATCACTTGCTGAGCTGATTATAGCGCATGATATTTATGAAAACAATCTCTAGAAACTGGTTTACCACTGATGATGGTGATGATGTTAAATATTGTTTGCTATAAAAATGCGCCGATCCGTGGTGGGAATCACTGGAGAGCTAATTGCTTTATGGCCTTGAGAAAATTTTGAATGAGTGATTCGTGAGCGTCCCGTGTGGCATTACGCATCCCGATTCGAACGAAATATGCTCGAGTTGGCCTCGATTTGTATTATGGTTGTTGATTCGAAGTCGAATGTTTGAGTTCATTTGGAGAAGTACTAGATTATTGATTGCGTTTGGAATTATGAAACCACGTTGATGACTAGGGAGTCAATGCCGGTTATCGACCCTTTGCATATTATGGACCCCCTACAGAAAAACACAAAATTAACACTCAATGCAACCTTATTCCTATGAAAATCAATCGGGGAACTTCGATTGCATTGTTAGTCATCAGTTTCAGACAAAACATTTGGTCTTTGGCGCATATATACAGACATTAGAATACTTTTGTAAATTAAACAAGAGGGTCCATAATTAGCATTTCCAGATGGGTCCATAATAGGCACGTCGGCAGCGAGTCGGATTATATAGGTATCAAATGGAGGGTCCATAATAGCGAACGTAAAATTTGTAAGCATTCCTATTATGGATCCCGGGAGGGTCCATAATAGGCATTCGGACAACAGTTTTCCAAATGTGTACTTCGCTGGAAAAATTGAATGATTTAGTATGTTTCATAGGCGAACTATTAAGTAAAGACATTGAACTTGTTGTTAGACTCCACAAAACGTATATCCGTCTGAGATATCATTGCGGAAAAGCGTCGAGAATGAATTTCAGCTACTAAGGGGTCTATTACTAGCATTGAAACCCTATATAAACTCGAAAACATGAAAGCTGTCGAACATAGGGCAGCATAGCATAGACTGGCTGTACATGTCAATGGTTACTACTCCGTGATTGATCGGAATTTGTGAAAATTGCACTTCGATCCAAATGAATAAGGGATGGCAGTTTCTGCTTCGAAGCTACATTTAAGCAGAACTTATATTATTGATCAAAAACGGCGCCGGCCAAATCCTTACAGACAGTTAGAATGGGAAAAGAATGTTAATGTGTGATTGTTGCTTCTATAGGCCGAGAACACCTCTGCATCTCCACAATCTCCACGGGAAGGTGATTATTAGTGAGGGAGGAAAAAGATCTTAAGTCACCTTTAATCACTGAGGCGATCTATGGATAGGCAGGAAAAAACGACTCTTACTTAATACTTGTGTAATGAACTTTATACTAAATGGGCAGAACCCAGTGATTTGTAAAACACTTATATCTACAAAACTACACTAATTTGATCCACTTTGAACCTTATCATTTTACAATATACATTCTTTTACAATCCACCGGAGTAATCACTTCGAGTCCGAAACGCTCTGATTCCCCCAAATCCTTGTCCACCGTTGATTCCCCATGGTTTATTCTTTACATTCTGTAGACAGGATTGGGCCTCGAGTCGTGTGCCGGGTAAAAATCACGAAGAGTTGTGCAAATTTCAACGGTAGTGAGCCACAATGAGTTTGGAGAGTAATTTTCTACGTGACGGGTAAGTAACGTTGTTGAGAAAGCGGTGCGTCTGGGTCAGAAATCGTGCGAAGTTTCTGAAAAGCGGTTATCCGAGTGGAGGTGGCTTGAGCAAGCACTTACCGTGAATTTAGTGCTGTAGACTACCAGGACCATGTGGTGAGCACATGGTTGAGGATTTGTAAGGCTATCTGAGGCCAAGACTTAGTCAATAGCCAATAAGTGAACGTATTGTTCACTCCGAAGAGTGTGTAAGTTTCATCCTTGGGGAACGACTCGGATATCGTCGGATTGAGAGTAGTCTCGCCGTTAGGATACCAACTAGTCGTCCACTCAGCGAAAGTGTCCGTAAAAGATCCGTCATCGGGAAGCGTGACTATTTAACTGAGCCCATACGAATAGCGTAGTGAGTAGACTGGCCCAGCTCTGTATGGGAGAAAAATAAAATTGTACGATTCCACGGGGCACCCCCCAGGATTATTTCTTGGGGTTAGAGGAAGCCTTTCTGAAAAATTCAGCTCATTTGGTCGTTCCATGAGCTGGCGCATTTGAATTGAAGTTAATATGGCATTTTCAGCTGAAACATATGAGCAACAGCACATCACCTACTGTTTGGTTCAGGAAAGTTGATGATCGCGTTCAATTGGACCCAGAATGTCAAAAACACTACTTGATATAATAGCGATGAATATTGTATAAGATTGTACCATGATCAAAATTAATAAAGTTGGTGTTTTAACCATCTGAAGTATATCATGCAATACTGCTTGTATTTCTTCAACATAGCTTGGAGGTAGCCACTAAGCGCATCATAGCCACCTATGACGCTGGGCGAGCTGAGGCACATGTCGCATGCATGTAAGTGACTGTACGGGAGTGCTGATCTAAGCCTAACTTTCAACAACTGGAAAAGTAATGAAAATGAGATTAATTCCAGATACAACCTTCTGCAATTACACAGCGCAACAAAAATGACGAGTTTGCGTGTCTCAAGGATCAAATTATGTGTCTCTAGTAGATTTGGGGTTGCTGAATCTGATGCCATTCTCAGAAATGTTCCAGCACGTCACAATTTTTAGCTACAGGTCACTAAAGTTGCATAAAACACTGGTTTTATGGATGTTTACATAAATTTTAAGGTATGAATTATCAAACTTTTTTATGATCTTATCCACCAAGCATGCATAATAGGACTCAAACTTCCATTTTAGAGGTAATTTGGTTGAAATTGCCCGATTAAATTTAGATTAAACTAATTTTTTCAACATGCTTGCTGTCTCCATACAAAATTCTTCGTTTCTCTTATATGAAAAAAATACAATACATTTTTAAACCATCAAAAAATAACTTTTCCACATCGAAAGTATTGTAAACTTAGTTGATAAGTATTGTTATACACATAAAGTTTGAATTCTGTGACAAATAAAGCAAATAAATTGCCTTACAAGCTGGAAAACTTGCATGCAAGTTGGCTAAAATAGTCAATTTTGGCATTTTCAACTGCCAATATCTTAAAAACTAGACGTGCTATGATATTTTTGAAAACGGCAATGGATTCAGCAACCTTTAATTAAGTGCATAGTGGTATTTTGGTGCTTGAGACAAAAACGTGTTCCGCAGTGTTATGTTCATTAGGGTATCAATTAGTGTATTTGTCATTCTGGGCTTATTTGAACGCGAACAATTAGTATACGGAACGAAACAGTGACATAGGGTCAATTTTCAATATATTTGAGACGAATATCTTAGCTTAGCTTAGCTTAGCTTAGACTGACTACACATATCAATGGTTGCTATTCCGTGATTGACCGAAGTCAGTGAAAATGCACAAAGAATCAACTAGAAGTTCGGCTGGGATTGGCCATAATCTTCTTCAGTGTGCATAATTCAGTGCCTCTATTTATACAGGGTCAATAACGGCGCCGGCCACGTCCTTGCAGTCAGGTGGGATTGGAGGAAGGAATGTTAGTGTGTAACCTTTGCTATATGGAGACCGTGTTTACCTCTGCATCTCCACAAAGGTTACTGGGAGGGATGTTTGTTAATGGGGAGGATCGTTGGGTCACAGGATTCACTTTGATAAGCGATTAGACCATGATAAATTATTTGACGCGAGCTAAGGATCGAACACTACCAACCTGCTTCGCGAACCGCGCCACTAATAAATCATGCCACGCGAGCGACGCGCGACACGATTGATCCTGCTCACATCACCCGCCCCCGCAGGAGCAAGTGACGCGAGCAAAGGATCAAACACTACTAACCTGCTTCGCGAACCGCGCCACTAATAAATCATGCCACGCGAGCGACGCGCGACACGATTGATCCTGCTCACATCACCCGCCCCCGCAGGAGCAAGCGACGCGAGCAAAGGATCAAACACAACTAACCTGCTTCGCGATCCGCGACACTAATAGATCATGCCACGCGAGCGACGCGCGACACGATTGATCCTGCTCACATCACCCGCCCCCGCGAGAGCAAGCGACGCGAGCAAAGGATCAAACACAACTAACCTGCTTCGCGATCCGCGACACTAATAAATCATGCCACGCGAGCGACGCACGACACGATTGATCCTGCTCACATCACCCGCCCCCGCAGGAGCAAGCGACGCGAGCAAAGGATCAAACACAACTCTCAATATATTTGAGACGAATATCCCATACAAACTCCATAACGATTGCGCCAGCTGGTGGAGCAACCAATTGAGTTGAAATTTTGAGAGAGCGTTTTTCTTACCCTAAGGCTCATATCTAGGGGGTGCCCCGTTAAGTTTTTCAACTTTTTTGTTTAACCCTCTAATACCCAACCCCGCCTTTAGACGGGGTACACTTTGGAATTTTGTGTATCTTTTCGTAGCTAGGAAATTAAAATGATTTTATTTTTGGCTTAATCCTTGACTCATAACACGCATGTAAGAAAAGTTTTTTATGGTCTTTGAAACTTTTTTGTATTATTGAAAATGGTTTGAAAAATTGCATTCTTATATAACCTACAAATGCCTGGGATTCATTTAACGTGTATTATAAAAAATCGTACCTTTTATATTTTTCTACGATTAACCTATCACAGAAGAAGAGCCTGATGGTATTGAAATGATTTCAAATCTGTTTTTCCGTTAGTTACACGGAAAATAAAAAATGTTCCAGAAAAAAATTTAAAAAATCATATTTTCAAAAGTATAGTAAAAACTCAAATTTTTATTATTGTCAAAAATCAGTAACCAGAAGAGGCTTCAAGAAAAAATTGAAAAGGATAGGGATGTTCAAAAATAAAAATAATAAAAATCAAAAACCAAAATTCATAAATTTGCGAAGAAAAATAAATCATTGCCCAAACCGTGTTTAGAATGATTTTAGATAACGAAAAATAATATTTAGATCGAAAACAAAAATTTGGGTATTAGAGGGTTAAGGGCCAGTCTAGTAGTGAGTGCTCTGTATGGTATGAGTGGATCTAAACACGATAGTGACAATTTCGTAGACCCGATAGGTCGTCTAAGTGTAGAAGGCAGAGTGCTCCCACCGTTTATTACCGATCAAAACCCAAAGCTAAAACACTGTGTTGAGATGGAAGAAATGAAAGCTCAAATGGCGGCTTTGCAGAAGAAGTTAGCAGAATTACGGCACAGAACGTTGACAGTCAGTGATGGTCCTTCGGGCAGTAACAGTGTTATTCTGACGGAAAGAGTACCCGATTTCAACGAAATAAGGGAATATGTAACACCCTTTGATCCCAAACTGCCATCCTATCCCAGTGCTGTGGTGTGGGTGAAAGGTATTGATGAAACCGAAGATGTGTACATGTGGTCCGCTGCTAGGCGCCTTCATTGTGCCCGTTTGACTTTTAGTGGATGTGTGAAATTATGGCTTGCGGGTTGCCATGCATTGACCAAGACTTGGGATGAGTTTAAGATGGAAATAGTCAAGGGTTTTCCGTCGGCGATAAATCCGATCTATTGCCATAATTTGCTCTCATCTCGAAAATGGAAGAGCGGTGAAACTGTAGAAGAGTACGTGTACGAGATGCTAGCCATAAGACGAAATGGTGATTTTACTGAAGAGACGTAACTTACATAACCAGTGGACTAAGATCGCATGTGATACGCTCCGGGATGACGATCGGGAAAGTGTTTACAGTGCAAGGTCTGTTAGAAGAATTGCGCTGGATCGATAGTGTGGACGCAGTACCAACTACTAGTAGAGCAAGTGATGCTGGCGCGCAATGAGCATATCGTCTACATACAGGATGAGAAACACTTTCTGTCAACCAACGCTTCGTATATATAGGCAAGGATCATTGACAGTGCGTCTGAATCCAATGCTGATCACGAATCGATGGAACATTCAATCCAAGCCCTAGAGGCTTGTTCAAGGCCATCAATTGCACAATTCAAGCGCTACCGTAAAATCGGGTGTAATTGATCAGAAGGGTGAAATTGATCATCGTATCACACGATTTTATTTATTCGTAATGGAGCACAAATATCAATGTAAGCGGCAGTAAGTGAACGTTGTTTGTTGTAACTATTGTCGAATTGTGTGTTGTGAAGTTTTTTGCGTTAAAGAATGTTTATTAGTATGAAAATAACGTAACATTTCAAAATCATGCACGGTGAAGTATTGTCAAACCCCTATGAACTTCTATTTCTAAGCAAGGATTTGAATATGGTATAAACCTGAAAGTTTGTGAGGATGCATGAGATATATTCCTAAACCAGATTTCATTACCAAAATTCGTACCAAATAGCTCATATTGTTGAAATAATTGAATTTATGTTAGATATCATTGAATTCCTTAGGAAATTGCATACATTTAGGCGTTGCTGCGTAATTATTGAAACTTAACTGTTCGTTTATTATATAAATATTGCATTGTTATGAATTTGACAAGCATATTCGGATACAAAGAGCTCAAATTTATCATGTGGAGTTTTTTGAAAACTAACAATAATGGCATTGACAAGTGATCAATTTCACCCCGAAATGAGATCCCCTGATTTTTCATTTTGGATATATTTGTTAACACTAAAATGACATTTGTTAGAAAATTTCGGTACATGAGTCGATGAGGCTCACCTTCATACTTGTTTTCCCGCATTTAGTTGTTTTGCTTTGTTAACATTATAGAAAACAGTCTAGAAATAACGAAATTTTCGCGGAAAAATCTGGAAACTATTCAAAATCAATGAAACAGTCATTCAAGTCATCGGGCAGAAGTTTGGATTCACCCGAGCAAAGTCGGATAACTGGATGATATCAAATTCTTGCAGTATCGCTGTTATCAATCTGATATTCTGTTATCAATAATTATCTAATGACAACAAAATTTGTTATCATTGTATTTATGACAGACATGTTTGATAACAGGTTGATAACAAAATATGCTATCATACATCCTTTCCTTAATATTTCTTTGAAGCGTATATTAATAAACAAAGTAGACTTTTTATCATTTTAATTTTTCAAAATTGTTTGAAGAGTAAATTTAAACCAAAACACTCATCTCTTAAAAATTTCCGTGATTTGTTACCATAATATTCAAAAATATATCATTAGTTATCAACTTTAACTCAGTGATAACAGAATTTAGTGTAACTTTGTTATTCGAAAAACAAATTTGAGTTCTCATTTTTGTTATGTTGGCTGTTAACTCAGCCAAGATGATAACAAAATCAGTTATCAAATGATGATAACCAGGTAACATTAATTACCATTTTGTTGTCAATCTTTGCTGGGGGAGCCAACAGCCTTGCTTTAATCGGTCAGGGCTTCACTTTAAGAACCCATTTACAAGGTCCATGTCCGATTGTGTATCAACGATTCCATTTGCTCTTGTCTGGCGGTTTGCCACTGCGGCCAATCGTCACACTTCCGCATTTCCTCCAGCGTATCTGGAAGGCCGTCAACAAATCCGATGGCACACTCAAAGCGAATCCCACAAAATCCATAATGAAATTCGTCTGCCACACAGGCGGCTTTCGAATACGACGACTTCGCTCCAACGATTCCTGCGGCTCATTCTTTGTATAATGGTCATCCTCGAATACTTCTTCATTCCCTTAATCATATTCGCAACAGAATCTTCAGAAGATACTTGCTCGGCTACTCTTCTTTGATAATTAACTTTTGAGCTGATTAATGTAATACCTATAAGAAGATGAAAAACCGAATTTAGTACTATGCCATTTAATTCCACTATAGTTTGTATCTTTTGACAGATACGCGTATTTCGACCTCAACTGTAAGGCCGTTTTCAGTGTCGTGTACTAGATTCGACTAGTCGAGTCTTTCTTTGGACATTGTTACTGCACCGCTGTCGTCACCATCTACCAACGATTCGTCCGATTCACTACGGTGGATGCTTGGTAAATCACTAGTTTCCGATTGCTTCTTCGATTCCATAACAACCTGTTTGGAGGCGTTGCCTCCAACGCTCTCGTCAAAGACCACATCGCGAGTCACAATTACCTTCTTGCTCCGAAGGTCGAAGATACGGTATCCGTTTTTAGCGTAACCGATGAATCTGCCATTTCAGGACTTACTGTCAAGCTGATTTCGATGCTTTTTAGGTACGTGACAGTGAGCAGCACATCCAAACACACACAAATTGGAGATGTCCGGTTTGCTTTCACTCCACAGTTCAAATGGTGTCTTTTTCCGCTCCTTAGCACTCGCAGAACTTTGATTTGTCAAGTAAGCGGCGGTTTCAACTGCTTCACTGCAACATTTCTTGCCGATTCCACAGTTCGAGAGCATTAACCGAGCCTTTCCTACCAAAGTACGGTTCATGCGTTCGCTGATTCCATTTTGCTTCGGCGTATAAGGGACGGTGTACTCCACCTGGATCCCCTGCCGCGGTACTCACCACCATTATCACAACGGATGCGAGAGATCCACGTTCTGAACTGTGCCTCTGCGATGTCTGTGCACTCCTTTCATAGGGTACACCTTCACTAAATGATTCTAGTAATCGATGTAGCATACAAAGTATCTTGCCTCATAATGATTCACTGGGGTCACTGGCCCGCACACATCTGTTTGCGCCAGCTCTAGCACTTGCGATGAACGTTTCCCGACGTGTCCATTTTCGAAAGGCTTCCGGGTTTGTATACCCTCAAGGTCGCAAATAGCGACGATATCACTATATTTCGACTCCAGTGTCTTGTCCATCCTGTCGAGCATTCCATTTGAAGTTTTGTGCTCACCCGGCATTCCGCGAACTCTAAAGTGAGCATTTCGGCTGACAATTACACTAGCCTACTCGTCACCCAAACTCAAAAGCAATGCACAGAGATCATCAACATCTCCCATCACCGCTCCGATTCCGCGCTCCTGCCGGACGAGCGATTCGTATCGTAGGAAATGTTGCTGCAGTGGTCCACCTTCGTATTTCAGCTCCTTCAATTGCCGACTTAGGTGCATCCTTTTCGCAACGCTTTAACGTTCAAAGACACGAGATAGAGCACTCTAGATAGCCTTCGGTATAACGAAACCCTGTACATATTCGATTTGGTGTCGCTAATGCTAGAGATGCATTTGCGTTCCCTTTTCCTCACTTTTTCCATCTTCTTCTCCTTGCGATCTTTCTCTTGTGCATTGTCGTCCGCCTTGACGACCAATCCCGTTCCCGTGCTTCCGTCGTGATGAAATCCAGCAGATCATATTCATCCAGAACAACTTCCATCCGATACTTCCACATAGGGAAATTGGCCACGTAAAACAGAGCTGCACACGATGCACATCCTTTTCCTCCTCCATTTCTCTCATAAATTCACTTTCCACAACCGTTTAACATTCCCGAATGGATCGCTCGCATTTTACACAACCTATTAGGGAATCAGGTATGGCCATATTCGGAATAAAACGGAAGAACTACGGGAGTATAATAAACACATTTTAATTCTTGGATGTTAGTTGGTCAATGACAATTCAATGATGTTAAGATGACATTCGTCTGACAAGGGGTAATGGTAATAAGGTCGAATAGCGGAATTGCTACTGCTCAACAGATGTTGCGCCGACTGCATCTCCGAAGTCACAAACGATCGGCCGGTAGCGTAACGAGCTGTACTTCGACCGCACTCAACTCTCAACTGTTGCGCAATAAAGTCCCAATGCCAAAATTATTATTTTCTGAGAAAGTCATGGGTGTTCCCAGAATAGCTACTAGGAATATAATCACGGGACTCGTGATGGCATTCCTAACGGAAATAGAACCCTTGGAGAAACCCCATGAAAGAGATTGGCTCGGCATTCAACAATCCCTACAATATTATTGACAAATTGCAAGAGAACTATCCACGAAACCTCAAGGAAATTCATTTTTACTGCACATAGGGAGACTTACGGCTTCGGCACCATTCGACTATTATCGGCAACCAAATTTCAAATGCCAAATACACAGTATTTTTCTATCAAAACACATCAGTGGAAACATTTAGATGATTCTTTGTTCTGCCCGCTTCCCACCGGCGAGATTTCCGAGACTAAACAAACGATATTGCCGGAGATGCCATCAATTCAAATGAGCAAGCCTCAAAATGCGACTGATTTGGAGCTGCCGAAGAGATTCACCAGCAGTTGTTATGGGAAAGTTGCCGAAGAGAGTGATGCTGCCGACAATAGTCACACTGACGCAGCGTTGTAAAAACGTTTCCAAAAGCATTTTGACAAGTCTATCGGTGTGAACCGATAGGGTCGGTGGTCCCTTAGTGGACGGTCCCCTATAGTCGCACTAGTGGCGTTTTACGGCCGTTTCACTGGTAATCGTAGCAAAATAATTTTTGCCATGAAGATCAGTAGCTATTTATCTAAGTACCATTGACACACAGCTCGATTTTGTTTAAAAAATGATCGAAATAAATAGTTTTGCTAAAAATTTAGCTCCCTTACACCTATAGTTAACCTATTGTTTCTATAGTAGCACTACTAAGAGAAACTATTTTGTTAGTAAACAAAATAGTTGATAAATTAGGAACTCTTTTACATCAATCGAACGATTTTGATCCACACTTCAAAGGAAAAATATAAATGTTTTGTAAAAATACGGTTTTGATTTGTGTTTTGCCTATTCCGTGAGGCTAGTGCTACTATAGGAACAGAAATTAGGAATAGTGCTACCATAGGCACATGTGTTCCTATAGTGGCACAGGCGATAATAAATACAAAAACATGAGTTTTCTTATGATTCATAATTTTTCCACAAAGCCAAGTTAAAAAGCTTTCAGATGAACTAAAAATAATCCCGCAGGCTTTATTTTACGATTTTATACGAATGTTTGTTCTTAGCTATGCGGCTATTGGTACATCGACCCTACAGGATTGAGTAACGCATAAATGTAAATAGACAAAACCGGAAATTGACTGCTGATGTCCGAGAAAATTTCAAAAGAAACACGGCATCGGCTTAAGGTGCCGAGAATACGTAAGTTCCCCTAATCACTAGCAGATTTACTCTGTATGGTTTAAGTAGCTCAATAATTTGCTACAGGAATTGGCTTGAAATTCCTAGAGGACTCATAAAATGAATTGGGTTTTGAGATTTATCCGTACTTGATGCCCTTTTTTTCGAAATGACTTCGAGAACTGAACCGAGTAACTCGATTCCTTTTTTTATCTTGAAGCCTTACGAGGGTCAATCATTGTACTAATTTAAACTTTGGTATGCAACTGCACGCATTCAGATCTCCATTCCATAGATGATGCTCCTCTGACCAGTATATTCACACCCCGGAGCATTTCGCACTTTCACGGTTCATTAATGAACGGACCCGCTTGAAGGAGGCTGGAAAGCTCGCACACTGAAGGTGAACACAAAACTTTAACAGCCCTCGAAGCAAACCGGTGCCAATGGCCAGAGGGTCCCTCCGAAACATCTAATGGTACCAATAAATTTGCACGCAATCATAACTACACTTTAATGTGCCCTGGAAGGCGTCAATTCGCCAGCAAACTTGATGAAATGCCATCCTCCAACCGAAGACCCCAGCAGCAAACTATAAGAGAATATAATTCATGCGGGGGGAACCGTCTTCGAGTCGAGATTACCGTATAATTAATGGTCACCACGGAGAGCGCTTATGGTCGGTTCAACACAGGGGCAGTTTTACGACGAGGCCCCTAAGACATTCGTATGGAACTTCTAGAGCGCGGCCCATCCAAACAGGTGGGAACTTTGTTACCATTTTTGCTTTAGTATTCCGATCACGGAAGGCAAAAAAAGCGGACTAGGTCATTTTATGACGACGCACACCGCACGACGTCAATTATTTTAACAGTGAATTTTATCGTTCTAATTAGCTGACATTTCTCGTCCAATTGGTTCTTCCTTCGCAGTTGGTGGCCGATTTATATCTACGGTCAAATGAAGGCTCGTTAAGGGGGCCAAAGTGAATGGCACACGCAGGGATTGTGCGTATTTTGTGAGCGACCAACAGGTGTGGTCACTTGTCGAAAAAACGTTTATCGTGATTTGGAGCTAATTTTTGTGGATCTGTGGTCTCAAGTCGAAAAATAAACCATCGCCGAGCCGTCATTGTGCAGGAAAACAACTTGTTGAGCCACATATGGATCAACACTTGAATGCGAGCGAAAGCTTGGACGAATCAGTTACGGTTTTCACTCTGGATTTTATTTAAGAGGATCAGATCAAGTGGAATGCTCCGCATTTGGGCAAGTATTGTTCGGTTGCGAAGGATAGTAAGGGAACGAATTGATCTTTTTGGGTATTGAGTTATAGCAAAGGCAATGTTTGTGATGCCAATTGTCCATGGTCTTTGAATTGTGAGGAAGAATGCGTTACACATCTATAGTAATGACAATTGTAAGTTTCATAGAGAGGAATGAAAACGGAATGAAAAAGGAACCGGATTTCGCTATAGAGTAAGGTGGGGAAAAAGTTCGACCTTAGTGGTATAATCAAAGTTTCCAGGAAAACAATAGCAGTTGAAACAAAACAAATACCATACAGTGAACCTTCAACATATGGGCTATAATTTTGCTGAACAAACTTGTGTCAAAATATTTACCCATTTTTTGCTATAACAGTTTCAAAATTGATTGTCTTATTCGAACTTTTGCCCCACCGGTGGGGCAAGAGTTCGAATCTAGTGTGGGGCAAAAGTTCGCTGGCTGAAACACAAAATATCGATACTTTTATGACAGGCATATTTTACAACAGCCATAAACTTAAGTTTGACGAAAAATACACACTAAATTTTCATTAAAAAATTGCCCAAGACCGGGTTAATTGTAATATACTCAAAAATAGCAGTTTTTCGCAAAAATAAGTGGATATGTAAAATTTTGGTGACAGTTTTCACACGATCAGACAAATTTAACTAAATTTGAAGATAATATGTGGATTTTATGCAATTTGCAAATTTTTCCGTGATTTTATGCATGGGTCGAACTTTTGCCCCGCTGATTCGAACTTTTGCCCCACTATAGGCCAAAAATTGTTTTCAAGCATTTATGCAAAAACTAATACACCTCTAAACAACCTTATGATAGGTCTAGAAACGCCCTTATATAAAATATTGAAAAAGATGTTATCTTCAATTGGTTCCATGCAACGAAAGTTTGACCAAAAATTTCAATATTCACGTCGAAAAACAACAAATAGCCATAACTTTTTCAAATCTCAATCGATTTTTATGATATTTGGATTGAAAGTCTCTTACTTGAATAGCATTCGAACCACAATGACATTCATAAGATTTGTTTTGAATTGAGTTAGAAATCTTAAAAAGAAACTCTTACCCCACTCGAACTTTTGCCCCACTTTACTCTACTACAATTCTGAAACCACACGTGAGCGCTTTGGTTTGCGAGTGTGACTTTGATCATAGCAATAGATCTTTCCAGGGATTCAATATCAACATTGTTATTATACCGTAAAATGATCGACTGCCGTGAATTCACACATACTGGCAATGCTGAGCACTCGTAAAGTATATGCTTCGAAAGGGCTTAACTGAATTTATCGATTTCTCCTCGTCGATTCTCTGCTGTGTTAATAATTTAACCAAAATAAATAAACACGCGAAATGTTTCACTTATCGAGCAAATTTAAGGATCCTTTATCATATTGTTTTTGTAATGCTTAGAAAGAAACAGTGAGGCGAAATCCATCATTACAAGAGAACTCTCATGAAAAACCAATTTTATTCAGCGTCTAGTGTTACGTTGAGCTTTCCAAGAAGGTTCTCAGGAAATCTCAGAGTTTTCATTGTCAAGAGGATTTCAAAGATATGCTAGAGTAACCAAGTCATTTTAGAAGTTGTCAATACTGCTCTCAAAGAATACTCAATGGATTTTCAGAAGAGACGAACCAGCTACCGACTGAAAGTCTCATAAGTGAATGATATAAAAGAGCTAAAGAAATTACCAAAGATTTACAAAAGATCCTTGTAGTCCCTTGTTGCGATTGAAAACAAAAACAGAGGTTCGAAGAGGTTTCTCATAGGTTAATGAAGATTTCCACAAGCTTTCAGGGGTCTTCAAGTGGATCATGTATCACGCTACTTGTTACCAACAATTAAAGAGACGAAAATAGGAATTTTTCGGTTTTCATAACTGGCAGGATTGAGATCAAAATATTAGTGTAATTTGTTAATTGTGTATCAATCATCTCTCTAAATCTATATTCCCACATGCTGTTATAACACTGATTGCACACCCCTCGGTTACCTGTCAATGTGAGCTTTATTATACTTTCAAATATTGGTAGCAATGAGATGACGGAAATCGAGAGAAGGGAGCCTAATATTGGAAGAGCGATAGTACGCTACGAAGGGAGAGAGAAATTAGAGGTAAATTTGGACGAAAGAAGTCTGATAGTGAGAGTCATAGGTAGTATTTGACCGACCACGAACGCAAGAGTGTACGACTGCTAGTGACGTAAAACGCTTTTTTTTCCGGATTGCGAGTGAGAAATCACTGAAGAATCGCTGGAACGGTGACCACGTTCCAGAACAACAACTAATCCAGTGTACCATACGAAACCCTCCCCCCTTTTAACAAGCCCGGAAAGTTCAACTGGAAGGTAGACGTCGCAGAGTTGGCGAGTCCCCTGCTGGTGACCAACAAGCCTTCGTTATCGTTCGCCACACGCTGCAAGAGAGGAATAGCCGTAGCTTTGGAGGTGTGAGTCTGAAGAGGAATGAAGGATTTGGCCCAATTCCTTTTGGCTCAATTTTCGATGAGCTATGCGAACAGGTCGAACGTCAACGGAACCAATAAGAAAGGATTTCTGGATTCAGGCTCGAAACACCCGTCGTAGAGTTCACGATCGAGTCCCAGTATGCACTTGGTGGATGATCCACGTGGTAACACATACAAAACGCGAGCTGGCAGAAGATCACCTCTACTCTATCATTCGCCTCATTGGGAGTTCATCAACGATGGAGATGGATACCACATGGCAAGTTATTAACCGCCTCGTTTCGCTGAATCCTCATGCTCACTCTCTCACAAAGAACACCGCCTAATAGCATGCACGTTGCATTCACATTTGACGCTGGACGGCCGTAACAACCATCACGCATCACGACAGTAGTGGAGGTAACACAAATCATTGCGACACCGCATAGCTACTATGTATTGTGGCAGTCAACAACGGAAGTGAAGTGCGACCTTACAATTATAGATGAGCCGTATCGAGTACTGCTTGATAATGTTAACTAGGTGGTGGACAGCACGGGACTAGCGGCGATATAGTTGATGGGTTGGCTCCCCAACTAAGAAGTTGTTTGTAGCGCCAAAGAAGGTTTCTTGATCACGAAAGTCAATGATGTCTACGTAGGCAGCTGCTACGATCCTCCAAGAAGGACGCTCGACAAATTCAGGTGGATGTTAGAGGAATTGACCGATGAACTTGTCGGTCGGAAGCTAGTACAAATTGAAGGAGACTTCAATGCATGGACCGTGTAGTGGGATAGTAGGGTAACCAATGCCAGTGGTTACAGTCTGCTGGAGGCCCTGACAAAATTAGATCTCTAACTGTGCAGTAAAGGTACCGTTAGTACATTTAGGAAAAACGGACGAGAATCGATCATCAATCTTACACGGTGTAGCCTATCGCTGGCGGGCAACATGAACTGGAGGATAAGTGACGAGTATACCCCTAGCGATCAACAGGTAATCCGCTATACTATTGGCCGGGACTGCGCGGCAACGCTGAGAAGCACGACTGTCGTGCAGCAGTGTAGACAGCCACGTTGGTCAGGACGTGTGACATAAGAATGCCGAGAAAGCGGAAGCCACCAAACAACCGGAGTCCCGTATACTGGAGAAACGAGGCAATCTGCACTCTTCGCGCAGCTTGTCTTAAAGCCAGGAGACGATATCAGAGAGCGAGCCACGAGGAAGTCCGAGACGAACAGAGAAGTGTATTCCAGCAGGCCAGAACGGATTTCAAGCGTGAGATTAAGTTGAGTAAGTTTGTGTCAATGGCGAAAATCAAGGGCCCGTCAACGCTGATCGAAACGTATGCGGACAAACTGAGAGTCATCGTCGAGCGTCTATTCCCAAATCATGATCCTACAATGTGGCCGGCCACACCATATGGTAATGAAGAGGTAGGAAAGCACTGAAGCTGAACAAGGCCCCAGGTCCGGACGGAATCCCCAACATGGCAGTTAAAGCCGCGGTCCTTGCGTATCCAGATTATGGAATGTTATGCAGAAATTTGATGAAATGCACAGAGAGCGAGAATGGACTATCAGAAAGGAAGTTATAATTCCGGAAAAGAAGGTTGGTGGACGCAATTTGGACGGTGCTGGAGAGGGCCGAGAAAGCATTGAAACAATAGCGTAGAGTAGATCGCTACTGTGTCGTGTTCACGATAGATGTGAAGAATGCTCTCTACAGCGCCAGCTAGGAGACCATTCCCACAGTGCTGAACAGAAGAACTGCTTCCAAAACCTAGTATTGAGATATGAAACTGACGCCCGAAAGAGTCCCACAAGGTTCCATACTGGGTCCAACGCTGTGGAATGCGATGTACGACGGGATCATATCGCTAGAGCTACCCAAGGGGGTCGAGTTTGTCAGCTTCGCCAATGACGTCACCCTAACGGTAATAGTTGAGACGCAGGAGGAAGTAGAAATGCTGGCAGCGGAGGCAATTAGTCTGGTCGAAGATTGGATGGAGGGAGTCAAGCCGAAGATAGCCCACCACAAAATGGATGCTACTAGTTGGCAACTGCAAAGCAGTCATGTACGGGAAGATCACTGCCGGGGACATGCCATAGCATTACAGTGAACGCTGAAACACCTGGGCGTAATGCTAGACGATCGGCTGAACTACAACTGTCACGTCGATTATGCATACGAGAAAGCGGCGAAGGCGAGCAATGCGCTCACGAGATATTATGCCCAACATAGGTGGTTCTAGAATCAGTAAGAGGCGTCTGCTGGCTGGCGTATCAACATCACTACTAAGATGGAGCGTGGCGCTACAGACCAAGCGGAATCGGGATAAGTTAAACAGCGCGTTCCGACTCATCACCATGCAAATGGTGAGCGCATACAGGACTATATCGTTGGAGACGGCATGCGTAATCGCTGGGATGATCCCGATCTGCATCATTCTGTGCAAAGACATCGAATGCTATCAGCGAAAGGAAACCAGGCAGGCGAGGAAGCTGGCAAGAATTCGTTTGCTTGTGGGATGCCTCTCCGAGAAAGGAAGGAGGACCCAGGCTCATCCTGAATCTATCCGCCTGGGTGAACAGAGAACACCGAGAAGTGAACTTCCACCTGACACAATTCCTGTCAGGTCACGGCTGCTTCAAGCAGTATCTGTATCGATTCGGCCATGCGTTTTCACCATTATGTCCTAGTATGAATAACGCGTAACGTTATCGGTGTTGGGAGATATTCCTCCGTCGGGAAACTCTCCATCGGAGTGAGTCTCAAGCGCTGTAAACTTTTCCGATGATGAAAGTTCTTCCAAAACCAAATCACCGAGTTCATAGCTTCATAACGACTTATTTATTGAGTACTTCTGGAAGAATATTATAATTTTCTAGTAATAGCTTGATGAATGCTTTCGACTGTGATGACTTATTGCTTTCTAAAGTTTTATCAGCCTTCAAGCAACTAAAGTGACTTCTTCAAGAAAAAGTCATTTTAGCTGCTTAAGGACTGATAGAACCGATAAAACTTCAAAAAGAAATCTATCTTTATATGTGTACATGTTGTAGATCTCTAAGAACTTCCCAGTAAAAATCCAACAAAAAAAAAACGTTTTCGATTTATTTAACCTAACTTAACCTAAATCTCTAGGTAGGATTTTGGGAATACCTTAGTTTCTCTGAAATCCATTTGGGTGTCTGGACATTTCTGTGTGCTCTTTGGAAATCCTTGGTAATCCATAAGCATCCAGTGGTTTGCTTTTGTAAAAATTTGTAAACCATTAAATCCTGATACCTTTATGGAAATCTGTGAAAACTTCTAAAAAGCCTCTTGGATACTATACTATTTTGGAAGTAGGATTAATCGATTGAAAAACAAAAATGAAAAGCGTTCCATGAACTGATTGAATTAATGAACTTATTCAAACCACGGATCTTGATCTCCGTTTGTAAATGAAATGTTAAAACGCCGACGTGCAGGATTCGTTAGCGCCAGTTCTCATATAGCATAGTTATTATGACACCTAGCATGTTTACCACCAACGACGATTCCGGCGCATATTCGAATGAAACAACCATGACAAGCCATATTCATAGCGCGTCAATATTATCTGGGCTATTTTATCTCGACATTTTCCGACTGAGGAAATGTCTTTATTGAATTCCTTTACCGTACTCAACACGGAGCAAGACAGTAGCGTGAAAATGATAAATCTATCCAACCGATTGCAATCATCGGTCAGAAAAGATTCGCCAATTCACTCTGCTCATCTATTTCTGCGGACCCAACACGACGACTGACGCTAGGACGGACACTAAGTCATCACAATTTCCAACACCCGTCATCTTCGGTATATTTCACCGCCCTACAGCAGGTCAGCAACACGTGCTCCGCGCTCAATTGTTGACCACTTCATCAGTACAGGAGGCCGGTCTTCCATAGGCGTAGTCAGGATTTCCATCCGCAGAACAAAGAGAAGGCCTCCAAGCAACTCCAAGAATCACAGAAGGAATTCCTGGGGATTATGTAAAATTTTCTTATATCACATTCTTTGTCGTATTCTTTGCAGAACTTCTGAATGGATTCATTTTAGGATAAGTGAATGCTTCCAGTGGACATACCGAGTTTCATAATAGATATTTGGCGAATTTATCTCAAGATATTTTGCGGACTGATATTTTTCTTCTTCTTCTTGGCAGTACGTCCTCACTGGGAAAGAACCTGCTGCTTAGTGTTCTTATGAGCACTTCCACAGTTATTTTACTGAGAGCTTCCTTTGCCAAAGTTGCCTTTTTCGCATTCGTATATCGTGTGGCAGGAACGGTTCTATGCCCAGAGAAATCAAGGAAATTTTCATTACGAAAATATCCTGGACCGACCGGGAATCGAACCCAGACACCATCAGCATGGATTTGCTTTGTAGCCGTGGACTCTAACTACTCGGCTAAGGAAGGACTGTTGATAAGATCTTCGAATGATAAGTAAGATCTTTCCTAAAGCTCCCTTTCTGCCCCAGACTACGCCCATGGCCCACTTGCTACTGTAGAATCCGCTACACAACGACGACCACCACCTGCGCCATGACGGTTCGCGGTTGTTGTGTTCGATTTTCACCGGGCCGCCTCAATAATGGTACCGCGTAACTACTGGTCTTGCTACAATATTTCAACGAGGTCACAAAGACTCCTCGCCGGAGCACGAGCGGAACCAGCAGGGGTGATGGGCTCCGAGGAAGACCGGTCAATTCACATTTGCTTTGAAACGCTCCGGCATAGTCATATTTTAATCGGTTTATTTGAAGCATAACCTTGCCACTGTATGTCGTTCAGATTGATGGGAGAGTCGATAGACTCGGTGATCACCGCAACTCAACAAACAGTGTGTAGTTAGTGTTTTAAAGCTATCTATTTAAATGGGAGCACGTGTACATTGCAGAACTAATGTCATTAAGAATGTAAAGCAGCGGTAGTTCAGTGGAACAGATAGGATTTATTACCTTCCGTTCGGATGTTGAGTAATCTAATGTAATAGTTCACCATTTGAGTGCAATTGAACAAGTAACTGATACAGCAAATGAAAATTGATCCTAGCGAAATAAGACATCAGTTAACGATGTCGAAATCGATACATGTGAACTCTGAAATAACATGTCGAAGAGAAGTCAACTAATATTGTTTTCCTATGAAGCAAAAGCGGTGTATACTTAATGCCTCAGGGTGCATCACAGATAAGCTGGTTGTATGTAAGTCTATTTCCCACAGTGCGGTCAGATAGGGTCGTACGACACGGGAATGTAATTTTGGATCGTGAGTGATCCACTACTCGAACTCAAGTGATGGAAGTTTGCATCCTTGCACTGGCGTCGAGTGAAAGTAATCGTACTGTGGTAAACATCGATGTACGCTATTATGCTTTCCACTTGATGTTAGATGTTTTTTTCAAAATTGTTTGTAGCAACCTAACCTATTTCAAAGAGCTGTCTGAAAATTTTGTCTAAATTCAAAAGCATATAATTTTTTGATAAATTGGTAAAATTTTATGCAATCGAAAGCATTTGACTGCAAATTTAGTTTAGTTTCAATAACTTGCTTGGCTATGCATATAGACTATCGTACACCGGAGATGTTTCGGATTTTCCAAGGTCATGTTCAAATCGCATTTTTTCTGTCACATGTATTGTTGTGTTTAATTTTTTTTTTGATACTGGAACTGATAGAAAATTTAATGCCGCTAGACGCATCAAAACTCATTAGACATCTTTAAAAATATGGTTATTTTTCGTAAAACTGGTTCCGGAAAATATGGACATTCACGTTTGTATTTTCAATCATGCATACATGTTGAACGGGAACTAAACCCAAAGAAGTCACCACTGTTGTTTCGGAATTCATATTGTGCATACGCGAGTATCGAGTTTATATTTATTCCACGGAAACAGAACCGTTCTGCCGTACTGATATCTTAAAACTCCCTAATACAATGCAATAAAAATACTGTGGGGAGCATACAATGTTCAGTCTGATTACAGTCTGATCGTTTTGATTAAAGTCGACGTTTCGAGCATTTATTTGCTCATCTTCAGGGCAAACTATAATTTACAGAAATATATATTATTTGTCTGATCAAGTCCGAAACATTAATTAATACTACTTACATCATTGATTTGTTTTTAAGTCAAGTGGGTTTAGACAAACATTGATTGAGCGGCTAACAACATTACACTGCAATTACAAATAAATTTCGGACATAATAACTTCACTCACATAATTTTAATTTGAACGGAGCACAAACTTACACAGCTTTCTCCCGAGCACATCTAAACAGGTTTGACCTAAATTACGCCAATAAATCTCAAAATCAGTCTAAACGGTCCATATTCCATCAAATTCTTTTAAGTATTACCTAGGTCCTAGATAAACAATTATAGTATAAGGTTATTTACGAGCTTTTTTTGGAAAATATATAGTGTGCGGTATAGTGTGAGCGATTCCGCTCTGTAGGGTGCCGGTGCCATTAGTGGACTACCTAAGCTATAAAAAATCATAACAAAATAACGAAAAGCCTTAACAGAGATCTTTTGGCGTCAACAGAAAGATTTCAACCTCTACTATATGGGAAAAATATAAAAAGAGTGATAAAACTAATTTTTTAACATAAAATCGCTTGAGCCACTATTGGTACACGTGTTCCAGTAGTTGCGCTAGTGCTCCAGTAGTAGACGTTTGGGAATTATACAAGGAATTTTAAACAAAGAGGCAAATTTTTACACAGGTTTAACATTTTTCCCTTCGAACAGCAACTAATATCTTTCGAATGAAGCATTAAGAACATCTCTGGGACTGTTCTTCATTTTTATACATTCATTTTAAAAACTACTTCCATCCGTTGATCCACTACTGGAACACGACGGCAACTATTGGTGCAAGGGAGCAAATTTTTTGCGTAAACATAAATATTTATATGACTTTTTGATGAAATAAAAAGCTGAAATTTGGCAAATCGACTAAACTAGAGGCGATCTATCCACCAAAAATAGCACCTGTCATTTTTATCAAAAAATGTTCGTTTTATTCCATAGTCCAATCTACTGGTACATTACAACCATTGGTACCGGCACCCTAATGGAAACTTTTCGTTAGAATTTTTCCCGATCATGCCACTGGGTGTTACATGCAAAGCCGTTATTTGGTGTGGTGCTTCTTTTTAAGGCAAATTCTACACTTACCCTATTCACACTTAAAGCTTGTTGAAATTATCCATCTTTTGACAAGTCATGACAAGATTGCTCTGCACTGTTCTAGAATACACTCTTAAAAAAAGCTAAATTTACATGAGCCTTAATTCTAATTACACACAAATTATCGAGGACGTGAACATAAAAATCACTTATATATACGTTTTCTTTGATGCACACAGAAACCAACATTCATTTTCATACCCTTTTCTAAAAAATAAGTCAAGTTTTCAGTTTTACATGAGTAAACCACGAAAACTAGACACAGGTCTTAATTTCGAATGTCACAAGGCGTAAATTTACATGTTCTTTGACTTTTTGATAGTGTCAGGCAGTCAAAGTTTGACCAAGTCAAACGTCAAAGATGGACGGTCGTCATTCGCCGCGTTTTTTAACTTGCTAATCGTTAGCTGGTTTTGTTCTTTTCAAAAGTAAAATGAATTGTGTAACGTAATAAAAATGATTTTCAGCAAATGTGTCATTTGGGAAGCAAAATCAGTGTTGTGTTAATATTAGTTAAAATCTGTGCAAAGTATTTCTCCCGATATAATCCACCACCCCAGAAGCCGTCTCGATGTTAACTTGAATGGGGGAGATTGTGTGGTTTTTCGTGATTTTGTCAATTGGTTGCTGAACAAACGATCCCTCGAAGCAATTAGACATAATGGAATAGTGATCTCAAGATATAAAGCCTTCATTTACTCAGCAGTGAAGAAGTGTGGTTAGTGCAAACACCGTTGCTGTTGATATTGTGAAAAAGTGCTGCATTTATATAGCCAAATGATCCGTTTTCCGGACATTCAACAAGTTTGCAGGATGAAGCGCCAAATTCATTGGCTTGAATATGTACTTGGAATTTGACCGAAGCCCACGTCGATAATTGCAAAGAGGTATATATGTTCAATGATTTATTTAGTGAAACGAATGAAAAATGAATTACACGTCAAGATGTAAAAGTGAGTTGTAATGATTCACTTTTAAATCTTGACGTGTATTTTTTTTTGGTTTTCTGTTATCATGTAAATTTAAGAAATGACGTAAACTTAAGTCTTACGGGTCGCTTCTTTTATGTGCATCTGCTATGACTTAGATTTACATGATTTTTTCGAAGTGTGTACGAATACTGCATATAAGTATAAAAATCTTTTCAATACAATTGTGCGATGCACTGATAGCTTGCTTGAAAATAGAATCAATAGGTTTGGAAGATTTAGCAGTTAAAATAAAATGATTAGCGTTTTTAGGAGTTCCAACTTGAATTATATTGAAGTAATATCATCTTTAGATTTAACAAGACCTTTAGAGTTGAAGGGACACATCAACGGGGTTGACCAAAATAATATTTTTTTGTTGTGGGCAAAAAATAGTTTTATATACAAAGCTCAAATTCCTTAACACCCCATTTTGCATTTTCGTCAAAAATCACACATTTTTATGATTATCTCAGAAATCTGCCATAGGATCGTCTTCATTGTGATTGGCTTTTGATATACACGCCGGGAGAATGGTAGGACTGTATTTTGTTCAATTATTGGCATACTAGAAGTTGCTCGAATTTTAAGTGGAATTTTTTTTCATCCTTTAACACCCCATTTTACGGTAATTTTTGCAGTAATTGTTATTTTTCCGTGTATCTGACAACATTTTAATGAGTATTTCAAAATGTTAAATACCGCCATAATCTTCGACTGTAATAACTTGATTGTATATACTAAAATCTTAGTTATAAAAATAATTTAATTGCACTTCTGAGAACATTAGAAACATAGAAAGATACAAATATGTTTTGAGAGCTATCAATGACTTCGCTTGGTTGATTTCCTAGCTTTGAAAAATTACAAAAAGTGTTCGACGGTATCTAGTGTAAGGATAAAATTGAGTTTTTATGGGTTAATAATACTGTAATTAACTATTAATATATGGCGTGAATATATTACGGAACGCATCACCAACTACATGTGACTCCCAGATCCTTACCTTATCTCACTGACCCAATATCCTTTCCATGACAAATGTAGAGATGCAGAAGATTCTTCGGTCTCTAGTAACAATGGTTAAATAACCAACAATCCATCCCTTCCCCGTTGGCCGAAATTTGAGCTATCGTAATTCTTCAATTATCCATATTGTCAGTGCTGAAATCAGTGGCTTTACGATAACATGAAGATTTGCAGTTTTGCAGGGTCAGGACATTGAAGACCAGAAATATTCAAATGTGCGTTCAGTCAGAGTGGACCAAGTGAAAATCTTGAGTACCGACCAAAATATACTGGTGCAATAAGCGGCTTCTAGCATATTCCATACATACACCATAGAACTACCATAAACTTCTATCGAACTCTGAAATTGATTCAAAAAATGCAATAACTAATCAGTTCAATGCTTTTTAACACTTGGTCCACTCTGTCTGCACAGAAATTGTTGCAATTTCTGACCACTCATCCAAATATGGTAAATGGTCAAAAATCAAAATCAAATTCATCAAATTAAGTGATATTTATAAATTTCTCTTGATGGATGAGTAGAAGAATCATTCGATGTCGAAAAATCTGACAAAACTCTTGAACTGTTTTCATTCCCTTGCATTTCTTAGCGCGCTAATCATTTTCGCTGTTTTGGTAATAAGCACTTGGTCCATTCTGATTGCATACTTTTATCGATTTTTATTGATCATCCAAAGTAAATTTATTACAAATCTCTCGCAGATTACAGCATTCATCAAATCTGATCAAAGTGAAATAAAGGTAATGTAATTTCGCATCGTATGAAAGAATAATCCAATTTTCCCAAGTTTTGTACTTGGTCCCCTCTGACTAAACACCGACCAATTATCTTTTGTGTTGTTAAAGCATAACATTTGATAGGCTACAAAACCAAAAGAAAAATTTAAAACATATCATGCTGAAATTTTTAAAATAATTTCTGGGAGAATTTCTGACTGGAAACCGTCAGAGGGGATAACTCCGTAAACTATGTTAGGGATACTTGCAGAAATTCTAGAATTGCTTCTAGAAAAGATGTTGATGGAGTCTATCTTTAGAATCCTTGAAAAAACTGTATCAACTTATCGTTGGAATCCCCACCAATCGATTTTTTTAAATTTATTCAATCTGAAAATTTCCAAATTATCAATAGATCTGTTCCTCATAAAAGAAATTATATCTCTGTGATTACGCGTTGAATTGAAACTCTCTAAGCCGCATTGTGCTTTGAACCCAAACTTATGCACGGGAGTGTATATTGATGCAAGTTTTAAACATAATTGGCTTCAGAAAACCATTAGCAATTTACTTTGAAAAATATTGTACATTTGGATGTACATTAAAGCTGATTGGGAACTTTTAATGTAAAGCATAGTATTTCATTTCAATTTGTCTGTATTTTTTGTAAGTAGGCTCGTCGATGGTTATTTTTTTGAACCAAGATTATTATTAGATTAAAATAAATGAAGTTGGGAGCTTCAGATAAGACTCATTCATAAAATACAAGTCAAATAACAAGCATCTCGAGTATAACTGGTATTTTTAGGGCACTGGTCGAACAATATAACCTAAAATTTAACTCACTCTGGTTTAAATTCAGCTGAGCAATAGCATTCAACGCAGTAAACTGGACTGCACTCGAAGTTGTGCTCATTCCAATTATTCAATTCATCATACAAACTTGCATTGATGTACCCCTACTTGTGATGCACCCCAGTGAAAAAAAAGCTCATTGAACCAGTCCATTCTGGCCACCAGTTGCGACCCGTCAATGTCACTGTTTGACGCGACCACGGTGACCTCGTTTATTGAGACGTTTTCAGGAATTTCACGCTACTCAGTCACCTACCAGAACAAAAGCGTTCAATTTCGGTCCTGATGACGATGATGATGATGCGTCTACGGTTTGGGAGGATGCTGGGCAGCACGAAGACACCGCAAGGTGCTGTATTCCATATGCAGACACACGGACGGTAATTGACTTGTGGAACTGGTTTCTGGTCCCAAAATTGGCTCGGGCACTCCTCGGAGACTTCCCGATCGAGAAGGCATAACATAATTATATCAACTGTTGACATTCGTGACAAGGTTTGTTATAAGCAGATATGCTCATGAAACGTGTTCTGCAAAGAATTTATCATAATAACATAATAATAATAAAAAGAATTAGGGTCGATGTACCAATAGCCGCATAGCTAAGAACAAATATTCGTATAAAATCGAAAAATAACGCTAGCGTCATGATTTTTACATCATCTGAAAGCTTTTTATCTTGGTTTTGTGGGAAAAATATGAAAACTGCGAAAATTCATGTTTGCATTTATTATCGCTTGTGCCACTATAGGAATACATGTGCCTATAGTAGCACTATTTCTAATTTCTGTTCCTATAGTAGCACTAGCATCACGGCGTTGGCAAAATACTAATCAAAACCGTATTTTTACAAAGCTTTTATATTTTTCCTTCAAAGTGTGGATCAAAAGCTTTCGTTTGATGTAAAAAAAGTACTTAATTCATTAATTATTTCGTATAATAAAAAATAGTTTCTCTCAGTAGTGCTACTATAGGAACAATAGGTTAACTATAGGTGCAAAGGAGCTCAAATTTTAGGCAAAACTAATTATTTCGATCATTTTTTGAACAAAATCAAGCTGTGTATCAATGGTACTTAGATAAATAGCTCCTGACCTTCATGTCAAAAAATATTTTGAAAACATTCAAAGCAAAACGGCCGTAAAAAGCCACTAGTGCGACTATAGGGGACTGTCCACTAAGGGAACACTGACCCTACCAAAAGTTTGACATGTAACTAAATGTGTTTTAATTTTAAAATAATCGCATCAATACCTGTTATAATTTTGTTATAGTCAGTGTATATTTGTTATAATGTCTGTTATTTTACCAACTTATCAGCTTATTTTATAACTCACTTTTACAAAAAAAAAAAATGATATAAACAACACCAGTTGTTATTATTCTGTTTTGCTGTTCTGATCGGGTCTTAACCCGGGTGGTTACCTCCTTTCGTTTCGGGTTAACTTGCAGTTTTATTTTTTTCTCTTACCACAGTTGAATAGAGGCATTAAATTTGGTTTGTTTGCGACAATACTCTGTTTTTTTTTTTTTTTTTTTTTCTTTTGCTTGTAGTCCGTCACTCGAACTGAGATCAATTGGCGAAACTAACTGCATCTTTCTTGTTTCTTTTCTCATTGCAGTCATTTTTTGGTCGCACGTACAACAATTTGTCATCGATTTCGGAATGCAAAAACAACGGCGAGTGTGTCATCAACAAGAAGAATCGCACCGCCTGCAAGGCGTGTCGGCTGCGTAAATGCCTGGTCGTGGGGATGTCCAAGAGCGGTTCCCGATATGGTCGACGGTCGAACTGGTTCAAGATCCATTGTTTGCTCCAGGAGCAGCAGGCCCATAAAAACAACAATAATAACAACAATAGCTTGACCAGCAATAACAATGACACTGGAAGCAGCAATAATAACAGCACAAGCAACAATGGGAGCAGTAACAACACCTCACCCAGTTTGCTTCCAAATGGATTTCTGCCAGCAAACTTCCTTTCTAGCTTATGCAACAATAACAACAACGTAACATTGAAAAAAGAATTGAAGAGACCCAGTTCACCGAGTGATTCAGGAGCGTCATCAGCAGATCCGGAGGAAAGTTCCAGCTTCAAAGACCCCTTCCATGGAAACAGCAATCGAACGATCTCACCAAAGGTTGAATTTCCGGAAGTAACCCTAACCAAAATCAACCCTAAAGTCAGTCGGACATCCTCGACATCATCGTGTTCAACCAACACCACTACGGATAGCTTTCGACCGCTGTTGGATCGAATCTCGCCGTATCTCCCACACGGGCCTTATCGACCGGAAACCACTCCGTACTTCCCCATGCCCTTCGCAATGCCTCCGGTGTCTCTCGCACTGATCGCCACTGGGAAGCATGACAACGAGCAACATGAACCCATAGATCTTTCCATGAAGTCAAAGTCATCGAACTCATCTGGATCTCCGCTCCGGTTAGGATCGACCTCTCCACTGATAGCCGACGTCGACAACTCGGACGATCTGGCATCTTCAGTGGAAGTTCCCCGTCCAGTGCCGTTGGACTTGACTTTCACACGATCAAAAACCTTATCTGGATGATAGTGATTTATTGTAATTTATACTCAAAGTACTTGAAGTAAGATGTGATTGACTAATTATTATTATCTAATTAAATTCTAGCATTGAAAACTAGAACCCGAACACGCCACAGCGCCAACATAGTGCCCACATTATTCAAGAACAATACATACACAAAAAGATCCTCGCACTTGGAAGTTGTAATATATGGGCATAGCAGAAGGACATGTTTTCCTAAATTAACACTAAATTATAATACGTCTTTCACCACCAATGTACTGGCCAGTTATTTCAAGTCACTTCCTCACACTAAGCAAGGAAGAACAAATTATAAATGCTCAGTGATTTTGCGTATACATTTTAAGCCATAGTAAGCAACCCAGTGAAACGTAAACTGTAGCCAGTAAGGGGACCAATTTGCCAGTTTTAGACTAGTACAATCAAGAAATACTCCATGATCACCTATTTTTCTATAAGAAACCATCAATCTCTCAACAGCAGTAACATAACCTCACCCGAGCAGCGATCGTAATCCGATCGATCACAAATGGTGCCAGATGACATTGTACAAATTTAACTGAACAATAATGAAAACACAGAAACTAATCGGTGGAAGAGAATAAAAACGCAGAAAGTCTGATTGTACATTAAGATTTCTTCCATTTCAATTGCACAGAATAGAACGATTTCCACCGATTACGTTATGTGAAAGGATGCATTTGTTTATACCTTTAAGCAGTACAGATCCACTGTAGTGTTGGATCAGATTTTTCGTAGTGTTTTTTTTTTTCTATTCGTGATCAAACGTCAACATCCTACCGCAAAATCGCTAGTGTTTGGAGGTGATTTTAACCTCCAAATTGCGAAATCATCACCTCCAAGTTAGTTGTAATACCCACCGTTATATGAATTATGGTGGCGCGTCGATCGTCGCAAGTTTCTCGTTAAACAGTCAATAAGAGTACATTTTTATTTATTGATTCGTAGCTCAAATCCCTCCAGTAGTTTTGTGTACACCAACTGAGTTAGTTAACTGGAAAAACGTTACGTGTAAGCCATTCATTGTTTTCATTCTCTTGTTTTATGATTTTATAGATTCGATTTCATTTGTACATAATCTTGATTTGTTGTAGTAGAATTATAGTTTTACAGTCAGTAAAATTATTTATCGATTTTTTTTAAGAAATACATGTTTTGTTACAAATTTGGAAAAACAAGTAATTTTTTTCTGAAAGAAAATTTCCATGTTCAAAGGATTTGAATGAAAAATATCAAACTATCAACACCAAGTTTCTCTTCAACAATTCTGTACAACGTAAGTAAGTTTTCGTCGTGTCGTTCGTTCTGTTATTCGGTTCGGTTATCGTGCTTTTGAAAGATTATTTCGTTTTATGCGCGTTTAGTTAGATATTTTTTTCTTGTGGTTGTTAACTTAGCCCGTGTGCGTTGGGTTTGTTAGTGGAGAAACTGAAATTTATTTGTCGACGATGGATTATCAATCGTTTCAAGCTTATTATCGTGATAGCGGTATGAATGTTACGTTTATGTATCTTTGCAAAAATTCTGTTTGGTTCCTCTTTCAAAGTGTTGGCATACTCAAATTCATCATTTACATCAGAGGCGCGTCCTCGACCGTAACCATGGCTAGGACAAACGTTGGCAAATATTATATTACCCTATGGATTCCTAAATTGGATATTGAAAGTTACGATATTTAAGGTGCTCGGCTCATACGCAAAGAATGCCACAAGACTAAGAAAGCTTTCCGTCTTTACAGGGCTGATAGCGACTGAGTACCTTAAAAATTAGATATTAACTACCTGTTGCCTGAAAAAAGGCTCAAAAGGAGCCAAAAAGAGGCCAAAAAGAGACCATACAAGAACCAAGAAAACAAAAAGAAACCCAGGAAATAAGAGTTTGATTCTTTATACAATCAGAGCAGATATTTCTCTAAGATCTTAGGCTTTTTAGAGAATTTCTCGTGAAATAGCTGCACGTCTTACTACATGCGTTTTTTTTTCATCAGAAAACTTTGCTAGTATGTTCAGACATTACTACGGAATTTTATTACGATGTATATTTAGCTATTATTTCCCAAGGAATTTCTGCACGAATATTCCTAGGGAATTTCTCTAAAAAAATTGCTTAGAAAAACTAAAAAAATAGACTTTATTTTCCCAAGAAGTACCTAAGAAGTGGAATTAATGGAAAGATTATTTCGAGAAACATAAAAATTCCTCCAAAAATTCATTGATAATTTCTCCAAGATTTTATCCAGTGATTCATCCCTAGATTTCTCTGGGACATCCTCCAAGATTCCTGGTCAGAACATCTTCTAAAATTAAATTTAAAATTTCTTCAGAAATGCCTCCAGGGAGTTCTAGTAGGGATTTCCTATGAAATTGTAAATCAGGATTTTTGTAAAATTTCAACCAGAAATTTATCTGTAGTTTTTATTCTTGGAATTGCTTCCAGGAATATCTCCAGGGAAATGCTAAGATTTTTTTCTAAAAAAAATCCATGAAGTATTTCTGAAGGAAATCCTAAAGTAACTTTTGATAAAACCTGTGTTAGTTCAAAGTAATTGAGGATGAATTATCGAAGAACTCCAGGACTTACGAGGATGTTTAAGAAGATTTCATTAATAATTTGCTGAGATAATCGAAAAAACAATCAATCGAATCTCGGTATAGTATTTCGCAGGGTTTTCTAAAGGAACTTCTAGAAAAACATTGGAGAGAAATTTTGCAGGAATGATTGAAGGAGTTATTGGGAAAATTGCTGCAGTATTAACTGGTGTGAAACTTGAATTGACTTTTTAAGGTCGCATGGGCATGTTTTGAGAAACATTTTAAGAAATATTTGGAAAACTGCGGAGATAATATTTGGATTAAATGCTCTGATGCAATAAGCATGAGCATGAGCATAGATGACCGTGCAATTCGTAATTGCTACTCCGTGATTGACCAGAACAATCGAAGTGGCACAGGGAATTAATGAATGAGGCTTGGGATTAGCTTACCATTAGACTGGCCCAGCTCAGTATGGGAGAAAAATAAAGTTGTATGATTCCACGGGGCACCCCCCCAGGATTATTTCTTGGGGTTAGAGAAGGCTTTCGGAAAAATTCAGCTCATTTGGTCGTTCCATGAGCTGGCGCATTTGAATTGAAGTTAATATGGGATTTTCAGCTCAAACATATGAGCAACAGCACATCATCTACTGTTTGGTTCAGGAAAATTGATAATCGCGTTCAATTGGACCCAGAATGTCAAAACACTTCTGCTTGTATTTCTTCAACATAGCTTGGAGGTAACCACTAAGCGCATCATAGCCACCTATGACGCTGGGCGAGCTGAGGCACATGTCGCATGCATATAAGTGACTGTACGGGAGTGCTGATATAAGCCTAACTTTCAACAACTGAAAAAGTAATGAAAATGAGATTGAATCCAGATACAACCTTCTGCAATTATGTTCATTAGGGTATCAACTAGTGTATTTGTCACTCTGGGCTTATTTGAACGCGAACAATTAGTATACGGAACGAAACAGTGACATAGGGTTAATTTTCAATATATTTGAGACGAATATCCCATACAAACTTCATAACGATTGCGCCAGCTGGTGGAGCAACCAATTGAGTTGTAATTTTGAGAGAGCGTTTTTCTTACCCTAAGGCTCATATCTAGGGGGTGCCCCGTTAAGTTTTACAACTTTTTTGTTTAAGGGCCAGTCTACTTACCATTCTTCTATGTCAATCAAATCGAGATCTCAAATATTAAAAGTCAATAACGGCACTGGCCACGTCCTTACGGTCATCAAAGAAGGGAAGGAATATTAGTTAGACAACCGTTGTTACTATAGACCGAGTATACCTCTGCATCTCCACATTTGTCATGGAAAGGATATTGGATTAGTGGGACAAGGAATAAATCTGGGAGTTGTTTGGTGATGCGATCCATGATATAATCATACCTAACTGGCATCGCGAAATTAGTCGATAATGGCATTTTACGCCGAACAAGTGTTCATCGCTCGCCAACGCAAGAGCAAGCGATGTGATCAATAGATTAAACACTACTAAGCGATCGTGGCACTTTTTCACTACGAAGCGCGACATGTTTGATTCTGCCCTCATCGCCCGCCCCCACAGGAACAAGCGCGAAGTTCAAAGGATCAACCACTACTCTCAAACTCTGTATCAATACTTATGCCGCAGAAACTTAATTTGAGAGCACGTATGTTTTATATTCAACTAAAACGTACGATTCTCTTAAGGTTCAAAAATCCATCATTCAATCATTTGCAATCATCGAATATGAGAAGCCAGTTTTTTCGTTCAAATTTAAAGAAATCCTCATGAAAATCTTTCAAAACATTATAGATAGCAAGAGCAATGCGATGATAGACTTTCTTGAATATTGCTTCAATTTTGAGCAAAAAAACTGGTTTTGTAATACGATGATGGTTATTTTCCTCTTTATATAAGTCAACAAGTAATCACAGTCAGTTTCCTTGGTATCACGAGTGTTGAGCAAAACCACCCGCATCAATGGTGTCACCTTCGCCTGACAGCGTGAAACTTTTCCGATTATCAAGGCACATTTTGCTGGACAAAATAATTAATTTTCACTACATAATATTTCAAGACAATCTTTCGCACATACCGTTTTGTCTCAAATTACGAACAGACTCATATTCCGACCACTCGTTTTTTGTGTGACGATTTGGTTGAAATGTTTCGCTGAAATATATCATCAAATTACTAGAAAATGACAGTCAATTGCAATTCAACTTTAACGTCTTCCAATATACTTTATACCTCGGGAGTAGTGATGACTCTCTAGTTCGAGACCAGTAGAACTAGCTCAGTTGAATTTATTTGCGAAATTCTTCATTTACATATGATTTATTCGAGCTGTTCGGAATTTGAATCAAAGTGTTCGAAATATGAGACAGAATGAACACAGTGTTCGGCATTTGAATCAAAATGTTGTTTCATACTTTTACGTAAAAACAATAATAAACAAGTTTAAATAAACAATTTTATCAGCAAACCCAACAGCTCACAGTTAGACTTAGTGTATGTGGATATTAAATTTTTTACAAATATCAGCTAGTTTATGCTTATCAGATGCATTTAAAGTTACTGTTGGCCTTAAGTGTTCGGAATATGAGTCAAACCGGTATGCAGATTTCTCATGATTAAACCTTTTTCCTACGTGACCTTTACACTTAACTGGAACGATATTTCACAGAACAACACACGCGACGACCATTACTTTCGAGTGAATTTTGAATTCATTTCACTTGATTTCATTGTAAAATTTTGTCAATCACTTGAACTGCTAAAACACTGAAATTCACGAGAAATCTCATGGCAGAACGCAGATTGTGATATGCAGAAAGAAAAAAACGCACGAGAACAGTAAAAGAATATCTCAGAAACAGTTCGGTAAATATTTGCAACAGGGATAGGGCTTGTAAGTAGAATTATTAGCCGTAGAATGCTAATGTCGCGACTGTTCGTATGACCAACATCTAGTTTGCCACGCTCAGACAGCTTGACTACCAAGTCTATAAGTGTCAAATCAATTTTTTCAACTATAATAACACATTCTCTACAACAGCGGTTTTCAAATCGTGCTCCGCGGAGTACTTGGTGCTCTGTGAAGTCATGGCAGGTGCTCCGCGACAGTTTTGAAAATTTGTACCAATGTTTTGAAATATCTCAACTTTTTGCTTTAAAATACGCATTTAATTATACCAAACCAAGCCACATCTATAGTTTTAAGTTCAAATTTGGAGAACAACGTAACCGATTGCACAGAAAATTTGGCTAGTAAATCGTCGGTTCCGATCAATTGATCTAATTTTCATTTAAGACTGCTTTGTTCTTTAGATTTATTTTAGAGGTGGTTTTAATTTAGAAGGTAAAACTTCTTGAAATGTAAGATGTGATTTCAATTTATCTTCACATTATGATGTTTTCAAACTTATGATAAATGAAGAAACACAATTTTAACGAATCCTATACATACGGTGTCGAAATTTCGACCATTATCGAACTTTCATGTGTATCGGAATTCTTTACATTTTGACTGAACAAGTTCATGATTCTTTATGTGAAGTGGATACCAGGAATGACACGAAATTCATCATTCCCGCTGTGCATGTAACTGCTTGTGCTCTATTGTTTAAAAATAGATACATAAGCTGAAAGTTGATTAATTTTTATGGCTGTCTGTTAGGGACAACGTAAAAAAATATTAATCGGGATTCGAACTTGTGTCCTTCGATTGGTGATTTGGCTTGCTACCTCTAGGTCATTTCGAAATGAGAGCGAAAAACTCGTAACAACTTATGTGCAATCTGATCAAATAGGTTTGATGGCGAAAACGTCATTTTCTGAACAGCTAAAGCGCACCAAGTGCTATCAAATTATTCGAACAATATCAAATTTAAATGTCTTGTTATTTCATTACGGCTCCGGCATGGATCTATCAACATATTATATCAAAAGCAAAGGCGAGCGTATAATGCGTGTTGATACCTTTTGTTCAAACAAAAACATGATTTTTATATTAATGGTACTTGGTGCGGTATGGCTGAACAAAATTTCAATGAAAACACATCAGCACCACAAAAACAATAATTTATTTTACATGGCCGTTCGCTTACATTACATGCTCAAATCCGTTTATGTTAATCCTATTTGTTGTCCGGAATGATCACTTTGCAATGTTTTAGGAAGAATTAGAAAAAAATGCCGTTTTGATTCGGAATACTCAATTATCTCCAATGAGATGCTTAGGTTTATAATTCGCTCTGGTTGGATACAATTTCAGTTTAACATATCCCGCCAGAGAAAAATTATGTATTTACACAACGAGGGACGGTTTAAATTATACGATATATATCCAGCTTTTTACGAGAGCATGCCATAAAATTTGAATCACCCCCTTCTGACATGTGTTGCCCACACTATAATTTTCTTTATGGCAAAATCAAAGCAAGCTTTGTGATGTAAAAAAAAATGTCATTGAAACGTCAGAAGTCTTCATTCTTGGTTTTGTAAATAGAAAAAAATGTTTCTTGTTTAATTATTTCATTATTTATCGTTATTTTACTATTTTCGGATGGCTTTCTCAGTCTGGAAGTCGAAAAACGATGTTTTTTACATTCCCGACATTTCGGCCGATGGTTTTTGGCCTTTTTCAAGGGGTGTAAGGTCTATCGTCTCCCGTTATAGATAGATTGTCGTCTGATTGGCGACGGAGAGCGCTTTATCACGCCTTCGTTTTAATTTTTAGGTTTGACGACGGATTTTATATTATAACACAATACAACACTGCAACGACTTTTCACTTTTTAGTTGATATTAGTCATCTCATGTTACTCGAGCAACTCGTTCCTAATGGATCATTGAAGGTAGTTTTTGCAAGTGCTCCCCGCATCAAAACAAAGGCGCCACTGTATATGAGATTTAACATTGTGACAGCATTGCTGTTCTGTCAAACACACAAGACTACGGTGGCGCTATCTATGCTTTCCATAGCGGCCGTTTTGGTTATTTTAATGATCCATTTTCAGATTTCCATTGGGCCATCAACCATGTACGGCTCATATTCATGGACACTCCCATATTAGTTCATACTAGGGGTTTTAGAGAATTCAACCATTAGACAATGGTCGAGCTCCATATAAAGGGGCGGCCAAAACTACCAAAAACTTTTTTGAGATTTTTATGATTTTTTTAATTTTTAAATATACCTCATGTGTTATATTATTATGATCCTTAATTGAAATTGAACTAAAATTTAAATTTCTATGACTTTTATGACGGCAAATCGGCTGAAGTCAAAAAATTTAAAAATTTAACAATAAAATAAAGCACGAAATTTATAATTTGGGAATGCAATATTTCCCCAAAGTTACCCACTATCTGAAAGCTTATGGTTCAACACTTTTATCGAGCATAAGGATGGAAAAAAAATATTTGGTTGAAGTTTTAATACTATTCAATATTACACTTCAGTAATTTTGATGATTTTGAACATGAAAAACAACTCTTGTCGCGTCATGTCGCCGCCATTTCGAATATTGCACATCAAAAAGCATCCTTAGATCTTACAAAAAACCTTTGAAATTTTTGCAGAAATTTGCTGATTTGCAAGTTAGAGCTATTTGAATAACTTAATATTTTACATACATTTTGACGACATTTTTCATACAAAGTTTATTTATAATATATTTAACCACTGTTTATACACATTTTGATCAAACTCGATCAAATATAAACAAAATTTGTGCTTTGAGTCCAATTTGGTACCAATTTTATTAAAAAAAAAAATCTTTTTTTTAAGTTACGTATTTTGTGAATGACCCCTTCTGAAACAACAAAAACGTCAAATAACGTATTCAGATTACATATTTCATCGATTAAGGCGATAAAAATAGTTTTGGCCAAACTTCACTTTTTTCCGACCATTGTGCATTATGCAGATTTTATCGTCTCCATATTTTGCTCATTCCGAAGTTTGTAGGATGCTGTCATCGAATTCCTAAAAATAAAACAAATTACACAGCATAACAAAAATGTCATTTTTGTGTGTCTCAAGGATCAAATTATGTGTCTCGAGTATATTTGGGGTTGCTATATCTGATCCCATTTTCAGAAATGTTCCAGCACGTCACAATTTTTAGCTACAGGTCGCCAAAGTTGTATAAAATACTGGTTTTATTGATGTTTACATAAAATTTAAAGTATAATTTATCAAACTTTTTTGAAATCTAATCCACCAAGAATGCTATTTTGCACTTAAATTTTCATTTTAGATAAAATTTGGATGAAACCGCACGATTCAATTTAGATTAAACCGATTTTTTCAACATGTTTGCAGTCTCCATGCAAAATTCTTCTTTTCTCTTATATGGCAAAATATAAAACTTTTTTAAACCATCAAAAAATAACTTTTTAGCATCGAAAATATTGTAAACGATTCTACTCCATTACCCCGAATCCCATTACCCCGAATGCCATTAACCCGAACGCCATTACCCCGAATTCCAAAACCCCGAAAGACCCATCACCCCGAATGACATTACCCCGAATTCCAAAATCATGGGAAAATGTCATCAATATCATCATGTCCAGATAATTGTGAATTCGGGGAAATAGCATTCGGGGTGATGGAATTCGGGGTAATGGAATTCGGGGTGATGGGATTCGGGGAAATGGCATTCGGGGTAATGGGGTAGAATCTTATAAACTTTGTTGATTAGTATTGTTATACACATAAAGTTTGAATTATGTGGCATTTTAATCAAACAAATTGCCTTACAAGATGGCAAACTTGCATGCAAGTTGGCTTAAATAGTCAATTTTTGCTTTTTCAACAGCTAATATCTCAAAAACTAGACGTGCTATGATATTTTTGAAACCGGGAATGGATTCAGCAACCCTTAATTAAGTGAATAGTGGTATTTTGGTGCTTGAGACAAAAACGTGTTCCGCAGTGTTAGCCATCAAAAAAGTAAAATGTTGCAAAAAATAGAAATTGAAGCTCCTGTAACATGATGTCCAAACAAATGTAAATAGTGAAAATTCTTGACAGCAGAGTTGTTTAATATCAGTCATATCAGCTGATGGCTGATGCTGTAAAACTATCAACATCATTTGCGAGCTATCAATATCACTTTGATTTCACAACCAACAGCAGTGATGCGACAGCGCACTCTAGATCATAATCACTGCAGAATGAGTGATCACGTGGTAATTATCCATGCTATTATTGTTTTTCAGTGACCAACATATAGTTTCAATCTATCTGAAGCACTGTCAAAAATATCGTACTGATAAATTGACATTTTATGTAAGGCTAAACTTAACCCATCAGTGATATCCATAGTCTATCGCCATCAATGCACTGGTGATGGAATAACCAGCATGATGCTGATGGGATACAAAATGATCCGAATGGTATCGCAGTCGGCCTGTCGAAATCGGCAAATTTTAGGCGTTGATAGTGACAGCGATCAACTCTGCTTGACAGTACAATCAACTATCTTAAATTACAGCCTACTGAGATCAAGCTATAAAATTTGTGGACAAGAATTGTCAAATATAATTCACCACCTGTAGTTTTAAAGCTAGCGTAAAAAGCTGGATAATGTGGAAAGGTTATGATAATCTGAATCCTCTTAAGTGAATAACCCATTTTTGGAAAAATTGGCTCCTGGTGCGGTTTGGCAGAACCCTGACGAAATTAAAGCTGCTTCAATCGTAATAATGTTTAATCATTTGTAAGACTGGTTGAGAGCGGCAGATTGAATGCAATCATCTGCTAGAAGGAGGATGCACGGCTGCAGCACCAGGAACCTTTCAATATTTATATGGCTGCAATAAATAACAATATGTTATAAATGTCACATTTATAATGTTATTAGTACTTCTAGAAGGGATCTCCCGTCGGAGTCACCAAACCGGCAAGTTCGCCCGAGGACAAGAATAATTGCTGTTTAATCCATTAGGCCAAACGATGAAAACTACACACGCGCGAACCTTCCATTACGTTTGCGTTTATTTCTATCGAAAAACGATCGTGTTTTGCACCTAACCGCTTTATCCATCAAAGCATAATTGCCACATACGGAAAGAGTAGGCATTGAGAAAATAGCGCTAAAAGCTTGAAGTTTTTCATTCTTATACAAATGTTTTCAAATTTCAGTACATTTATGTTTGTGTTTTGCTAACTCACGCTTTGCAGTTGCTATTTGGGGTGAAAGTTCAAATAGGGAAGAACTGCATTTCTTAATATTCTTAATATAAGAATGAACCAACTTCATATTTTTGCACAACATTTTCAAACAAAGCATGTTTATTTTAATATGCATAGAGAAGTGTACATTAAAACATGAATAATGCGATAAAAAAGGTGTTGGCTCCAAAATCCATATGGGACAGTTATGCTTTTATGGGCAGCACTCTTGTTATGTGTTTGCGTATCGCTCGTACATTTGTTTCACATTTACCTATATCTCGATTTTCATCGCCACTTCGATTCAATCTCAATTCAAGTGGATGAGCATGAGGGTCTAGCATTGGTTGCAATCGGGATCATTGTAAGCCGTTTGGCCGGCTATTTTTCAAATTCTAGCTTCAGGGTTGTAGAAGTTCAATATGGGTCTTGTGATATATGGTGTTACTCTTGAAAGCGGGAACGCGAGGGTTGATTTATTTAGTGAAGAGATTTATAAATTACACCTCTAAGCATAACTATATTTGCTGTTGAGTTTAACAGTAACTTTTCGCTACACCTGATTGACTAATTACATTGAATTCAGTTGGAGCATGGGATAATCTGGGGCCTTCCTTAGCCGAGTGGTAAGAGTCTGCGGCTACAAAGCAAAGCCATGCTGAAGGTGTCTGGGTTCGATTCCCGGTCAGTTCAGGATCTTTTCGTAATGGAAATTTCCTTGACTTCCCAGGGCATAGAGTATCTTCGTACCTGCCACACGATATACACATGCAAAAATGGTCATTGGCAAAGTAAGCTCTCAGCTAATAACTGTGGAATTGCTCATAAGAACACTACGCTGAGAAGCAGGCTCTGTCCCAGTGAGGACGTTAATGGCAAGAAGAAGAAGAAGATGGGATGATCTTCTAAAAGTTAGTTTTTCTCCTAATAATGGAAAAAATTTCAAGGTTACACCAATTTTAAAACCAGACAAAAATCCTGATGTAAAGTGTCGTAAATACGCAAACAAACAAATAGACAAAAATCCTGCAGAAACTTCTAGCTATCGTTTGCTTTCTTCCATCAGGAAAATTTTTTGAAAAGTTCATTTTGAACAGAATGATGGTCCATATCGACGAAAATTCAATTTTTGCCAACGAATAGTTTGGATTCTGCCATGGACATTCGACCACTCATCAACTTTTACGTGTAACAAAGTTGATTCGTTCCAACAGATCTGAAGGCTATTCTACTAGTCTTGCTCTTCTAGACATTAGAAGAGCATTCTACAGTGTTTGGCATGAAGGCTTGATTGTAAAATTGAAAAACTTATCTTCAGGATAAGTATCAGAACTCCAAATCTGAAACACTTAGTGCAAAAGCTAGGCACACTATATTTGCTTACCTAAGTTACCTCAGGAATGTCAAAAATCATTGTTTACGGATGACATAGACCTCTCCGCCAATAGACGAAGCCTTCGTGGCAACTATAGTAGATTGCAAAAAAGTTTGAAATTTTGTTGTCCATACTTGAAAAAATAGAATATTTCACCTAATTTAAGGATTAGGAACTCAACTCATTATATTCCCACATAAACTAAAAGTTCTTTATATGAAAACCTTCCAGAAGACATGTTGTCACGATGAGAGGGGTTCCAATAAAATAGTCAGATGAAGTAAAGTATCTAGGGCCCATGCTAGATGAAAATTTGACTTTCAGAAATCACATTGAGAGCATTCAAGCCAAATGTAACAAATGTATAAACAAATATATAAAATATATCCAGTTAATTTGTGTTAAGAACAAACTTTTCATCTATGAAGAAATTATCAAGCCAGCCATGCTGTCTGCTGTACCAATATAAACCAGTTGTTGTAAAACTAGTCTAGACTAGTTATAGCAGAACTTGAAATCGTTTACATTTTTACAATTTGGGGCCTTATTTGTAATCATAGTCAAAAACACCCAATGTTCAATACGTCATTCATTCGACGAAAACAACCATATTTTACAGTGCCAAAGAAGTAATTTTATTTTATAAAGTACCAGCATGATTTTCAATAATAAATTATTCTGAAAAAAATATTCTTGGTTGAGCCAGAACAGTGGGATGACTGTACAATACATCAATTGTTAGTCGCAATGATCTACGTTCCGAAAACAAAATAGCTTAATGATCTGAGGTATGGATATAGAGTTATAGAGTTGACTGTGTTTATTTATTTCGGTATAATAATAAGTTACGACAATCATTTGCACATGCTCGAGTTATAAAACTAAACAATTTGTTAAATATCACATCATTAGAGGTCAGTTAGCAACAGAATCTCCGTGAACACCGCAGGCTGCATATTTCTTGGCTCTCGATTTCCTCGTGTGTCATTGTCGTCTAGATCCCGCGAGACAAACAAAACTCCACCGAATGTCATTAAAAAGCGTTCATAAAACATTTAATGTCGTCTACATATCCACCCTCTACCGCATCATCGCCGCAGCTTCATCCACTGTATAGGTAACCGTGCAGCTTGCCGATGCGCTTGATGTTAATGGTCAAAAAATAACCCCAGACAGTGTTGTGTGAATGCAACGATGCTACAAAAAAGCTGACAATTTCGGTAGAGTCGAGTAGAGCAACACACACATCATCACGTTTGACCACCTAAATGCATCGCATGTCGTCTTCGTTGTCGCGTCGGATCGTCGACCACCACCAGGTTATGATTAATTTCAATTTTATTACCTGCACTTCGTGGTGTCACTTTCAATGACGTGGTTGCCGGGCGGTAGCTGCAATGCTTCTCATTGGTGGGAAAACGAACTGTGATCAAAAAGGGTTAAGTCGGAAAATGTCGAAAAAGAATATTGATTTTCACATTTTCTATTGGAGATTTAACTGTGGTACTTAACTTCACAGTGCTACAAAAATAATTTTGATTCATTTTTATGCCTATTAATTCTTTTACGATCCTTGTTTGGACCCGTGCCTTAGGTTTTTCGTTGGACCCGTTAGCGAAAGCAAGCAAAGGTAATCTTTCTTGGACACCGTCTTGGGAAAGAACATCTCGAAGGCCACGAAACATGGTTGAAACTAGGGGAAGGGGTGGTAAAATGAACACCTTAAGGAAATCATCTTGTTTCTGATAGAAAAACGAGAAATTTTTATAGTTCTATCGCACAACATCAAAAATAGGGATGTAATCTATAGCAGCGACATGGATTCAGACTAAAATAGATAAATGTTCACATATTTTCATCGCTATCAAAAAGTGATGCAAATGTTCATTTTACCTGCACTATGTGGGTAAAATGAACAGCGGTTGGTGGTAAAATGAACACCATGCAAAAAACGTGAGCAAAACACAAATTTCCGAAAATTTTCATTGCCCCACCGAAAATACATCCATTAATAATTGCAATCCATTCAAAAAGAATTCTAAAGGTATCAGATTTGACATCATATCATAACGATATTCACCTTACTGAAAAACCACAAGTCTTCCGAGCTAAAAGTTACGTCAGTTCTAATTTTCAAACGTGGTTTTCTAAAATCTTAGTTATCGTTGATATTTTCACTTCAATTGACCTACGTATTAACTCGAACACTCAGATTTATGCTCTAAGTCGTCCATGCGTGATAACAAATCATCGAAATTAGTTTTTTATTGATAAAAGGCACGGTGTTCATTTTACCACTACTTCCCCTACTATCAAAAAGAAGGGTGAATCTTTAAATTCGCAAGTTCTTTCCGCAAAAGCGGGGTTTCAAGCTGTCACTAAACGTGGCAAGAATGGAAGAGAGCACGTTTCTCCGGAATGCGCGTTTTCTTCCAAGGGCGAAATGGATAATGTTGGTAATTGCATCGATATGAGCAACCAGTTCGACGCTCTAGAAAAAATTTCCGAACACCAAATCGAAGCAGTTTCTAGCCAAGGCTCTTTGATTCAAGTGAGGAAGCAAAGAGTGCCGCCTATCGTGGTCAGTTGTTCCGAATTTGGGGGATTTAGGCAGGAGATCTTCAACTCCATTAGGGGAATCAAGGTTTCCTTCCAAATCGCAAAGAAAGGAGACTGTCGCGTTTAGCCGGAAACTCTTAAAGATCGCGAGCTTCTTCTCAAACATTTTGAAGAAAAGAAGCACAAGTGTTTTACTTATGATGACAAAACTGAACGTTTTTTCAAAGTCGTCTTGATAGGTCTGTCAAGAGACTATAACCTGAAGAGATCAAAAATGGAATAAATAATTTACTTGATTTTTCCCCAGTCCACGTTATCATTATAAAAAAGAGAATCCAATCTGGCATTCGTTTGAAAAAGCATTCTCAAGAATATAATTAAGTTCACTTTAACAAAATTGAACTTAATAATATTAAACCTTTAGAAAATGCAAGACTTATGTTCGATGTCCGTGTGACTTGAGAACTTTTCCAGAAACCTGGAAGAAATTTCCAGAACCCCAATCAGTACTGTCGGTGCCAAGAGTGGGGTCATGGAACAAAACATTGTCGCATGGATGCTAAATGCATGATTTGCGGAAGTTCTTCTCGCGTCAAGGAAGTCTGTCCAGTAAAGGAAGATAAACCGATAAGGGCAATCATAAGTCAATTTTTTGGGCCGAATTCGAAATCGAATATTATTCGATGAGTGCTCTTTAGGATATTTCTCAATATCCTAATAGCTCTACATGTTTTTCCTTTTCTAGAAATTAATCTACAATTGATTTGGTCCTAACCGACTATAGTCATCTTTTTAGCCAACTGATTACTCATGCTGATTTTGAGTCTGATCATGTTCCTGTTCCATTCAAATTCAAATTCAACTTTTTTTTTGCCGATTGGTATACATATGAAACATATATTGACTCTAATCTTGATGTTAACATTTCTTTACAAACAAAATCTGGTTTTGACATTGCTCTTGACACTTTAGAAAATTCCATTGTTGAAGCCAGGGGCACTAGAGCGACTGAATTCGAACCCGAATCGGATGGATAACCACTTAGCTTAAGCGCCAAGCAAGCTTCAAGATTCACTTGCATGCGAAGAGATGAGATTTGTGTACCCGGCGAGACTCTCAAGGCGAGTTCTTCAAAACTAAAATTACTACCGAACCGACGATTCGCTTCACACCACTAGATCCAAATATTAAATTTGGACGGGGTATTCAATGGGGAATCACTGTGAAATTAATTTACGCAAACGAACTCAAATTATCTAAAATTCTCTCCTTTATCGACAGTCGTAAATTTTTGCATAAATTTTTATTTCGGTATTAAAAGGATAAAACTTCCACAACCTGTTGTCGGGGTTCTGCTTTACCGACCCTCAGTGTTTAAAATAACTATAACTGAATCCTTCTACCGGTAGCTACCGTACTGCTGTCCCTCTATTTAAACAATTTATTATTCTAGTTATGGAGTATTTCCGCTTATTCTTCGGGTTGAAATAATAGTTCTAATTTCTTAAATTGCCTAAAGGAATGTTCTGACCTGTTTTTTTCGCTGCGATTGACCGATGACGATCGACCTGTTGCTCATGTGATGTCAGTGGTTCGTGTCTCGGCTACGATGGCTTGCCGTCTAGAACCACACGTGTACACGGTTTTGCTTGATGATGGCGGGCCCGCTGAATCCACTCGCGAGTGTCGCTTCGAGGCCAACTTTGGAGTAAAAATCGGCAAATAGCGACCAATTAGCACCACGGAAGTAGTGGTAACTTCCGATGGGCCGTAGATGCGCTGGGGCTGAATCACTAACACGGCACGAGACCAGCTACAAGCGGTCGGGCCTTCGGATCTGCCCAGAAGCCACGCGGCGTGCGTAACCCTACACCTACCCGGACGAAACACCTCCACTTGAAGGATAGTTGGTCCTTCAAGCGAGAACAAATGAGCACATTACAATTTTAAACTTGGAGAGCGTGGGTCGCAGTCGAGGATGGAGAGAAGCGGCCATGAACCGAGTGAATTGGCGAAATGTTGTTGGCGAAGTTTTATCAAGCTAATTGATGTAAAACTAAATATATAATTTTGGTCATCTCGGTTAACAAATTTTGATCTGATTCAAATAATTACCTTGACCTTGAGCGAATTTCGCTTAACGGTTTCCAAACGTGGTAGGAAATTTCAGAGCTTTTTTTGGATTTGAATCTAACATAGAACATAGAACAACGAGACTCCTAAATTCCACAACTCACTTGACTAGCTCAATTGACTTGGCTCACTTGGGCCTATAATCGCGGTCTCAACCACTAGCCAATAATCTCGATTTCTACAGAAAATTACAATGAACATTAATTATTGGATTCTTTGGATTCACAAGTACAACTCACAATTTTACTGTCGACTGGCTAACATGAAGTACTCTGACTATAACATTCGCTAGGTTTTGGGACTACTTCCATTCACTACGCCGATCGAATCGTTAAAAATGGGTGTTTCAAATTCTCACCACCCATGGCGTTGCGATCGGCTAAAACTGCTAGAATGCAAAACATCGTCTCTTATATACATTTTTTTACTCGCAGCTCTTTCGTAGCCCGTGAAGTGGTCGATTCAACGTATATCAAAATTTAATTTCTATACATATATTGTTAAATCTTGTAACATTGTTACACAAGTCCAATGGTAAATCAAGTTACTCAAGATTTCGAAAACATTCTCAATCAAGAGAACGTTTTCGAAAATTCCTGGCAGACTGATTTAGAAGAAAAGAGAACTATTATCAAAAAATGAAAAATATAAACGCCCCTGGCGATGATGGAATTTTCTAAACCATCAAGAAACTTCCAGAAAGTACGTAATCATTCTTAGCTGATATATTTAACTAATGTTTTCAGTTGGCATATTTTTCTGACAAATGGATAAATGCTAAGGTTGTTTCAATTTTAAAACCAGACAAAAATTCTGCAGAAGCTTCTAGCAATCGTCCAATCAGTTTGCTATCCTGCATTAGTAAACTTTTTGAAAAGGTCATTTTGATCAGAATGATGGTCCACATCAATTAAAATTCTATTTTTGCCAATGAATAGTTCGGATTCTCATCACTCATCAAGTTTTACGTGCAACAAATTTGATTCGTTCCAACAAATCTGAAGGCTATTGTACTGGTCTTGCTCTTCGAGATATAGAAAAAGCATGTGACAGTGTTTAGCATGAATGCTTGATTGTAAAATTAATAAATTTCAATTTACCGTAATCCGGGGTATCATTGATCAGCGGGGTAACATTGATCGGAATGACTCATCTCATCAAAAGTTCGTGTTATCATTTATTGATGAAACATTTTCAAAATCTGAATGGTGCTTCTCTTTCTCATTAGCTCATGAATGCTAATGAATGTGCAGATTTTTGCAAAAATTGCGTTTACCTCATGCGTAAATTTGTCAGCTTTTCGAAACAATGATTTCAAAGGTTAAGGATGACACTAACGAAGATTCATGTCTCACATAAGTTTTGCAAACGATATTAACCAGGAAGATGTGGTCCTTACTAAAAATGACATCGCCGAAAAACATTCCGTTGTCAAAACTTTTATAAGTATGCTCAAATAGGCAACATTACCGAATTACTATTAAGAATTTAAAATTCTCTTAGGAAATTGCCTACCTTTAGGCGTATTCCGTGGTTCGGGGTGTATTTAATTTTAAAATAACTCAAAAAGCAAATGACTTGTTAGCGTTTGGCCTTCATAATCGGCTTCAGGGTCCATGATTTAAGTCAGTAACGACATTCTCAGTATAAGCGAAGGTTGTTTACGTATTTGATCAATGTTACCCCAAATGAGCTAAATCAAAAAATCGCTTAAAACATTTTTTTAAACATACCTAAATCTTTCAATAAACAAAACACACTATATAGTCTCGAGCTATAAGTGGCAGTACTTGTTTTAAAAATATAAAAATTGTAACATTTGCATTTTCAAACGAAATATTAAAGAAACACTCAGAAAAATGATCAATGTTACCCCGGATTACGGTACCAACATACATTGTTAGAATAATTCAAAGTAATCTGTTAAATCGTACACTTCATGTAAATTATCAGAACTCCAGGTCTGAATACTTCTTGTAAGAGCTGGTGTTCCTCAAGGCAGCATTTCGGGAGCAATATTATACAATATTTTCACATCTGACTTACCTGAGTTACCTCAGGGATGTCAAAAATCTTTGTTTGCGGATGACAAAAGATAATTGAATAAGAAAGATAAGAATTTAACTTTCAAAAATCACATTGAGGGCATTCAAGCCAAATGTAACAAATATATGAAATGTCTGCATTCAATTATTAACAGAAAATCAAAAGTTTATCATAAGAACAAGATTTGGATCTTCAAATAAATGTTCAGGCCAGTCATGTTATATGCTGTACCAATATGGACGAGCTGTTTTAATACCAGAAAGAATGTTCTGCAGAGTATTCAAAATAAAACTTTGAAAATTATTCTGAAGCTACCCTGCCCATAACTGCATAACAGTCACATTCGACATTTTTGACAAATTGGAGTTAATACCGGGGAGAGTCATCAAATGATAAATACTTTCGATCAACGTACTAAAATCTGTGAGTTTGTTCTAGAAAATTCGAAAAAAATACCAAGTTGTTTTGTCACACTGGCAAATGTAACCGCATAACAGTCACATTGAGATTATATATGAGCCTCATAATGTAGTAGCAACAAAATTTATATCAGTATAATTTTCTGTCTATTCACCCAATATGCGGTATGAGTTGTGCAAAATTTCAGCCTGAAATAAGATCTTTTGAATTCTTAATGATTTTTTGAAATTTTAGTTTCCTCCCATACTGCAATAAAATACAAACTTGGTACCCCATTTACTCAATGCCTACTTTTGTCGAATGTTACAAATATGCAGTTATGGGCAGTACCTTCCTGGTATAATACTTATGAGTTTCATATAACATCCAATGTTCAATGTTTGGAATAAATGTCAAAAAAAATTATAATGTTTGACCAAAATCGTTGCTAGCTTCTATTGCCACGATTAATGCGTTATATATTTAGGTTAAGTTAGGTTTAGTAAATTGAAAGCGTTTTTTTTCTCTTATATGCAGGTGAAATCAACTCACTTATAACAATTCGTAACTGCTACGGCAAATGAAATGTAATATGTTGTTAACAAAATGTTAATAAAAGCTTAATTTATACCAAAAGGTTGAAAGTGTTGTCTAACACAGAGCACCTAGATATAAGAAATGAATGTAATGTTTGGAATAATACTAATGAAGAATTTGAAAAAATATGTTTATGAAAAGATTAAAAAGCTGAAGCGGGAATCGAACCCACACTATATGAGACGACGCGCTTTTTTGAGACGATAACATAAACTATGAAGCCTTTTATAGTCTGTGTTACGAAGTGAATTCCTTATGTTAAAAAATCAATATTCTAGTATATAACATATTGCATGTAATCAGCTGAAGACCTCCCTCCTTATTCATCCCGATGAATGGCAAACATCGCCGAAAAGATAAATGCTGCAAAAGATTTCGCTACAAATTAGCCTTCGATCGTCTTGTCCAACAATCAGGTAATTAATTTCACCGAACGACTGTAGTAACGTTTCGCTTTCTGCTTTTCGGGAGGACACCCCGTTTAACCCTCAGTAGGAACCCAAATTATTCCAGTTGCCCATTTGTACGATCAAACGAGTTACAAGATTTCGGTCCTCACAGCAGCTTCCCGACCCTACAAATTGCAACATCACGGAATGCTGTCAAACGGGCGATTATTTATCATCGTCGACAAGCCTTTTTCGGCGTCCTGCGATCACGCGAGGGTTCAATCCGCTCCTTGTTGGCCGCTCATAGCTGGTTTTGGTCAAGTCCGTTGTCCGAGGGAGCACTTACCATAGCCGAACTGCTGTACGCACCAACTACCGGCTTACTTGCTGTGACGTTGCTACGCTCAAGAACCAGGTGGTAACGATCCGCACGGCGCAAGTGGAAATTGGTGCGGTAATGAGGGGAACTTAACTGGAGCAGAACAAGCTCCCTTAAACGGAGCCATATCAGCGATGTAATATCGATAAATTTCACCCGAAAAGATACGAAACACGACCACTGGGGGACACAACATTGGCCAAAACGAACGACGACATCCATCGACTGCATTGACCAGTGAGCCAGAATCGTGAAACTTATTTCAATTACGTGATTGCACTGATAACGACCAGCAAGTGGAAGATTTATCTCCTTATCAGCATTATTTGCAAAAAAGAGATCTAGTTTCGTAACAGTTTTAATTAATTGAAAGGTATCATTTAATACAATAATACAATATTACAATATTTTTTTATCTAGGTTTTATTCGGCAACAATATTGTCTAACTGAAACTAATTTAAACAATTATAAACATATTGTTGGCAATACATTAGATTTCATTTAAATTATCAGTTCAGATTTTTTTTGTAGGTGAATTGGATTATTCTAGAAAAAATGATTATCTTATTAGACACTCGTTCTAATGTTTCAACATTGGATATTCTATGTATCTCATTAGTCAAATTCATCAAAATTTTATTTCGAATACTCTGTAGAGCTTTTTTTCTGGCATTACAACAGGTAGTCCATATTGGTACAGCAGAAAATATAGCTGGTTAGAAAATTTGCTTTAAGATCATAAACTTGTTCTCTATTAATGCTTACGCTGGAGCTGTGAATGTTCTGGGAGGTCCGAAATGATCAGACCTATAGTAGGGACGTTCCGGTACTTCCGATATTATGGAATACCGATATTTTGTTTTCGATATTCTGGTATCGATACTTGCTATACCTTCGAAAAAAATCGCAATACTTTTCCAACCGTCTAAACTGCAACAACTTGAATGTGCAATTTTCCACTTTTTTTCTGGCAGATCGTTGTAGTTCGCGCCTTTTTTCGCGATCGCGATCGACTGCGACAATCATTCATCTGTCCACTTGGCTGTGTGTTGACTGTATGGAAGTGAATTGCTTCGGGCAATGGTAATAAGGAAAAAAACGTCATGCGCAACTACTTGGCGTGAGCGAATAAAAAATCAGGCGACAAAATCGGCAGCACTTTGTCCATTTTCATACGCATCCACGATGGTGCCGAGATGTTGAATGGTGGCACATAACTCTCGCGCACTTGGCTTCAATAGTTGCCCGGTGACCAATTTAGTCACTCTCAATTGATGGAGACAAATTGCTCCAAATTAATAATCGCCATATTATGCTGCGGCATCGAACTCCATGGGTGGATGATTGTCAGCATAGGCGATAGTGGTTTGGATATCATGGACTGGAGAGAAAAAATTGAACACATAATTTATTTTTGGTTTAGATAATTGAGATTGAATTGAGAAGGAAATAGAATATGTGCAAAACGATAAACTGAATTAATTTGGGACTTTTCCGTTAAAAAAAATGAATGTTGTGACATGATAGGGCAAAATGCAGAGGAGTGTGAGTTATATATTGGTCAGTTTTGATTTTACTTTTCTGAAATATTCTACAATTTGTAAGCTTTTTTAGCGCGGTAGTCTAAAGTGATTTTTCCGTTCAACGGAAAAAAATAATATAACTCGTTGAAAATCGGCTTTTTTCGGATTCCATAAAATTTGTATAGAATGAAAACCTGATGAAAAAATATCGAAAATGTTTTTTTTGTATCAGAATTTTATTACCTACACCCTTTTGCTTCTAACCACCTAACATATTTAAAACTATTTATGCTCGGTTATCCTAAGTACTCACGATTTAATATAGGTTAGGCATTACAATAATACAAAAGGAAAGGGTTAGATTTGTTGGAGCTTTGATCGTAAATAAAGATTCATAAAGGTATACAAACCTTCTGAATCATGGTAACTATTCTATCATAAACATGATTGATTCCCATATATCATGTTCAATAACTTGGTGAGACAAAATTCCGAACAGGAGTAATTTGTTATAGAATACTGAATTAATAAGACAATTTACAAGACAATTTACACCGTCTTCAGCCAAAGGCTGCACAGACTGAACATTACTAACATTAGACAACGGACACATGGAACGACCAGTGGATCAGTGAAGAATTTTTCGTTTGACGAAAAGTTTTCTCCGACTGGGGCGGGAATCGAACCCACACTCCGTAGCGCAATCCGCCTAAACGACTGACGCCGCTAACCGCACGGCTACGAAGCCCACAGGTTATATAACAGTTAATTTTTAATACCTTCAACCTGGATAAAGTATTAAAGAGCCCTGCATAAGAGGTAAATGGCGAACTATTGATATCTCACGTACCTGGAAAAATAAAATAAATTCCTTTGTGTGATCCTTAGCCTCCTGTCCAGCAATTCCTATCGTTATCTCCTCGTGGTACTAGCCGGGGTATGAGCTGAGCGACCTGAGGGAACATCGGGTAACCAACCGAGTGGGAACTTTGGTCGTATGATGACAGGGAATGGAGATATGCTCCTGCAAACTTGCAACTGCACTCCATGTTTGGGTTCGTCCACAACAGCGTCTGTTCTCCAGGTCAGGGGTGGCTTATCATCGCCCGAGTGTCCGAGAAGGACTCTGAGCTAAACTATGTACTATGGCCCTCCGTAAATTTAGAGGGAATGGTCTTCCGGAAATCTAAAGGGTTGGCCCTGCCATCCAGCCGTGAGACAAATCAGGCTACGAGGAGAATCAACGAGGGAGTACGATTCAGTATAATCGGCGAAGACTACAGCGACAAACTTAAGGGATTAGCGATATGAAGCTCGGTAAGTAGGATATTGAAATCTCTTAACTTCATAGGGTGCACACGCATACTCGCCGATGTACTGTAGAATGTCACAACACCATATGCGCAGCACCTCATAGCTGCATTACCGAAAGAGGGTAAGCTGAATGAATCCCCCCTTGAGGACTGCTAGAGTACAATGAAGGCAGCCATCTACGATGCAGCTGAAAGCAACATTGGGTACGTGGCATGGAGCCGACGGGCCGATTGATTCGACGAGGAAGAGTCGGAAGGTGCAACAACTTACGATGAAGAAGAGGAAGATTCGTCCGAGAAAGATGTAAGAAGCTGCGAGGACGAAGGAGAAAGCTCCAGCTAGAACGAAGAAAGCTCCGAGAAGGAGGAAGGTCACGTCGCAAGTGAATTGCAGAGTTCGGAGACGTCTGAAGAAGAAGAGAAGGTGGAGAACAGGCGTCAGAAGCGCTGGAGGCAGTTAGAAGTAGATTGCTTCTACCTAAATCGGTCCCGAAGATTATTGAGACGCTGCGGATGTTGTATTGGCGGCTTGAGCGACTTCTCAACATGTTGCTGTCGAAAGTTCGCAATGCAGCATCACCAAAAGCGGTTCGTATAGCGAGTTTCATTGGATTCGGGGTGGTAGTTCAACAGCTAGCCGATCATTTTGCAACTGGATTATCACTCTCGTTTAACCCGATGCTCATACAAGAGCTAACAGACAAGCTGCCGGCAGGAACGCAGATTGAATGGGTGTGATATCGCAGGAAGAGCAAAGTGGTGACACTGCGCACGTTGTCATACTACCTGTCAAGCATCGTTAAAAACGCAGGCGAGGTAGTAGCGTGCGGAGAAGGGTCTCCATCCGGAGAACTCGGACTTCGATTACGGGCCGAAGAAAGGGAAAGCGAGAAGCGAAGCACATGATGACTATATGCACGCTCGTGATGCGGTCCACCCGTGAGAGAGATGGAGATTTGTGGAAGAGTGGATCACCGAATCCGGAATTGCGATCATTTCCGGAGACTTCAGCTCACCGATCGATGGGATACAATTCGCAAGTGGAAGTTATGTCAGCTGTGTCTGAACGAGCATGGAATGGCCGGTTGTAAACTCAGTTTCCGCTGCAATGTCGAAGAATGTAAGGAGTGCCACAATCCTTTGCTTTATTTTATCAGGCCAGCCGCTGGATTGAATTGCAACATTCACGCAATGCAACCGAAACCTTCCGTCATTTTCCGCATGATGTCAGTCACGTTGCACTGTGGAAAGTTGTCGGTGAATACGATTGCGTTCCTGGATGAAGGGTCATCGTACACGCTAGTGGAACAAGTGCTGATTAGCCGATTAGGAGTACATGGCGTGCCGCAGCCACTCAGAGTGACATGGACCGCGGGGAGTCCATATTAAGAACACCCAAACGGTGGAGCTTTAGAAGCTTCCGTACCACACACAGGCTGTGTCGGAAGTGGTGAAACAGTACGCTCACATTCGAGAACTGCCGATTGCTGATTTTCATCGCGCCGCACCGCAGATTTTCATCGGATTGAAAGATATCCATCTGTACGCGAGGCTCGAATTGCGTGTTGGTCGACTGAAAGAGCCTATAGCAGTTATGTCCGTCTACGTACCAACTAGCGTTGGTAGTGTGGAAGGAGAATAGTCAGCCACCATACATGCAACTTACTTTACTTTTGTTGGCACTACGTCCTTCAAGACATGACCTGCGCCACATTGTTATGCCAACTTACTCAGTCCATGGCTGCTACATCCAATTTCTGGATCGCCCCACACTTCATAGATCCTGCTCCACTTGGTCAAGCTCGTTGCGCTTCCCTTCGTCTTGTACCGGCCGGATTTGAGGTGAACACCATTTTTGCGGGATTGTTGTCCGGCATTCTCACAACGTGTCCCACCCATCGTACTCTTCCAGCTTTGGCGACTTTCTGGATACTGGGTTCACCGTAGAGTTGCGCAAGCTTCATTCTTCTTCTCCATACGCCATTCTCACATACTTCGCCGAAGATCGTCCTAAGCACACATCGTTCAAAAACTCCTAGCGCTTGCAAGTCCTCTTCGAGCATTGTCCACGTCTCATGCCCGTAGAGGACTACCGGTCTTATCAGCGTCTTGTACATGGTACACTTAGTACGGAAGTGAAGTTTACCGGACCGCAAGGTCTTGTGGAGTCCGTAGTAAGCACGACTTCCGGCAATGATACATCTTCGAATTTCTCTGCTGCAGTTGTTATCCGACGTCATCAATGATCCGAGGTGGACAAATTCGTCCACCACTTCAAACTCATCCCCGTCGATCATCATCCCAGTGAACCACGTATCGTATAAGAATGTGTGCCAAAAATCTCATATTCATACGTCAAAAATTAGAATCGCACAATATGCCAAATCATAACAAATAAATGTTAACACAAATTGTATATAATTCTCCACTACGATTCATTGTCGACAAACTTTGTTGACAACAAACCATGCCGTAAATAGTATAATCTAGAATCGCGTCAAGTTGTATAAACTGACAGATCATATATCAATGCAGACTAGCATCAAATGAAATCGCAATAACTTAGCGAAATTTACCACCCGAGGTTGGTATCTTCTGGCGGTGGGCTTCAAAGAAAAACAAAGCGTGTGTGTTGTAGAGCAAACTTCCTTTGATATTGGCAAATAATCACTCCTTATTCATGAAGCGGTCTGTGGTGTAGTGGTATAGTACTAGGTTAGGAATCCAAAGGTTTGGTGTTCGAGTCTCGCTGGCTACTTTTTTTTTTTTATCGGAATTTTGTGGCATCGTATTGCTGACCATGGAAAGTCTGAAAAAGTCGTGGGAAGTGCGTATATGGCCTCCACTTTGGCGTGTATATAGCGTTTTCATGCATTTTATACGAGTGATATGATTCATATAGAATGATGTATAGCAAAAAATATACCAGCCAAAATGTTTACTGGGATGCGTCTGCCAATGCGAGCTCTATCGCACTCGGTTCCTCCAGCCAACAGATATTTCATTTTCGACGTATTTACCTCCAACCCAACTTCAATCACAATGACTTCAATATGACTAATGAGAATGTTCTGTTTCATAGCGAAAAAACTGGAATTCATACTTATATATGACTGGAAAAGCGCAGAAGGTGGAGCTTGTGCAACATATTTTTGTGGTCAAAATTATGTATCATATGGGTTTAGGTATACATAATTATGTTTTATACTTTGTCCAACAAACCATTAACGCAGCAAAATACTGAGAACATTTGGTAGTGGAAATGCATTGGATGGTCGACAATGAAAAATGTAAAACTGCAAACATTGTCAAGCCTTCATTTTTGATTGCATAACTGTAATTGATTGATAACTGTTATTTAACACTAAATTAATATGCGAATCAAAAATTATGGTGAAAGTGCATATTTGCTTCGAAAAAATCAATTCGCCCTTATAAGTCGTTCAATATACATTTTTCGACATCAAGCCAAGTGAATATTTCCAAAAAGGAATCATCACATTTGGCAAATTAGTTCATTATTTTGTTTTCTACTAATACACTACTGAACTTTTACTGAACTATTATTACTTTTTTCAAAGCTTCGAAACAAAAATCTCATCGTTATGGTAAATATTCAAAATTAAATTAAAAAATTAAAGATGGTCCCCTTAGACACACTGCATGACGAGTGTTTTTGGAAAAGACAAAAAATTCATTGCCAATCATTTGCCATTGTTTCATTCAAGGCAGTGAAAAGTTTTCAGGGACAACTAGTGTGATCATAAATTTACAGTGTGATATAAGTTTGATAAATCACTTGACTATGACAGCATAAATTGAAGTTGTACACAGCAAAAAATAATGTAATATGCATCGACGTAATTTAGCCGACGTACTATAATCAAGATGTAATGCTTTTGGATGTCATATTACATCGACCTCAAATTACATTGGAACAACATTCCACTTTTGGTCTACGTCGCAATTGTGTAATAATTACATTTGAAAAACATAAGATATTACACAGAACCAGCTGCAACCAAGTGGTTCTCATGAATATGTGTAATATTACACGAATGAATGCCATAACGCATTCATAACGATGTTATAATAAATCTCGCAACACGGCCATAGTTTGTTGTAAAGCATCATCGCGTCCAGGTCGTGGTACATGTTGGGTTGATTTTCTTTGCGGATTTTGGTGAGTTTTATTAGATGAATACTCCTAAAAACAGTTTAGGGCAAACGCTCCCTTAGTGGAGGTAGTGTGTTTTGGCATGTTTCGCGCTAATAAATGATTATGTGATATTTTTCTGTTATGTACGATGCGAAAATGATACAAGTAATCGAATAATATTTATGAAATTTAACCGTAAAACTATTTAAAATAATTATTTTGCCTTATTTTTTTGTTCCTTTGCACCTATAGTGGTGCATCAGTACCAATAGTGGAGGGTCCCATAAGAAATCAATGGATTGCGCCACTAAAGGAACCATTCCTAAAACATACCTCCACTAAAAGAACAGTGTTCCTATTATTGGTGCAAGGCTTTTTGCACGGAAATTTCAAATGAATCGTGATTTTTATGCGTTTGAATGATAGAAGAATTTAAGATCTATCGAATGATACGCTAAAATAATTTATTCATGATTTTAACACCATGTTTTAGCAGTTTTCCCTTAGCTGCACCACTAATGGTACACTTGCCCTAATACATTCAGAAATCTAATAATTTGTTTTGTTTTCAACAGAAGTGTCTACTTCCGTACGGATTGATTGCAAATTTGGACGAAATCCAGATCAGCTTTATCTTCCATGTTCGCTCGGAAAGCAAGGGAATCTTGTTCGGATGCCTACAACAGGATGAAAAGTATGGAAATTCGAAAGTATTGAGGATCCGTTGGCTGGCTCTTTGTCCAGTAGGGCGACCGGATTGATGACCCGCAGAGTGCCCGTGGCTTCTTTTTCGTCCGGGTCTTCCTTGCGTTTCATCAAGCTGTCTTTCATCCTGATGTACCACGAAAAGGCCTTCTTCTTTTTTCCGGGACGGGTCAAATTCTTCCCCGGAGTGACAAGTGCTTGCTGATGCGATGCGTTAGCTGACCCTGGGTCCCATGAGTACCATCCTTTCGGGCAATCCGATCGTTGATCAGCAGATCATCGTCGAAGAACAATCTTCTTCCGTATCCGGGCGGGCATTCCGCCAGCATTCAACGTCTGGATCGGCTGCGTCGGACTTGTCTTCTCCGGTAACTTTGTCCCAAAGGGGTGTAGTTCCAGTGCTGCGGGGTCAAATGCAGGAGGAGAAGATCCGTCAATGTCCATTGGAGGACCCATCGTTGTCATCATCGGGTTCATCCCTGATTTTGACCTCCGACACGTCGGCCGATTGCTCCCGCCTCCGGTGTCGCCTTTCTCATCCGACGCGGACATTTTCCGTGATTATGGATGTCTTTTAACACTTCAGTCGTCGCGCTGTTGTATTCTGTACAACACTAGTGAAAAAAGCTCGCTGTTCGTTCACAGCAGCAGCGTAGTGATTCTGACGGTGACAAACCGCGCGACGACTGGAAGGTTAACGATTGTTTACAACGGCTATTGGGGTGAGCTGTTAACGATCTATTTTGCAAGCGGATGGATTTTGCTGAATTTACCTGCGGTTCCATTGCCGTATCCACAAATTACGTCCATCGGATGGAAGAACAATTGAGAGAAGGAGGATTTCGTGCGAATCTTATCAGCTGGGGAATGAAACCTGATACGGTGACCCACCAGAGATCAAATACAACAAACGACAGCTATACAGGTAAGCAAATCAAAAAGCAATGGCTATTTTGCGCAATGATAGACAATCATAAATATCTCCCCGAAGAAATACCGTAATGTGGTTCCGGGGATAAAAGGGTCTGAGGCCAAAGGTAATGTCTGTGCATTTTGTACACCACATACAGTGCATGGGCTGGTTCTAATGGGTCGTCGGTGGTGCGGCGTAACCAAAGTACGTACTCATTTGCCTAGAAACAGCGAGCTACACATTTGGTTACCAATGGCTTTTTGGGCGAAATAATAAATAATGCGAGATATCATAGAGCGTCCCTAATACCTATAAGTAAACATTTCTCAAGATAATTCTCCTGAGAATTTTATTGAATTATTTTTATTTCTTTCGAAATTCATCCTGGAAGTTGGTCAAAATTATCTCCGAACATTCCATCGGAAATACCTTCACATGTATCCGCTGGCAAATTTTTATAGAAATTGAGCATTCCCAGAGATTACAGTCAACTCTCCATATGTCGATATTGAAGGAACCATGGAGTTAGGGAGGAATCGAGTTGGAGAGCACAAAACCAGTGCAAATGCAATCCAAGGGACCATCGAGGTTACCATGAAAACTAACTTTTACTACGTGTAGGGAATAAGATTAATAATGAAAATAATGTTTAAAGTTAAATAGGATCAATCACAGTAATCGAGAAAATAACAGATCGCAGGAGTCGAGCATAGTATGACAAGTTTAATAAAGCGAATTATTTCGGACATGAGCAAAGCAGTTAATTCATTGATCATAATCAAATAAGCATCAAATCAAATAATAATGTCAAATTGTATAGAAAGTTACCAAAGGATGGAGTTCTTGAAAAAACTTCCAGAATGGTAGACATTTTTTCAAGAAAGTAGAAATACTCGAACATGACATTTTTGTTTATTATTAATTTTCTCATGTAAGACGCGAAAGCTAGATTCTATATTTAACTATTTTTTTCGCTTGTTTATTTCTTTTTTCCTCCAGATCAACCACCCGATCGAACGACCAGATCGTTTCAACGGCTTCCTAAGGAGTAAGAACGCTATGTCTACCTCAATACTTTCAGTGTTTTCAAGCCAATGTTCCTTCTGGAAGCACTGTCAGATGGTCTTTTTGATGTACCTTACCATGTAAAAAAATTAACGAATAATACCGAAAATAATAAAATGTGATGAATACATTATATAACTCATATTCAGTTATTCTTTATCTGATTGCATTTGCATTCTCTTCAATGGCTGAATGAATTGCTTTTTATCCTTTTTTAAGTTCCAATAATGTTATTACAGTACTCTTTTCTTTGAGTTAAAACCGTTATAACAGCTTTAAGCATAAAAGGATACAAAAGCAATTCAATCGCTATTGTGCAGAATTACCGAGCGCTGTCAAATCGCCTTGATTACACAGTTTTTCTATTACATCGCATCGATTACGTTGTATTATGTACGTTGAAACTATTACATCGACAAAATTACATCGGTCGCATTTATTACACCAAAAGCCCGCGAGTACGTCGGACTGTGTAATATTACACAACCGAAGGAATGACTTGGTTGCAGCAGTTTTGATGTAATATTCAACAACTTTTTTTGCTGTGTAGCATGGAAGTTGCTTCTCAAATCTCACGAACCGATGTTGATTTGTACCCGAAATAAAATAGTCTAATCAGGTTATTACCAAAAACTATTCCGGAAAACTTTATGTTACAATTTTGTTGACAGAAACTCTTAAACCAAAAGACTATGAAGTGTTTTCTAAGTATTTATATTTTTTTCCCACAATTTTTCACAACAACACGTAAGCCCTGCATGAACACAACTGTAAGCGAGTTGGGTAATTCCATTGAACCTTTTTCGTACTAAACAGTGGCAAACAACCACCACACTCTATTCATTCATATAAATTGATAAATCGGTATTTAGAGCATACCTTAAAAATAATAATTTACTCAAAACATTTGTTTAAAAGTATTCAGTGAACACCATATGGTGAATTTCTTAGCCGGCAGTGTATTATCCATGCTATCAAAAGTATTGAATGTCACTTTTGTTGCATTTGTTTTATAGACAACTAGGAAAACTTATATTTGACTGAAAATAAACATAATTTGTTTATTCAGAACATGTTTGAAAAGAGTATATATTATGACATACATGTAACATGAATATAACATATTGAGACTGTTTATTTGTCGTACATGTCTAAAACAACCGAAATAAGACATATAACCAAACACATGTTTTGATAAACATAAGAAGACAAAAATAAAACATAATATGGTTGAAACATAGTAAACGTAATTAGAACATTTTCAGCAAAATGGTAGATTTGTATTGCAAAACAAATTATATGCCTTAGTAGAACATCTCCATTCAAGTTCAATATTGAAAGGTTTAACAAAACAAAATAGCGACTTACGTGAGACATGACATGTTTCAAAAACTTTCTAGCAAGCATTGTAGGACAAACTGTGTATTTTGGTGGCTGGATTTATTGAAGATTGTGCCTCGCATGTTCAAGCCCGTCCGTTTCATAACACCTTCTAGCGCAATATTGAACAGGAGGCAGGAAAGACCATTGCCTTATCGAAGTCCTTTACGTGTTTCAAACACACAATCCATCGTTGCTTTGATCAGTCTAGTCAGTTTCCCGGGAAAACTATTCTCGTCCATAATCTTCCATAGCTCTTCGCGGTAGATGGTATCATAGGCCGCTTAGAAATCGATGAATAGGTGGTGCGTAGGGACTTGATATTCGCGACACTTTTGGAGGATCTGCCGCAACATAAAAATTTTGTTTGTCGTCGATCGCCTGTCCACAAAAACGGCTTAATAACTTCCCACAAATCTGCTTGCCAGTGGCGATAGACGGCGGAATATGATATGAAAGCACTTTATAGGCTGCGTTAAGAATGGTGATCGCTCGATAGTTCTCACATTCTAACTTGTCACCCTTTTTGTATATTGGGTATATTATTCCCTCCTTCTACTCCTCCGGTAGCTGTTCTGTATCCCATATCCTGGCTATCAATCGGTGCAGACAAGTGGCCAACTCGTCCGGGTCCATTTTAATGAGTTCCGCTCCAATACCATCATTTCCAGCTGCTTTGTTGTTCTTAAGCTGTTTGATAGCAACTTCAACTTCACCTATGTATTGTGGGAGTTGGCACGTCTCCCTCATCCGCCATACTGATGAAGCCATTCCTCCTGCTGTCTTGACCTTCCTCCTCTGCGCCTACATGCGAGGCAGTGACAAATCAGGACCTTCAAGACCTGCTCAAAAGCCACTACACGCTGGAGGAGCCCGGCATTTCCGTGGCATTGCTCCCTGAGTCGGCAGAGGACCGAAGAGTGAAGGAGATATTGAAGAAGACGACGAAGAGAATCGGCGGCCTGTTCGAAACGGGCCTGCTGTGGAAAGTAGACGATGCTGAGCTTTCCAACAGCTACCCGATGACAATGACAATGACAATCAAGCGGCTTTCGTACCTGGAAAATCGTCAGAGGAAGGATACCGAGCTTTACGCCAAAGTTCACACCATGGTAGCCGACTCTCTGATGGCTTTCTACTGCAATCAGATATGGTACGTGCCGCTGAACATTGTATTCAAGAAGAAGTTTCATCTGGTGTGGGACGCCAGAGCAGAAGTTAAAGGAGTTTTACTGTACTCGAAATTGCTAAAGAGTCCGGTCATGTTGACTGTTCTGCCGGCGGTGATATGCAAGTTTCGAGAACGAGAAGTCGGATGCACATCAGCTGCGAATCCGAGAAGAAGATAAGCACGGAACATACCGTTCCACCGTCTGGCGAGGCGGAAGCACTGCATGACCGGTACAAACGGTCACAGCGATTGGCAGATATATTGCGGGCTCGGTGGATATCCGAGTATCTGCCGCCGATCAACCAGCGAGCGAAGTGGCACTCCGAGTCAGCGCCATTAGACTGTGGCGACCTGGTATACATCACTGACGAAGCCGTGCGAAAGAGCTGGATTCGTGGCATCGTGACTGAGGTCTACCCGGGAGCGGACGGTCTAATCCGGCAGGGGATAGTCAAGACCGCAAAGGGTAAGCTTAGGAGGCTGGTGACGAAGACAGCTGTGCTCGAGGAGCAGGAGAGTAAAACCGGTGCTGCTGAGGAATCTTCACCATAATTACGGGGATGGGGTGTGTGGCACAGCTGCGTACCATCCCACGGTAAGTCAACATACGTTCTACGAAGAGACACGACAACCGCACATTAACTCACCAAGAACACCCTAAAACATACTTCATGATTTTTTACGGTGTTTTCTAGAAAAACTAAGAATCCTGATTGCTTTATTAGGAATACGCAGTAAGTGGTATGAACATTTATTAGCATTTAGAATATACAGTTTAAGGCGAAGTAGGCCGTCATTGAAATTTGTACGCGTCGTTAATGATTGTTGCTAATTCATCTCACGATTTCGAATCAAAGAAAATCAGTTGGTTTTGCACTGACATAGTTGAAAAGGTATCAGCATACTTTATGCATGTTAGCGCGTACAGTGATTCTTTTTCAAGTCGACATAAACTATCAAGACTGAGTTTTATCACTTTGAAATGCATGCTGAAAAGTAATCATTGTTGCCAAAACGAATGACGGGCTACTTAGCCTTAAACCATTTTTCTCGATATCGCAGAGAGCCAGAAATCGCGCCGCAGCAATCAACCTATATAGAAAAAGGAGGAAAAACTAATAATGTAAGTAGTTAAGTAAGTGAAATAGCCGTGAAAAAACATTAAATTGATTTTGTTGCTTGTTTTGTTTACTGGGATAATAAATGTAGTTTCAAGCTGTTGCTAAATTGAACTCCAAAAACACTGCTCTAAGAATTTGGTTTAAATTAGGGTGGTCAGTATATCACCATGTATATAAGCTTGTAATAACCACCAGAAAACTGATCGGATGACCCCTTGATCATCGCAGTAGAACCTTTTTCATGACCACAGTATATCAGATCATGGGAACCCAACACAACGTTTGATCTCTAATACAGCAGTCAATGTATACGAAACATTTGGGAAGAGTAAAAAAAAATGCATTTTTGAAGAGGTCAAGGGACGGAGAAACGGATTTGAGTTAGTTATAAGATGCCAATCGCTTAGAGCAGTGAACGGTCGTGAGATCAAAATTTTGAATAGATTAAGTGTAATAAATGTTGAATGTTAGCGTGCAATAAAGTGAATGTTTAGTGTATAATAAAGTGTCATGTAAATGTAAATAAAGTGTTTCGTATAGACAAGCAAGACGATCTATTGCTTGGCCCAATTCCAAGGATGGAACCTCCGCACATCAAAATCGCCTGAAATCAACCCAAGGAAAGGGTACCAGTCACCATGTACAACAGAGAGGTATCAAAACATTCAATCAAAATACGAATGATGTATGATGATTATGGTTGAAAATGCCTTACTTATTTGGAGTGAAAAAAACACCCATTTGGAAAATTTTGGAGCACGATTATAGTTACGTGCCTATTGTAATCTAACCATAATATCATATCACATTAAATACTCATTAACATCCATTTGTCCTAAGGTACTCCATTATATATTATTCCATTCAGCAAGCTTACGATTGCTATAAAAGCTTATCACACATCTAATCCATTACAGTTCAACTGGTCCAATTGACAGACTTGAGCTACACAGTATTAACCATGAAAGTTACTGTTCTATTCTTGCTGGTCGCCTCTTTGGCAGTTTTCCAGCTTTGCCAATCACAGGAAGTTCCTACAGCGGACAATGCTCCAACATCCGATTCAATAACCGTAACGGCAGAAGCAAAGGATGGTTCGTCTACCATTAAAACACCCCAAAACTCGGATGCCGATTCCTCTGAAGAGAACAACTCCAACTCCGGCGAACGTCATCACGGTCGAAACCGCGGCAAAGGTAAATGCCACGGTAAGAAAAAGGATAAGAACAGCGAGAAGATCAAGTTCACTCCAAAACCGTTAAAGAACCAACCAACAACCACTGCAAAGCCCTAGGAATGATTGAACGAGGGCGTAAATTGTGACGAGTTCTGTGTGTTTCAAATAAACGTCTTTTGCAGCAAACTGTGTTCAAGGTCAGGAATTTCTTCTACACTGTAATTACCATTCCACCGAATTCCCAGAGAACAATTTCCAATAGAGCAAGTGCGCACTTATTCCATGCTCAATGGGCATACATCTTTCGTCTTTCACCGCCTGATGCCAGCAGAGATGAATTGCGCGATTGTCATATAATAGACTAATATTTCATGAAATATTCAAATGGGAAATAACAGAGGGGTAATTGCGCCGGTAAGAATTTTTATATTTTATTATTCGGTTTGTTCGCTGCCGGAGGAGACCTGGATGGTGCCCGACAGAGCAAGGGTAGATGAGTTGAGTCGCGCCGTTTGTAGTGACGACAGCCGACATTCCCTGCCACTACCAGAGAAAGCCCTGCCTGGATGATCTTTACTCAGTGTATATGCTTTCTGCATGTGGTCTATTTTGCCGGGAAAAAATGGGAAGATCAGTATGTTTGAGCCTCCTGGGATTGTTTTTGTGACATCTTCAATTTGCTACTTGAAAGCAGGGCCGTTTCAATTGTATGTTCTAATAAAAACAAGCAAACTGTATATTCTAATGAAACAAGCCGAATTCATTCGGGGTAAATAGATCAGTTTTTCTGGATATTTGTTGAAAATTAAAAAAAAAAACATTGCAGGTTATATATGTTTAAAACAAGTACTGGCTCCCATCGCTTGTGACTATTTAATATATATTGTTTTCTGTAAGTTTGAAATATGTTAAAATAATGTTTTAAGAGATTTTTTGTACAGCTAATATTGTATAACATTGATCACCCATATAATCATGATTGCCATTATTGAAAATGTTAATGTATACCATAATTATGGCCATTGAAGCTAAATATCAAGTTCAAACTCTTACAAATCTTTGACCTTTTGAGTTATTATCGTCGAGGTGAGATTGGGCCAAAAAATGCGTATATCCTGATTGATTTTAAACCCATTTTCATAATTTGACAAGCAGTATTCCTCTGAATATGAGAATACATTAATGGGACTGCATTAATAAATACTGAACAAGTATTTGAAATTCGTTTGATTTGCATTGAATGGTAAACATATGAAAATAAGTCCATTCTCACCCCATCGAAGGGGAGACGTTGGGTCAAACCAACTAAAATTAAAAAGCAATAAGAATAAATCAAGAAAGCCGTCTTGCACTCTAGTTTCGTAGAACTTTTCAATACAAATTCTTTTGATGCACATGATTGTGTGAATTTGAAAAAGTAGACAATTTAAAAAAGCCTTATTTTCAAGCTTTTTCAAAATTCATGAAAAAAAAAATTTTATATTTTGGCGGAAGCTATGCCATTTTTAGTTAGTTAGGGGACCTTTTCTAACCGAGTAATTAGAGTCCGCGACTACAAAGCAAAGCCATACTCAAGGTGTCTGGGTTCGATTCCTAGTCGGTCCAGGATCTTTTTGTAATGGAAAAACTAAAGCGGAAGAACCAAATGGAATTTAGTAGCTAAATCCTCAAGCCGGTCCTGAAAAAAGTCCATCTCATGGCCGGCGACGAGCATCGAACATCAGTTATAAGTCGAGCTTTGTTTTCCAGCCTTTGAAACCGCGATATCTGCGGCTTATTGGTTCAAAGAGTGCGCGCACTTCAAACTATAATAGCTTTGTGTGGTTTGATCCGACTGCACCGCAATGTTGTTTGACTGGAAACGTCTTGGCTTTGGTAGCAGCTATAGGAACTAGTGCCATCATCAGCAACTATGGATGATGCTGGATGGTCCCATTTTATGTCGAAGCTACTGACAACAGAGACATTGTCTGCGAACATGATATCCCGCCATAAAGGACCAGTGTCAATGTCAGCATTTGACAATCACTCGGACAAATAAATAATGATCGTCATGCAAAATATGGGAATAAAGAGGATCATCCGCCTTTGGGGGCGCCATTTGGTTGAATGAGAGGCACATGGGTGACAGTCATGGGAATTGGAGCGAGCATTTAACGAGCTGCTGTTTATCGTTATGAGATCGCGTTTGGTCCAAACCAGCAAGTAACGTTGGGTTAGTAGCTTCTTCACTAGAGAAGATTAGTTTTGACCAACAAGGTTTCTTTTGTGGAACCTGGAAGTTCAAATTATATGATTCCTAAAGGTGGTGAGATGCACCTGATGCAGTGATTAGAACCCACGCCTCTCACACCGAGGCCTTCAAAAAATATGATTCTTATATTCAAATGATTTCGGACTTGTTTTAAATTGGCCACATCCCTCGAGATACTAGGAACCTACTATAGAGTAAACAGTTCTAACTTTGCTCCCGGAAGCATCATCTTGAAGTTTGAAGACCAGTTGGATTGGAAAAACAAACATCACAGACCATATTTTCAGAACCAGTTTACAGAAATGGCCATATTTCGGAAGATTTCCAACGAATCTTAATGCATTCTGTGGCGTTTAATTTTCAATTGGATCTAGTTTCTAGGAAAATTGTAAACATTTATACAACTTCACACTGCACAAAAATACCATAGACAGAAAAAAGTGATTTAGACATGGCATCGGAAAATCCGGGACAACTTCCGGTACCCAATATGCATGGCCAATCTTGACCAAATTTTCCATCGAATGCTTCCATCCAATTTCGTCCGTTTTCCGAAATGTTATAAGCATTTGAATTTAGGCAGAATGTTGTCTAGGGTAGAAGCACAGGTTTTGGCCATACGCCAGTTGTAGCCATAGTGGATTATACACCGTTTAACATAGCCAATCAGCATGGGTTTTGGGTTCAGTAGATCACATCCACATGATAGAGCTAGATTCATTTTCTCGTCCGAATTGATTCAAAGCATGAAAAAACAATTCATTTTCCTTATAATTTTTACTCCCATAAATCTAATTTAACCAGGGTACTCCTAATTTGACCATTCTCATTAGAAATCACTGTGATTGGCCAATTTAAGAACCGGAGTTAAATCTCTGGCCAAAACTGGTTCTTGTGGCCTTTATTGACCAACGAGATTTTCAAAGCGAAAAAATGGCTTTAGCTCAGTAACATACATGATATAGATTGAAAGCTTGCATTTGACACATTTGTAGTATAAATACGGCTTCCCATATGATTTTTATGGACATTTTCCCTTAGGCTGGCCAATACCTATGCTTTTACCCTATCTTAATCAATTTTCATTACGAAAAGATACTCGACCAGCCGGATTCAAACCCACAACCTTGCTGAATAGCTGCGTGATAACCGTTAGGGCTAAGTATATGTCCCTCCCGTGTCAAATACCAAAGATAAAATTCTTGTTCTTGTTTCTGGCGCTACGTCCCAACCGGGATAGAGCATGATTCTCAACTTCCAAAGGTTTTTTTATTGAGAACTTTTTGCCCATTGGTCATTTTTACAAGATGGAAAGATATTCGATCGGTGGGTCTCGTACCCATGATTCACAGCTTGGTCTTGCTGCAAAACGGCATCTTATTGGGAGACACAGAAGAAATCTCCAACGCTTTCGCCAAGGATAGCGTGGGAACTGTGGCAGTGCGGTCCCTTCAAAGTTTGCTCCTTTATGGATTCCTCCAAGGAAACTTGCCGGGATATCGAGATTCTTCCAGGAAATAATGCGGCGATTTCTTCAGGTATACTTTCACATATTACTCCAGGGATTCTACCACAAATTTTTCGATGATTCCGCAAGAATTTTTGTAATGAAATTCTCAACCCATCAAGCATTTACTCCAGGTATTTCGAAGTGATAACTCCAGGACAATTACTAATCTCAAACAAATCCCTGTAGGATTCCACGGAGCATCCTGGGATAACTCATGGATACATTTTTGCAGGATTGTCTGGAGTGATATCCGGAAAAAACCTATGAAGGAAGTCTTGAAGAAAACAATGGAATTTATTTAAAGGAATTTAACAGTAAACATTTATTAAAATCAACATAAATGTAATAACTTGTAGGTAATGTGTACCAGTTATGGCCATAGTGGTTCCCTATTTGGCTGTATGTGACATTTTGGTTACTATCGCATTTTAAATCTTTTTGAATGCTTCAACACCAAGATATATCTCAAATCTAACATCTGCAACACACACAAATTCCTAAAATTTGAAGACATTAAAGTAATGACGTATGGCGAAATTGAAAATCACTATGTCCATAACTGGTACACCTACCCAAGATATTGTTTCTGGATAAATTCCTGAAGACATTGGCGTAGAAATTTCCAGAGGTATCCCTTATTAATCCTTGAGGGGTCTGAATCCCTGATAGATTAACCAGCTAAACTGCTGAAGGAATTTTTGACGGGAAACCTACATAAATTTCTGAAGGGATCTGAAGGCACGGTGCTCCCCTGACCGTTCACCAGTCGTTTTCAATAGCTAAGCTGCATGTCTGGGTAAAATTTCAAAAAATAATAATCGTAGGGCCCGTTTTTAAGTTACGCTCTTTTGATTGTATTTTTGATTTTGATTGTGACATTATCATTTTTCAAAAAGTATTGCTTTAGTCCAACTAGCTACCCCTTTGGCTGTTCCGGCTTACTTTGTACTGCCTTAAACTAATCTTATCTAATCTAAGTGCTTGCACAGCCAATAATGAAAAGTATCCTGGAAATACCGAAATTTCTTTCAGTATTTTCTTGTCAGCATTAATATTTGTAGCATATCAATGATTTGATACAAATATTAAAATGGACCACTTGGGGTTTGAAGATAATTCAAAAAACGGCAATCAGGTTATTCACGAATGGTTAACATGATAAACGAAAAATTTTCAAATTATGTGGAGGAAGAAACGGGGACAACCGTACCAACCGTTTCATATTGATAGATAGGCATAATCGTTGGGAGTGGCGAAGCTAAGAAAGTTGATGCACACTCCATTGTTGTTTGTGGTCCACTTCCTGGGATGGGGCACAGGTATTTCCTCCGTATGTCCTGGCTATAGAGCCTAGGCTTAAGCGCCATTAATCGCTCTCTGAAACGAAAAGAAATCTGACTCCCTCCCATATTGCAATTATTAACCCACTAAATGCTCGAAAAAAATGTCATGATATTTTTTTCTCACCTCTCCCCGAAGTAATATTTTCTGTGCTTTAAAAATCAAAATTTGTTGGTGCGTAAGAACTCAAAACATATCCTCTCCTCATGAACCTTTCCTTTCAAATATATTATGTTTGTTATACGAACAATAAATCACCAGCATGTATGAACTTTTGATTCCATATTATGATACTATGCTGTAACATGACCACCAACAGCGCTTGATTTCATGACTAGAAGTTTGAATTTGAAGTTGATTTCTCAGGAGACTTTACCTTTAGTTATAAAATATAAAAGCTGCGTACATCAGTACTACCAAATCACCGCTATCGTTCGTGACCAGTACACAAATTGTTTGATGACTTTCCTGCCATAAAATGTAGAATGGCAGAGTAATCATGAGGATAATCACGCATCATGCGAGATTTAATCGAAACAAACTCACCGGATAAAACTTTCATCTGAAGCGTCTCCTCGTCTGGGAACCATTCAAGACGGATGATCAGCGGCCGACGATCCATCGTGTATTGTTGATTCTTAGTTAATTTATGCTGCCTTAGAACGTAAACATCATTTGCTGAGTAATGACTATTGGCTAAACTATAGAACCCTAGACCAGTGTCAATACTTTTGTGATCATTACTACATTTAGATTTTGCACAAATCTACAAGTTTCCCTACGGGTTTCCCGGTATTTTCGATTACATAGTGCAAAAATTGTATAAATCAATTATCTTATTCTCAAGCAAACTTATGAAGAGAATGCCTCAGTACTTGAAATACGCATAAGAGAAGTAATGCGTTATTATTTGGTTTCATTGATTCTAAAATCATAACACATGCAGAGCTTTATATTACATAGCGTTAGCGTAGTTACGGTATACTTCGTAGATTGAATACTAACCAGAGCTACATATTACATGTCTTCCTTATGTATCAAAACTCTATTGAGATGATTCTAAAACTTAACCCCGAATTTTATTTCCCCGAATTTCATTGACCCGAGTGTCATCACACTGAACGTACTGTTACGCTAAATATTATTGTCCCAAATATATTATTACCTTGAATGACACTGTCCGGTGACAATGGAATTTGAAGTAATGTCATTCTAGGAAATGGAACTCGCGTTGATGGTATTTAGGTAATCAGAGTAATGGAATCCAAGTTTAGGGGAAAAATCCCGTAAATTGGTTTGAATGCAACCCAAACGGAGGATGTATATGTAAACTGTTTTTTTTTTTCGATCGTGAACTGTGCTTGTGAAGTAAAGACACACCAACTGTTATGACCCTTCACAAACGAAAAAAACAAATCATACTTCGGAAGCTACACAAAGTTTTTCAAACTGACGAAGCCAAACATTTGAATTTAAGCTCTGTAAATGCTAAGATTTTGAATTCTATGAAAGAAAATAGTAGTGGAAGTTCCAAGTTTTGCATTATTTTCTTCCATTTTGTATCGCTGCTTTCTATTTCGATAATTTTATTTTATTCCATATATTGCTACCCATAACCGAAAACTGAACTAGTAAAGTACTTCTTGACGTATGCTTCACTTTGATATACTACAGGTAGCAATCAGTAGCATGGAAAATAATCTACATCATGAGTACATGGATTCACCCACCTAGCCAGAATATTGTGATACAAGAACTAATTTGGTTACATAATGAAATTAGCTCCATAATACCTTAAAGCGCTTGAGCCTATGGAAAATCAGTTGATAGTGAAAGACTTTTGTGGCATGTAAGTGCAATGTGTCATTGAAAACATTTGAACATGTTCAACGGTATAAGAATGCCTAATTATTTTATTAAAAATTACTGTTTTCAATGGTTACACCTTAAAAAAGGTAAAGTTCCAAATTTCGTCTATTTTCTCATTCAAAACTCCACCAAGAGGTTACAAATAACTGAACCAACCAACTTTGAATCAAATTTTGATAGTATATTTCTTCTGATAATCAGGGCCGATGAAAACCCGTTTAAATATCTCCATTGGATCAGTAGACGCGTAACTTCAAATCTGGCCCTATGATTTTTTTAAAACTTTTCCCAGAATTTCAACTTAGCTATAGAAAACGACTAGGGAGCACAGATTTGATGGAGATTTTTCTTCTGATAATAACGGTCAGGGGATCACCGTGGAAGAATTTCCTGGGTAAATGGTGAAAAATTCTCCGAAGTGTAACCCGGGAAAATTGTAGAAGGGATCTCTGAAGGACTACCCGGGTGAATCACTGCTGGAATCCATGAAGGCATCCCTGTAAAAATTCCTTGAGTAGCCCTTGGAAAAATCTCTAGAAGAATCACTGTAGATATTTTTCTGAAAAAGCCCCTGGTGGAATCTCTGGAAGATTCCTTGTGGAGATCTCTCAGGAGAAATCTCCGTAAAGACTTGTTAAGAAGAAATCTTTAAAATAATCCTAAGTGGAGGAGTTTTTCAAAAAATCCTGGAAGAAATTTTTGGAAGGATCCATGAGGAGATTTTCCTGAATGAATCCATGTAGAGATGCCTGATCGAATCCATCTAAAAATTTTCGTTATATAATCCCTGCATAAATTTTATTTAAGAATAAAAATTTGACCACAATTACAGTTTTAGGACCAGTTCAGATAAAGCTCTAGAAAAACCTCCAGGGACAACTTCTGGAAAAGCTCCAGAAATTCCATATGAAATTCCTTAGTATTTTCTTAGGAATTTCTTCAGAATTTCCTCTAGGTATTCCTTCATAGATTTCTCCGCAAATTTATCTTATTCCTTACACTGATTTTTACAGTTATTCCTTCGAGAGTTTCTCCAAAAAAACCTCTATGGCATGCCTGCCCATTTTTTTTTTGATAAAGTCTGACCAAAGTCAGTAAATATAATTCATAAATCTGTGAATAAAGCAAATTGCATTTAAATAAATCAAAAAACATATAATTCGCCCCCCTATACTACAAGTGGATAGCTCTAAATTTTGATTTTCAGTGTTCAATTTATCGAAACATAAATTTTATTTAAATCTAACAGTTATTCTCAGACCATAAGCGTGTAATTCAAAGTACACAAGTCAACGATTACATTTCAATCATATTCTCTGTAATTAACCATCACTTTGTGAAACGGTCAAACTTGCAATGTTAAATAGATAGAAATTTGGTTTTTCAAGTTGTCTAGTGGTAGCATCAAGGGGACGAATTTCTGATAAGTATCCTTCTGGATATTGTGAGAGTCCCTTTCAAAATTATATAATCATTTTTTCCAGAATATTTTGAAAAATCTACCCCAGAAATTTTGAATCCTGTGTGAATAATATCCAGGATTTAAAAAAAGTCATACTCCGAATACTGTCGAAATCTGACCTAGTATTATTAGCATGACCCAGAACGTATAAAATCCTAAGAAAGCTCTTACAAAAAACTTGGTCAGAATGTCCAGAATTTTACAAGAATCGTGCCTTTGATTCCTCCCAAATTTTACTCAATAATCATCTCAAAACGTAACCTTGAACTCTTTAAAAATGCTAGAAAGTATTTCAAAAGAAACCTGCTCAAAAATTAAACAAATTCGTTTGAGGTTCTCAAAAATCTTTCAAAGCGTTATATTGTAATCTTGCCCTGGATTTCCAAAAACTACGTATTGAATTTTTTGAAAACTCTGGGTAGAATTCTATGTCTTTTAAGGCGTGGAAAATAAATACTAAGATGATTGAAAACCAATTTAAATAATTACCAAGCTTAAATGTTATGTTGAAACTAAATTGAAAATTAAATAGTCTTGGTATGTTCTAACTTCGGGATGGTAGAATAGTCAATGGGCCAAACATGATAAGAAGTTTCGAACCCTCTGTGGGCCGCACAAAATGAGGTCGCAGGCCGTACGTTGGGCAGCCCTGCACTATGGGTTACTCTAGGAAGGATTTGTGATTGCAATCGTATTTTTAGACTATTTTGTTCAATTCTAACCCTTCAGGCATATCTTCTGAGATTCCTCCAGGAATTCTTCCACCGACTTCTCCAGTGATTTTTGCAGAAAAGCCTCTAACGGACCACTTCCAGAGATTATCCCAGATTGCAAGTAAAAACAATCTTCAGGATTTTTTTTTGTGGAAAATATAAGGAAAATCTCTGCATGGATGGTTCCAGGGAAATCTCTCCATGTATTCTTTCAGAGAATACTCCAAGGATTTCGCGACAAATTCCTACATAGATTCTTCCAAAAATTATTTAGGAGATTTCTCCATTAAAATCTCTACAGGGATTTCTCCACGTTTGCTCCAGGGGTTCTTCCAGAAAAGTATCCAGAGAGAGGTTTTCCTTGAATTTCTTCAAGAATTACTTCAGAAATTCTTCCATGGATTCCCCCAAAGATGCCTGCAAGGATTCTTTCAGCAATTCCCAGGTTATCTTTCAGAGATCTCTTCAGCAATTCACACTGGTAACATTTAGGAGATTCCATCAGCAAGTTATATACGTAATCCTTCAGTGATTCCTACATTTTCTTTAGTTGTTTATAGAGGTTCCTGCAGGAATTTTGGGGTGATTTATGATGATAGAATGATGGGGGAATCTCTGAAGAAATTTTTAAAGGATTTTTTTAAGGAATCCGCAGAGGCGCAGAACATATCTCTAGAGGATTATCAGGAAAAAAAAATCCATTAAGAGTGTTATTAAAAGTTGAATGCAGAACTCCTGTTAGAATCTCTGGAGCGATCGATGGAGGAATCCCTGAAGAAAAAAATCCTGGAGGTGTCTCAAGACAATTACCTGAAAAAATACCTACACGTACACTTGGAGGTATCCAGGGGAATTATCTGGAGTAATCCTTGAAGAGGTTGTTTTAATGCAGTGTTTCCCAAACTTTTTTGACTTTCGCCCCCTTGGAACCAATATTTTTTGGAATCGCCCCCTGATATGAAATTTAAACATTTGTGCTAAGCATTACACTTACGTTGAAGTTTGGATCAATAAATTTATCATCATAAGTATACCGAAAATTGGTCAAATTTAAAGGGTGTAGCAGTCAATCATAATGCTTCAATAAAAATACCCCAAAAAGAGTGTCTTCTACTTGTATATCCATAAAAGAGTCATGCAATATCTATCATATGCATCAATTGTCTTTGTATCAACAAATCTAATGTGCGACCCTCGAAAAATGTTCGGCTCACTTTCTGCTGTTTTGTCTTCCTTTTCTAATGTTTCTTAAGTTGTTAAAATAAACTTACAAAATTATCGGCTGTTCAGGAAACAGTGCAATCTACATACAAAATATAAGAAAATATCAGTAAACGCAGACTTTTTTCAACTCCTCATTCATTGAAATATAACGTTCAATTTAGATTTTTTTAAAGCTTTTATCCATGAAGTTTTATGTCGCCTGAGTCTCCTATTTTTTGTGTAGGGTGATTTACGTATATGGCATTCAGTGATTTTATCATTGGAACCCGATTTTTGTCCACCAAAGTCACATACGTTAATTTATAAAATGATTTGAACTATAAATACTGTTTAGTATGTGTATCAACAAAATATCAAAATGAGCAGTTTAAGAAATGTGTGAAAAATAACAACTTAAGGTGGCTTATTCTAAAGATATCCTAACAATAATTCACCAAACTTTACACTTGGAAATAAATTTCAAACATCGTCAAAAGTTTCTGCTTTCAAAATGCATTAATTATTATTTTCATCAAAAACCATTCAGATCTGAATATCAATCGTTAAATTTGTCTATCATAATTTAAAAAAACGAGGTCGATGAAATAGTAAGGTCTCAAATAAATTCTTTCTCAGATGTATATGCTATCATTAAAATAAGAGTGTCTCTTACAAACTTTGAATCTATTTTTGTTTTTCAATTGCTCTCACTTTCGCCCCCTTTCTAGCATTTTCGCCCCCCAAATTCAGTTTTGCAAATTTTCGCCCCCTTGGACTTGAAAATCGCCCCCAGGGGGGCGAATTCGCCCACTTTGGGAATCACTGTTTTAATGTAACTTCTGTAGAAACCATGGATACATCCTGAGGAAATTCTTGGACGAGTCTCAGGAACAATTTTTGGAGAAATATCATGAGAAACCGCATGAAAGATCATTGGAGGAATCTCTGTGGGAATTCCGGGACAATTTCCTGGAGGAATCCTTGGAGAAATTCCTGAAGAAATCCCAGTTAAGATTTCACTGGAGAAATCGCTGGAGGCATTCCTACAAGAAACCCCGGTTCTGGGTTTTTCTGGGTTTTTCTATTTTCGGACATTTCTTATATGCCTCTCAACAAGATAACCGTAGCACTATACGAGCAGACCTTCAGCGCGACCAAGCTGAGTACTATGGGTTCGAATTTTACCAGTTGAGGATATTTTCGGGGTTGAAATTTGCTCGAGTTCCAAGATATCACATGCAAAAAAAGGCCAGTGTTCTAAAAAGCTCAAAATAAAAAAAAATGTACAAGTTAAGAAGCATTCTCTATCCCAATTAATACGTAGAGCCAGAAAGAACAGGAATAAGCATTTTATGTTTGGTATTTGCATGGTGTCTATTATGATCAGAATGATAAATAAGCACTTTTGAGCTGCCGCGTGATGGAACTGTATGATGGTCTGAAAATGTCCGCATCACACTCTTCCTGAACCGGTTCCGGAATATTCCGACTAAATCTGGCCAAGTCCTACTGTTGGCCCATTTGATGTTCTTTTAAATTGGAATGAAAAATCACGACATTTAAATTATTGTCGTACCATTCACGTGTATGAACCTCTGAGTATGATATATGCCAGTTCCTTCTAAAACAGGTTCTTGGTGCCCTTGTGTCCAGAATGGCCATACTAACAACAAATCTCTAGGGTTTCAGATCTTTCATATAAAGATTAAAAAACGAAAATTTATTGAAAAATGTTTTTTTTGAGAGCGTTTCGAAGTTATGGGTCGTTTTTGATCCTTTAGGTGCAAGTAAAAAGTGAAGCAAATGTCAAAAATAAAAAAGCAGTTTTTGCCCTTGAAATCAAGGAATCGGAAAAAATAAAACACACAGCCTATGTGTTTTTATTTTTTTCGATTTGTCCATTTCAACGGCGAAAACTGCTTTTTCACTTTTGAAATTTGCTCCATTTTTACTTGGGCCTTAATACATAATGCGCCACTCCTAGAGGTCGTTTATAAAAAATGAAATCTCTTTTCCCTACAAAATTACAGCTCTTTTAGTTATGTCGATTGGCCAAAATTAACCACAATGAACAAGGAAGGTTAAACAAAATGAAAATATAGTCCTGTCAAAGATGTTAAATCCTTCAAGGTGAATATTTGTATGAAAATTTTTACGAAGAAACTTCATTTATACTTTTGACATCGGTAAAACTATTTCAGAATAGAATGAGTTTTTACTTTAAGATGATAAATTCATGTTCAAAATCGACTGCTAACGCGTTTGTAACAATATCCTAAATTGTTTGACTGCCCTACTACATCTTTGGATCAGCTTTAAATACTCACCGATAATGCTGACAATGTCACAGAACTTTATTTTTATCATAGAAACTGTAAAATTTATTTCAATTATTTGAGGCCCCAGTCTGATGGAATTTAGTACAGAGACCAATTGTTAAATTACTCATAATAGGGAAAATCTGAACCTTCATAATATCTTCTAGAGAAGAAATAATGTTCATTCTAAAGAGAGAACGTGTGTTAGAACAGCTGAAGAAGCAGAGTATTAAACGAATAAACATGAATTCATTCAATATTGACCCACGTTCACCCATAATCCTAATTCTCGATTACTTTTTCATCTCGACGTAAGTCACTTTCATACGATATTGAGAAAACTAATTAAGAATAATCACAACCTATCTTCTGAAACTGTTTTAAAATGAATCAACTTTTTAACATTTTTTAGCCGATTACATCGCTTAAATTTTGCATACAATCAGCTTGCAGTAAAAAACACTACCTAGTTTCTATTATTTCCTACATAAATTTTATAACAAAATTATAAGCCGTTTTATTCAGTTACTTGCGACGTTTTTGTACCAGTGTATAATCGACTCAAGTAGTGTTTTGTTTTGATTCGTAGTAAAGTCACTTTGTCTCTCCATACAACGGAGCGGTGAAAGTAGCGATTAGGTTGGGAAAGATGAAAATCTTACTTACGCCATTTTGTAAATCCGGATTTAAACGTCCTAAAAGTGAAAAATTGGGGCCCAGATGGCCGTAGCGGTAAACGCGCAGCTTTCAGCAAGACCAAGCTGAGGGTCGTGGGTTCGAATCCCACCGGTCGAGGATCTTTTCGGGTTGGAAATTTTCTCGACTTCCCAGGGCATAGAGTATCTTCGTACCTGCCACACGATATACACATACAAAACTGGTCATTGGCACAGTAAGCTCTCAGTTAATAACTGTGGAAGTGCTCATAAGAACACTAAGCTGAGAAGCAAACTCTGTCCCAGTGGGAACGTAATGCCAGAAAGAAGAAGAAGAAGAAAAGTGGAAAATCGAGTTGGTTCAGAGCGGAACGCGTAGAGTTTCGTCTGCGAAACTCGTAGGATCGATAAACTAAGTTTGTTCTCTTTTCTAACTTGAGACTGTTTGAAAAAAAATCGAGAATCGTAAGTCATACATTTTCAGTTTGGCTTGCAGTGAATTCGGAAATTTTTATCAGCTTCAAAATCAGTGGTTAGTGTTATATTTTTGTTCCTGTCAGTTAAAACATTCATGTCTACAGGTAACGCTCATTAGTGACATTTTAAGATTCTATGACACTACCCCGAACGCCACTACCCCGAATGCCACTACCCCGAACGCCATTACCCCGAAAGCCATTACCCCGAATGGGTCATTACCCCGAACGCCACTACCCCGAATGGGTCACTACCCCGAACGCCATTACCCCGAATGGATAACATTTTGAGACATATTCTAGTTAGAGATTGGGGAGATAATTGTACGATTCCTTCTGAGTATTTTACGGGTTTGGCTCAAAAATGTATTTTTCAAATATTAGTAGATAAAAAAGGAGCTAGTTGTTCAGCAAATAATTTTTACATACTTAGTTTTGTCCTCTAATTTTGGGAAGATTCACACAGCCACATTGCAATGCTCTGAAGAACAGCCTATTTCGAAAAGAAGGGTGAATTTATTATGAGAAGGATAGCTATAATATGCACAAAATTAGAATGTAGTAAAGTCTCTTATTGGAACTCGGTAGCCACTTCCTTTACTCATTTTTATAAGTGTCGGGCATTAAGATTAAGATCTTCTTAAAGATTTTGTTTTGTAAACGATTGTAATGGAAGTTCACCCTGGATAGTCGCTGCAAGTGTTGTACACTTGTACATGTTAGAAAAATCGGCGGCCTCTGATTGACGGCACAGTAAGAATTTTTGTTGATTTGTGGGATCATTAATTTGAATTTCTGTGAGATAACCACAAAAAAAAATTATGATTCAAGATAATGAAGAAATGATAATAGCAGAAAAGTGGTGAGTAATTCCATAAGAGACCTGTCTGCTTTAATACAAGAAGATAAAATAAAGGGAAAATTTCCGATTAGAATTATAGCAGGAATCACTTTAGTGAATGCCTTCAAGATATATTACTTTATAAAAAGCTGTTCTATATGGAAATATTAGTGACTAGCTTATCCACCAAAAAACGAGAAAGAACAGCCTATTTAAAAAAGAAGGGCAAATTTCTGGTGAAATGTTTGCAGCTATGACGTGAATAATCACTGTAACAACGTGATGCTATGACACAACCTATATTCATAAGAAAGAAAAATATTTGTTCAAAAACAAAATTGAAATATGAACACCACCAATAAGTCCAAATACCGGTGATTACGCATCTGTTAAGCAACACCATATTGAGGGTTATGGGTTCGAATTCCTTTCAATCAATAAAAGGCTTATTTTATTAAAGCCCATTCACAAATTTCGTAACGCTGAAGGGAGCAAAAGAGTTTGTGGGTGGTTGTCCTTAAAAATGTTACAGCCCATTCACAATATGTAGAATTTCTATACAAAAAAAAAAGTACGAGGGGGTGGGTAGGTGTTAAAAATGGCAAGTTTTGGCGAAATTAAATTTGTGAATGAACCCATGAATTGCGAAGGTGCCCACTGAGCTGATAAACAGGGACTGTCTCAGAAAGAATGAGAAGAATATAGTTGCCATCAAGATATTTCGAAAGAATAGCTGAAGGGAAAATATATAAAAGAAGGGAAAATATATGATGAAAATATATGAAATACCATGATGAATTACCGACGAATTGTACGTGCCATTAATTACCAGCCTTCATTAGAGACGCATTTTTGCACGCAAAACAAGATACTGTACTGTATCTCATACTATTCGGGGTAATGGCTCATTCGGGGTAGTGGCGTTCGGGGTAATGACCCATTCGGGGTAATGGCTTTCGGGGTAGTGACCCATTCGGGGTAGTGGCGTTCGGGGTAATGGCGTTCGGGGTAATGGGATGGAGCCCATTTTAACGATCATGCTCGGCCAAATCATGCCTGCGCACTCAATGTTGATGATGATGATGAACCATAATCGTTACAATTTTATGAACAATCCACTCAAATTGAACCGTCTGTCGTAGAATCGGATAGCGAACGGAACAGCCCATCAGCCACAACAATGTGGCGTCATTCAATTATTTTTATACCGCGCAAGACCGGCGAAGAACACACGGCGAGGGGATTGACTTTTAATCGCATTTTTATCGCTGCTAAAGTTCTAGATGATGACGACGTAAAATCCTCCCGTTCACTTTCTATACCTCTGATGAGTAATCTCTGGTGATAGAAGGGGGTAGTAGCAGCCTCGCGGATTCCATTGCTGGTGATGGAACTGCCGACGACGACAATCACGACGCACAGTGGCGCACCTTCATAGAAAGCCGGACAAAATTTCAAATGTGCATCGAATCGATTGAAAGTGATAAACACTCACTTTACCTTTCATGACAATAACCAAAAATTTAAAACGGTTCTTTCAGTGCTACAAAACCAGTATTTTTTCAGTGCTGGTTTTCCTACTATTGATCCCTTTTCGATCCTTGTTTGGACCTGTGCCTTCGATTTTTCCTTAGACTCGCTAGCGAAAGCTAGCGGTGGTGATCCTTCTTGGACACCGTATATGAAAAAAAAAATCTTTGAATGTCGCGTCTTAAAATCCTACAGTAGCTTATAGCTATCGTCCGATCAGTTTACTTTCCTCCATCAGTAAACTTTTTGAAAAGGTCATTTTGAACGGAATGATGGTCCACATCTATGAAAATTCAATTTTTGCCGATGAACAGTTCGGATTCCGCCATGAACATTCGAACACTCATCAACTTTTACGTGTAACAAATTTGATTCTTTTCAACAATTCAGAAAGCTATTCTATTGGTTTTGCTCTTCTAGACATAGAAAAAAGCATTCAACAGTGTTTGGCATGAAGGTTTGAATGTAAAATAAAAAAAAACTTTAATATTCCAACATAAATTGTGAGAATAATCCAAAGTTGTCTATCAAATCCTACACTTCAGGTTAATTATCAGAGCTTCCAGTCTGAAAGAATTGCTGTAAGAGCTGGTGTTCCTCTAGGCAGCATTTCGGGGCCAATATTATACACTGATAAAAATCCACACGCTCGATCTGTGTGTTTAAAATTATGGATTGATTCATGAACGTCCATATCGATTTGCTATGATTTTCTTGCAAACTTCGTGTGTGTTACACATTAAATTCCTGTGTTTTGCTTCATGGATTGATTCATCAACCGACAACAGGGATTCCATATTTGTTCCACATAAGTTCCCGAAGCTTTCTCTTCAGATTCGTTTGTGTCAAGCTATAGACGCATAAATCATCACCCCAACACGGATTCAGTGTGTTTTGCTTATGGTTATCTTGTGTCATAATCATCATGTTCAAGTTGGTCGATTCATTGATTTGCGCAATGAGATTGTTATGATGAAATCCATGAGCTATGCAATCGATTTCCATGTTCAAATCTTCTAAATTGTTTGTGATCAACCCATGGGATGCATAGTGAACTGAATTGCGGTTGGACCTCGTGTCGAACGACAGTCATCATCAGAAGAAGCAAATTTTGAAGCTGAAAGTGTTAGATGAAAATTTGTGAATTCGATTTTTCTTTTATTAGTGAAGTTGACCGATATACGAGAATTCTACCTTTCTATAAGAAAACATTGATTATAATGTATAGTTTAGTAGAATAACCGGATTCCACTAACAGATTTTCCTGGCTTTCAGTTTCGAAAAAAAAAATGGAATATGCTTATCCCTGGCTTCCCAAATTATGGATTTGCGGCGCCCCGCTTGTTGCTGACTCACGGGTTTGAAAAAAAAAATCAAGAGAGCTTGCGACAAGCAGAGGAGCCTCGGATCCATATTTTGGGGAGCAAAAGTTTTTCTACCAAATTTCTTCTTTCAGTCCCATGACATTTATGTTCTATCACACATGACTATCTAAAGCTACTACATTTCGAATTCAATAAGCAAATCAGTTGGTTTTCATGATTTAATATTTGGAAATTCATGTTTGTCTCACATGACAACCTAATGTTGATACACATGTTATTATACCGTGAAATCAATGATGAAATCCATATGGCTACCACACTCAAATCATGTGGTTTTCCTCATTGCGCAAATCTATAAGTAAAAAACACGACCTTGACGTGTAGATTTTTCTCAGTGTACCATATTTTCACATCTGACATACCCGAGTTTCCTCAGTGATGTCAAAAATCCTTGTTTGCAGACGACACAAGCCTCACCGCCAAGGACGAAGCCTGCGTGTCATCTGTAGTCGATTGAAAAAAAAGTTGGATATTTTTTCTTCTTACTTGCAAAAATGGAAGATTTCTCCTAATGCTTCCAAAACTCAACTAATAATATTCTCACATAAACCAAAAGCTCTTTATTTGAAACCTTCAAGTAGACATGTAGTTACGATGAGAGGAGTTCCAATATATTGGTCAAATGAAATTAAGTAATCTGTTGAATATGCAATTTTGAAGCATTGGAACAAATATCAAACGATATAAATTATTTTGTCTCTTTTAAGCAGGTGCAATCAACTCACCTGTAAACATATTAAACTTCTCCGGCAAAGGAACTTTATTTTTTCCGGTTTTTTTTTTCGACCACGCGCCACTGTGCGCCGGTTGCTCTCTAATGGCAAATGGGGATAGGCGAAGATAAATGGAATAGTTGCGAAAATGTGAAGCAGATTGAGACGCATTCTCGCCGCTTTTTTGTCCTTGTTGTGGCCTCTCTCTACCGGCCTGGATGGTTGAATGGTTGACCGAAGATGTGTGCGATACACATTTTTCCGTTTGCTTCTTTTGCGCTTTGCCCGCACTCTACTTCGCGAATGCCGATCGGTCCTCGGAAAAGGTCGCAACCGCGGTTTGATCGTTATGGCTTTGTCGGAACCTCGGTGCGGTGCAATTTTAAAAGAAAGAATAGCACAAAAACATCAGTATCATCTTTAATCTCGATGTTAATTGGTACTGTAAATAATTTTCTCAAACATTAATGGATATTTGCAATAAAATCAAAGCTATTTAAAGAAGATATTGTCCGTGGCTCTTCGGATCCCCGACCTCACATGGGAAGCGACAGTTACTGGGGAATGAGCAAACTGGTTGACGGTGACCTGGGAAACCTGGGAGTACAAAAGGAATTCGCCGACTGAGCGGTATGTGGATCGGGAGACTATCGCTGTTGTAGTTCTCAGCGATTTAATTTTCTACTGTGCGATATCCAGCAAATGCCAAGTGAGAAAAAAAAAACATTTTGTGTCACGGACTATAGTGACATTGATATGCGAAAGATTAATGCTGGATGCCACCTGTTACTCATCTGTACTTCCAGTTCTAATAATTTTTAATTAAAAAAAGGTTCGGATCACGTTTAGACTAGATACAGTCACCTGACATTAGAATGCTGTCGTTTTCTATCTCGCTTTTCTCCAAAATTACGAATGATAGTGTTATTTCGTTAATAGTTGTGTGTTTGATGACATTTTTTCATCGGCGTGCGCAATGCAATGGATTGGTGCATATAGACCATTTCATCTACTTGTTACTGGTTCAGCGTTCAAATTAGGACAGCTCACCATCTAAATGCCTTAATGCGCATTTCCACAATTAGAAACTGAGAACTTGCTTTGTTTATTTTCCATTTTATGTGTGGCAAGCAGAGTAGTGTTTGATACTTCGACCTTGATGCTTGCTACTGCGGGGGCGGGCGACGCGGCAGGATCAAACATGTCGCGCGTCGTTCTCGTAGGAAAATGAAAAAGCGCCGCGGATCGTTAGTAGTGTTAGTAGTGCTTGCTCCTACGGAGGCGAGTGATGAACACTTGTTTGGCGTACATGCGAGTATCGAATAATATCGCGAATCCGGTTAGGCGTGATTATATCATGGATCGCATCACCAAACATTGGTACTCCCAGATCTCTACCTTATTCCACTAACCCAATATCCTTTCCATGAACACCGTGGAAATGCAGAGGTGATTTCGGTCTCTAGTAACAACGGTAGTCACACTAACATTTCTTCCCTTCCCCGATGACCGTAAGGACGTGGCCGGCGCCGTTATTGACTTTTAAATTTTGAGCTCTCGATTTGTGCACATTGAGAATGGTAAGCTAATCCCAAGCCCCATTCGTTAAATCCCTGTGCAACTTCGATTGTTCTGGTCAATCACGGAGTAGCAACTACGAATTGTACGGTCATCTATGCTCATGCTCATGCTCAATTTTTGTTTGGCAAGCACGAAGACGGTTTATGCCCTACAAAGTCTAAAAAAGAAACTTTGTTCGGGTGTCACCACTCCATACGAGCTGTAACTTGAAGCTGCACTACAAACAGGAGATGAGCTTGATGGAAACTTTTGGAGTAGGGGAAGTGGTGGTAAAATGAACACCGTGCCTTTTACCGAGAAAAATAAAATTTCAATAATTTTTTCTCATGCACGGACAATTTAGAGCATAAATCGGTGTGTTCGGGTTGATACGGAGGCCAATTGAAGTGAAAATATCAACGAAAAATAAGAAATTAGAAAATCACGTTTGAAAATTGGAACTGACATGACTTTTCGCTCGAAAGTCTTGAGGTTTTTCAGTAAGGTGAATATCGTTATGATATGATGTCAATTCTGATATTTTTAAATTTCTGTTTGAATGGGTTACAATCCTTAATGAGTATATTTTAGGATATGCAATGAAAATTTTCATATATATTTGTTTTGCTCACGTTTTTTGCATGATGTTCATTTTACCACCTACAGCTGTTCATTTTACCCGCATAGTGCAGGTAAAATGAACATTTGCATCGTTTTTTGCTAGCGATAAAAATGTGTGAAAATTTAGCTATTGTAGTCTGAATTCGTGTCGCCGCTTTAGATAACATCCCTACCTCTGATGTTGTGCGATTGAACTATATAAATTCCTCGTTTTACTATTAAAAACAAGATGATATTCTTAAGGTGTTCATTTTAGCACCCCTTCCCCTACAGTGAGAGCAGTCATCAACGATGTAGCTGAGAGCAACGTTAGATACGTGGAACAGTTTCGACGAAACAATAGGCTCGACGAAGAGCAGAAAACGACCCGGAGAACGCCGCTCGGAACGGAAAGGGTGCTGTTGCCCGCCTCTCTCTGGAGAGAAAACAGTGTCTGGACGAAGCAAAATGCAAGAATATGGCATCTTTGCCGGTTTCAAGAAATCCATAATCTGTCAAGAGGCTAAACGCATCCCATAATGGTTTCGTGCCGCGAGCCAACATGTGCATGGACAAAGATGGAAGCAGCTTGACGGATATACTTGAGGCTATCGAAAGGTAAAAGCAGCATTTCGATGAATACCTGAATGAAGTACAAAATAACTGAGGATAATGTCTTCGTCAGTACTGTCGACGAAGGAAAACCATTCCTCATTTTTTTAAGTTATGGATGCCATATCACAGCTTAAGAAATTAAAACAATTAAAAAATCAGACCAAAACGAGCCCGGAGATTTTAGTCTTTTATCTGCACCAAATAATAGACACAATCTGGGACATAGAATAGCTACAGAATAAGTGAATATACTTTATCTACAAGACAGGTGACAATGACAAGTTGAATTGTGAGAACTCCCAAACGATCAGCATTCGAAATGTGCCTAGCAAGTGTTATTTCATATCATCCTCTGCTATCTAGCAACCATAATGAACTGATTCGTAGGCTGACTTTGTGAGCTGCTGATCGACAATTGAACAGATCATTACTGTACGGTTAATTCTTTAAAAATGCAGTGAAGACTAGGTTTCATTAATTTCAAAGCGTATAAGGAACGAACAAAAAATGAACATAAAAAAATAAGCTATTTTTAAAGTTCTAATATTTAACATTAATTGTTGAACTTTTTATCATTCATCCTCTGAATCGGCATTTTCCCTTAATTTTGTGCCTTGGCAAAAAAAATATCTAATTGATTTAAAAAAAAATACGATGGTTCTTTGTTTATATTCCCTTATGTTGAAACAGTTTAGAATCCAACTTTATTTTTGTATAAAAAAAACACTTATTTTGCGAGGGAGTGACATACATCAGTGCAATTCACTTTTCAGCTTTATGGTTTAAGGAAAGTTAAAAAAATCAAGACGAAAACTAAGAGCGTCTTGGTGGTTAAAAGTAGGAACACTATTCGCCATTGTGACGTCCATCTTTGAATTCCGAATTATTGAAACTTAAAAGATCTACTTTTCCTTTGAATTTGTTTGATTGTGCTATTTGTCTGTACCCGAATTAATTTCCAGGGTAAAACACTAGAAAGAACAATGAGCAATCAAAAGAAGAAGATTTTAATCATTTTCGACTAAACATATTTTGTCAAAATTGCCAAGATCTCGAACCGCCAACCAAATAAAGAAGGGTGAATATCAGATGACCCGAAATAGGTCATTCTAGAAAAAGGGATATACGGGGGATTGCATTCTGTTAATTGACGTTTGTGGAAACGACATTCGGTGAATTGACAATCGGCGGAAAGTAGCACAACCAATCGTTTTACAAATTTTAATAATTGCATTTGGATGGAGGGCCGACGGTCGAATGTTAAAAGTATAGTTAAATAGTTGTAGCCAAATTTAGTCAGTTCAGCCATGACAAGCTGAAAAGATAAGTTGAAAGATCAGCTTATTTTTAAAAGAAGGGTGAATTATCTATGAAATGCAACTCAGACTCCTCTTCGATGCTTATGTATGTATTTGAAGGAAAAACCTCACCTGTACAGTAACGTTGGTGGTCATGTTAAAGATTTTTATGTCAACATACTGACCTGAATGGCCGTAACTCAGTTAAAAAGTCGTTAAGAAAAAAGTCGAGAAATGGAGATTTAATTTCCCGGTAAATGGTCCTTCCGGGTAATGGTTTTCCGGTAAATGTTCTTCCGCTAAATTGCATTCCAGGTAATGGTTTTCCAGGTAATGTCGGAGAACCGATCGGATTCAACAGGCGAAAATGCCTAAAAACCGAATTCAAATAGCAGAACAAAACTTCAATCAAGTTCAACTCACTTCCATCAGCGTGGTGAGATGGCCGAGAGGTTATACCGTACGCAACTCTTACACGCTAGACCTCAGGGATCCATTCCTGGACAAACTTCAACATCTATTTTGTCAACTTGTCAACCCAGTTCTATTGATTGCAAAACCTCAGTTTTCAGCAGTAGTTGGCCGGTTTTATACGTTTTTTTTTGCCTTTTACAAGGGGGAAATCTGCAAACAGGTCCCCTGAGAAGGTAACTCAGGGAATGCGGGGATGACGCACCAACGACGACCCGCTAAAACCAACCTATGCACTGTGCTTGCAATTCTTTTAGAATTGCTCAAGTGGTGAACAGTACATCGACATGACCCTTGGACTCAGACCCTTATCTCCCCGCAATCACATTACGGTATTTCTTCGGGGAGGGACCAGTGCTTATAGCACAACACGTGTAGCAGAATGGCCTAGGCAAACTGCTTCTCCTAGCCGACTTAAGCAATGTAACAAGGGACCAGCCTCAGCAGGGCTAATCCTCTGCAGCCAACTCTTGGTCGGCGGGCCATAGGCGCTGCAATTCTAACATAATGTGAGTGACAGCCGTAGTTACTGCATTCCAGCACTCGGCATCCGCACACATTCTCTCTATTATATTGTCGGGGACGTGTACCCTCCGCATGTAGTGAGCATGCGACCTCTCACAACAATGAAACGGGGGCAATCGAATACGACATGCTCCGCTGTTTCCTCCACACCAGCACAATTGGGGCACGCAGGAGATTCTGAGTGCCCGAACCTATGCAGGTACTGTCTATAGCAACCATGTCCTAACAGAAATTGCGTCAGGTGGAAGTTCACTTCCCCATAGTTTCTACTATACCAATCTGACACATTTGGTATTAGTCAATGGGTCCATCTACCCTTAGTGGAGTTATCCCATTTCTGCTGCCAGCTTCTAAGCGTTTCCTCTTTACACGCGTCCCGAACTCCTCTGGTACCCCTTTGGTTGAAGCATTGAACATCTTCCTTGATGATGAGCCCGATGGGCGTCATCCCGGCTATGATACACACGGCCTCATTAGATACCGTCCGGTATGCACTTGCTACTCTTAAGCACATTATCCTGTACGTTCTTTCCAACCACTTTAGGTTTCTGCTCGTTCTAAGCGCTTTCGACCAGATTGGTCCTCCATACCTTAGTATGGATAGAAATCTGACAACTGGGACAGAGCCTGCTTCTCAGCTTAGTGTTCTTATGAGCACTTCCACAGTTATTAACTGAGAGCTTTCTTTGCCGAATGACCATTTCTGCATGTGTATATCGTGTGGCAGGTACGAAGATACTCTATGCCCTGGGAATCGAGAAAATTTCCTTTACGAAAAGATCCTCGACCAGCGGGATTCGAACCCACGACCCTCAGCATGGTCATGCTGAATAGCTGCGCGTTTACCGCTACGGCCATCTGGGCCCTAGGGTGATATCGTCGGCGAAGCCAACAATCTTAACACCCGTCGGAAGGGGCAGCCTCAGTACGTCATCGTACATCGCATTCCATAACAGCGGGCCCAGGATTGAACCTTGAGGTACTCCCGCGGTAATTCGAACGCTTTTCTGCCCCTCCTCTGTGTCATACAGTAGAATCCTACCATCAAAATAGCTTTCTAGAAGCTTACACAACTGCACCGATACCTTGAGACGGTGCAGTGCGTGTGCTATTGCTTCCCAGCTTGCGCTGTTGAACGCATTCTTCACAACCAGAGTGACAACCGCGCAGTAACGGATGCCACTCCTTTTATGCTCGATTGCCACCTCAGCTGTCTGAACGACAGACTGGATGGTGTCCAGGGTAGATTTACTTTTTCCAAATCCAAACTGGTTGTTGGACAGGCCGTCCTCACTCTCTGTATACGGTACTAGTCTGTTGAGAATCAACCTCTCCAATAACTTGCCCATCGTATCTAGTAGACAGATAGGTCTATACGCCGACGGGTGACCTGGTGGTTTCCCCGCCTTTGGTAGTAGCACCAATTTCTGGCGCTTCTATACATCCGGGAAGATTCCTTGATTAATGCAGCGTTGCATCGTGGTTCTGAACATGTCCGAGTCCGCGTTCACTGCCGCTTTTAAGGCAAAATTCGGGATACCATCGGGTCCCGGTGCCTTGTTTGACGCGAATGATTTCACGACTTCTGCCAGCACTTCGTTCGTCACTACCGCCACTTCTTCTCTTTCATCTACCGCATACGGCGCTGGGGGCCATGGGCTTATGGGATGGTGCGGGAAGAGTACATCGATAATCGATCGCAGCAACTCGGGCACCTTTGGTCTTAGCCATCACCACTCTGTAGTAGACTGGCCCTGCTCAGTATGGGAGAAAAATAAAGTTGTATGATTCCACGGGGCACCCCCCAGGATTATTTCTTGAAGTTAGAGGAAGCCTTTATGAAAAATTCAGCTCATTTGGTCGTTCCATGAGCTGGCGCATTTGTATTGAAGTTAATATGGGATTTTCAGCTCAGACATATGAGCAACAGCACATCATCTACTGTTTGGATCAGGAAAATTGATGATCGCGTTCAATTGGACCCAGAATTTCAAAAACACTACTTGATGTGATGGCGAGGAATATTGTAGAAGATTGTAACATGATCAAAATTAATAAAGTTGGTGTTTTAACCATCTGAAGTATATCATGCAATACTGCTTGTATTTCTTCAACATAGCTTGGAGGTATCCACTAAGCTCATCATAGCCACCTATGACGCTGGGCGAGCTGAGGCACATGTCGCATGCATATAAGTGACTGTACGGGAGTGCTGATCTAAGCCTAACTTTCAACAACTGAAAGAGTAATGAAAATGAAATTAAAACCAGATACAACCTTCTGCAATTATGTTCATTAGGGTATCAATTAGTGTATTAGTCATTCTGGGCTTATTTGAATGCGAACAATTAGTATACGGAACGAAACAGTGACATGGGATCAATTTTCAATATATTTGAGACGAATATCCCATACAAACTTCAAATCGAATGCGCCAGCTGGTGAAGCAACCAATTGAGTTGAAATTTTGAGAGAGCGTTTTTCTTACCCTAAGGCTCATATCTAGGGGGTGCCCCGTTGAGTTTTACAACTTTTTTGTTTAAGGGCCAGTCTACTCTGTAGGCGTCACCCCATGAACTAGAATTGGCACTCTTGCATAGACTATCAAAGCATGCCCGTTTTCCACTCTTGATTTACTTTTTGAGAGCCAACTTTGCCTCTCTGAATGCTGCACCGCGTTCTTCCCTTTGTGCTTCTGTGCGTTCGCGTTGCATTCTTCGTCTAGCCCGAAGGCAGATTGCTCGAATATTTGCAATTGATTCGCACCACCAGTACACCGGCGGCCTGTTCTCTCTAGAAGAAGCTTTTCTCGGCATGGAAGCATCACACGCTCGTGATATCACAGCAACTAGCTCTTCACCGTTTAGGTCCAGAGTGTTCCGTTCGCGCCTCAGGGCTTCAGTGAATACTTCGCCGTCGAAGCGCACTGTTTTCCATCCTCGGGCTTGGGTCGAGTTACTTCGCGCTGCCGTCCGCCTGCCTGGTATTATATTATAGCGAATCGATTGATGATCGCTATGAGTATAACCGTCATCAACGCGCCAGTTCATGGTACCTAAAAGGTTAGGACTACAAAACGTCACATCTATAATCGATTCTGCACCATTTCGGCGGAAGGTACTTACTGTACCCACATTTGCCAGCTCTACATTTAATGCGGCCAGGGATTCCAACAATAGCTGGCTTCTTTGATTGGTGCAGCAGTATCCCACTCCACTGCCCATGCATTAAAGTCGCCAACAATCACTACTGGCTACCGTTTAGCTAGTTCGGCTATCATCCTGTCGACCATGTGGGAAAAATTCCTCAATCGACCACCTTGGCGGCAATAGAACACGCCGTTGATTTTTGCTATCGCAAAACCGTCATTTGAGCTAAACACTACTTCTTAAATTGGGTATCGCCCTGTCGTCCCTATAGCTGCTAGTTGTTGAGACCTATCCGCCACCCAGTTCCCGTTGTTGGTTGGTATGCGGTATGGGTCCGATAGTAACACCACGTAAGTCTTGGTTTTCGAGACTGACTGCCAAAGCAGCAGCCGGGCTGCATCACAGTGGTTCAAATTTAACTGTGTTACTTCCGTTTTGGCTGCTTTGTTACTCCGCTTGTGCACGGACATTTGGGTCCGCCCGTTAAGTGTCCGTTGTCTGCTCTGTCGACACATATCAGGCACTTAGCGATTTGCTTATACGTTTTATACGTTTAAATTATGTTATTGTACATCATATTTGCGAAGAGACATTAACCTAAGAATGCTAATGTCGCTACTGTTCGTGTTACCAACATCTAGTTTGCCACGCGCTGACAGCTTGAGTACCAGTCCTCAAAGTGTTAAATAAATTTTAAAAACATTCACTACAACATGGCATCGAACAAACAATGAAAACAATCTTTAACTGTTAAAGGTGACAATAAACTAATTCAATTTTGGGAGAACAGCGCCATTAGCGTTCTACTACTAATATTTCTATTGACGAGACTGATGTGCAGCTAAAATGACGTAATTTTAATATATTAAATGTTTGAGCAGAAATGTGTAATTATTTCCAACATACAATCCAATTCCTTCGAATTTCGTCAAAGACTGCGACAAGGTGTTAAACTTCTGTGCATGTTATTCAATATTGCACAAAAAGGTGTTATGCGGAGAGACAACTTTAAGCCTCAGGACCTTTTATTTTCAATCAGCTGGTGCTCAGAAACAAATTAAAAGCTTCAAAAAGCTACAAAATTATGCGCTAAGGTTTCTTGTGCGTTTTGTCTTCTTAGAGAAATCACTGACTTACTTAGTACGATACTAGACATTTTTCTGCAACAAAATTGTCTCAGTAGGACTGTAGCCAACAGCTTAGCTATAAACTCAGCTACAACAGCAAACTCAGCTTTTCAACATTGGTTATGGAATAGATATTATTTCCACTGAACGTTGTTTAAACAACATGTTTTAGGTCATATTGAAATTCATGTTCAATGTTTTTGGTTACATTTAATTTTATTATATATATTTTGATGTTTGACTTTTTATTTTCCCTGTCCATGATACCAAATGATTTCTTTCGAAATATACAACTGCAGACTGAAGATCAGAAGTATCCCACGAGCACCTTCCCGACTTTGGCATGTGATCTTTTTCGTCCCATACCGAAGTTTAAATGGAACGGCATGCCTAACAAAAGCATCTTCGGTATTGCTCCACGTGAGATGCCGCAGGGGACAGTGGGAGGACACATTCTCTGCCTGCGGTACACGCTCTAAGTGCGCTGTGGGACCAAGTAATAAAGTTTATCTATTTCTGTCGAGTCACGGGGAATTTGTTTTGCGTTGACCATTTACAGTGTCACTGAAGAAGCGACCGCCAGGAATGCGTTTGTCTACTGTTGTTGTTAAGTGAAAAGATCTTTTCTGAGCAGCCGAGAGCAGCCCTCGTTGGCGTTCGTTTTAAGCAAGCCCCAGAAAGGGAACGTCTCCAGGGGGCACCAAAATTATAACGTCACGATCGTTTTGTCAAATTCACTCCGAGACAAAATGTGACTTCCTCAAGATTGTGTCAGCATCTCGCTCGCTGCTGGGAGATCAGGCAAACAGTTTTTTTCTTCGCTCTCCGCTGTTGGTCCCAAACGTTTTACATTTTAATTATTCAACGCTTCAGTAGCCGCCGTGCGTGTCTTGGCCATAATAGGACCTGCCACTGATAGTGCGATAGTGCCGAGCAGCAGTGGCCTTTGCATTGGCGTAGGAACAGGGGGTCAGACCGATCCCCCTTCCCCCTCAATTTTTTTTTCGTGTATCCAAATAATAATGAATATATTCATGCGAATAGTGATTTTTTCAATAATGCTTTAGATTCTTCATGAGTTTTTCAAAACATATTTCTGAAAATTCCTCCAACAATTTTATGAAACATTATCTAAACTTTCACCAATTATTTTTCAGAAGCAGAATTTAAGACAAAACGATACGGTTAGTGTACCAGATATGCCCGTGATGGTTCTGTATTGCGCCATACTTGATAACACAATTCTTCTCAAATTTTATGTTTCTTTGTGTTTTAGTAGTAAGATATCAAATATGCATATACCTCGACAATAAAACATTCAAATAAATACAAAATTTTGTTTTTTTTTTCAAAATTTCACATATGGCCATATAAGGAGCATAGCTAGTACATTTTCCTTACGCGGAAATCTCAAACTGCAAGTTTCTTAACAATCATGATTTTTGCTATGAATATAACGTCCCCTGCACCAGAACTCCCTGGCTCTCTAGGACCCCTTAAAAAAATCTAGCTGCGCCAATGAACCTCCCGGCGGACGAAGGAGCTGTTGATGTCAGCTTCAAGCCCGGACAGCCCACCCGATAACGATAGGCACAAAAATGGTGCGAAAGGTGCTGCAGGCCACCAAACGACGAACCATTGCCAGATTTATGGTAGCCTCCAGTTAAAACAACTTACGCTATCAATGAGACCCCCCTCATAAGGGCGAAATCGGAGACGGAAGGGGAATTTGTTACAAATTCATGCCAAACTGGAACCCGTTGCTTGCCTTACATGACCGACATCCAGTGCGGTGGATTGGCACAAAGCGGCGGAACCAGAGTCGCACATGTACAAACTCGGATAATTAATTCCAATTGCCTTAAAATTGATGAAGTGCAATCACGCTGGTGATGTAGTAATTATCACCGCCCCTTACGGATTCGTACCCCAGGAATGCGGTGTGAGACAAATTTGCAACGAAAGCACAAGTTATGGTGGAGATTTTTCAACGGAGCCAAAGGAGTTGCGAAGCTCGGAGCCGAAATCGTAGCATTCAAAACAAGAATATTTGATTGCACTAGATTTTTGTCACCGAAAGAGTTTGTAGAAACTATTTAATATTGGATTTGCTTGACCGTGATTTCTCATAATTATCAACGGATCCCTGACGATGGTTGTCGTGAATATTGGCAAATTTGATTGACATTCGGTTCCACTAAGAAATCCTAACCAGAATGCTTCAAATATCCCTGAAAGTTAAATTTAGTTTTCATACAACATACATACTTTTCATTCTCTGTTGGCCGTATACCGTGCTGCATCAACACCCGGACGCTTTACTCTTAAAAGCCCGAGACGAATCTTGAATTTTTAAATTAACACAATTCAGAGACTAGTAGATCAATTCATTTGAAAAAAATTTTGAAGTAAATGCGGTTAGTTGTTCTTACAATCCTTGGGAGAAACATCCCCCCTGAATCCTCTCCCTTCTCTTGGTAACGGAAAAGTGAGAGGTTATTTCCGAGATACGACCGCCAAAGTGACGTTGGATAACGTTAGCCTCTTCTATTTCCTGGCTTGAGACCGTCACGAACTTATGGAAGATTTCTAAGAAAACAGCACCCATTTTCGACCCAACACCAATTTTCGACCGATTTTCGATGATTTTCGACCGACCGTTTTTCGATACGGTTTTGGCCTACTTTGTATGAAAATCTGAAAATTGGCACAGAATTCTTGTAGGTTGAAAATAAGTGCTCTTCCCCTACTAGCTTAGCTTAGCTTAGACTGACTACACATATCAATGGTTGCTATTCCGTGATTGACCGAAGTCAGTGAAAATGCACAAAGAATCAACTAGAAGTTCGGCTGGGATTGGCCATAATCTTCCTCAGTGTGCATAATTCAGTGCCTCTATTTATACAGGGTCAATAACGGCGCCGGCCACGTCCTTGCAGTCAGGTGGGATTGGGGGAAGGAATGTTAGTGTGTAACCTTTGCTATTTGGAGACCGTGTTTGCCTCTGCATCTCCAAAAAGGTTACTAGGAAGGATGTTTGTTAGTGGGGAGGATCGTTGGGTCAAAGGATTCACTTTGATAAGTGATTAGACCATGATAAATAGTTTTTTGTCAAATATAAATATGTTTTTATGAAAATATAATATTTTCATTTGATATGAACAATTTCTATGTAAAGTAAAATTATGCCGACACTTGTAGTGTCGAACCATTCAAAGTTTGTTGAACAAATATCTAAATGTAACATTCCTACAGCTGTCAGGACGAAAGCATGTGTTATTATATTTTACTTATTTGAAAAGAAACATAAACTTGATTGGTTGGAACATCATAAAACACTCTTATTCTTATGCCGACACTTACAGTGGCGAACCATCCAAAGTTTGTTGAATAAAGTGAACCTTTCGCAAGTCTACACTTGTAGTGTCGAACCATTCAAAGTTTTTTTTTATAATTACAAAAATAAAGATAAAAAGAAAGGGGTGTTTTGAAAACAAAAAACTGTTAAACATAAATAATTCATGAATTAGAGTTTATGTCGACACTCACAGTGACGAACAATTCATAGTTTGTTGAAAAATCATATTTACGTCCTACCGTTGTATCGATTAAATGTGCAGTCATACATATTTTATAGATTAGAAATAGTAGCATGGAACGAGCTCACCAATTGATCCGTCATCCTTGACTGAGCAGCAACAATCCACATTCAGCTTAACTCGTTTGCTCGGCTATATAAAAGCACTCAGAGAAAATAGGCGCACGACCCGAGAGGGAAAACAACTGACGACTGCTCGGGCTTTCTTGACGCACTGCCAAGGAGCAATCGTCAAGGTCAAAGATCAAACAGAACTAACCGATCGCGGCACTTTTTCACTTTACTCGACCGACGCGCAACATGTTTGATCCTGCCCTCGTCACCCGCTCCCGCAGAAGCAAGCGTCAAGGTCGGAAGATCAAACAGAACTCTTGTTGCTATGCTCATCTTTGCTTCAAAAAAACTCTTGAGTGTTCCGGTCGATCAAAGCAGGCCTCGGGGAGTTGTGATGACACTCTCTGAAAATAAGTGCTCTTCCCCTACTGATAAAAATCTAATCAATTTTCACACTATTTGTTGCATGTCAATTCTGACCTATTATGGACATTTTGTGTAATTATTTGGTTGGTTCGATTAACACTTCAACCGGTCGATGGAAGAAGAAGCATGAGCGGTAACTTTTGCTCAGCAAACAAATATTCCGCTTGAAGGTCCACGCATGATCCACTAAGATTGATTGCTTAAGTGGGTTCCGAAGCCTTTCGATACTCGAAGGAGTTTCGCGTCATGAAGAACTTATTCTGCTTCGTCGTATCCGGGGAAATGTAGAAGTAAACCAATAGTGCCTGACAATCCATTATAGTGATAACGGTAGCGCAGATACCAATCTGTGCGCGATCCACGCCAAGCGTGTCACCATCATGCCGAAGGACATCCAGCTGGCTCGTCGTATCCGTTGCGAACACGCTTAAATTGCATTGAAGCACAATTTCAAACAACTGCCCTTTTCAGGGCCACAATTGATTAAATAATTTATTCAGTTATCAATTATAGTTTCAGATGATTAGTTTTCAACGGAGATAAATGGCAAACAAAGTTTAACATAGGTTTCGCAGTCTTTTCTGTGTGCGTATTTCCATTCGATCGATAATGTCATACCAAATCAAAACGTCAACAAAACTGTTGCTGATTAGTTTTAGCTTTGTGTTCGACGAGTTGATACTGATCGCTCTAGTATAATGTAGGTACAACGACAACGGCATTATGCAATCATCTCTAAATGCGAAACAAACCGGGATGGATTCTTCATTCAAGTGCCGTTCGAAATTTATCCGACTCCCATTTATGGTTGCGTGCAAATGACTGACCAAAATCTGAATCAATCACATACAATCATCAGTAAGTCGCTCATCACGGTGGAAAATTATCACAACTCTTTTAAAATGAAATTGTCGTCCTGAAAAGGACGGTTGGAGGTAGTCACCGTCGATCAAACTGGGTTTTCATTCCATTGTCAGACAGAAACACACCAAAAGATCACCCGCAGCTCTTAGCTTGGGAATAAACAGCAGCAGCAGCGACGAACGTGTAAAATTTATTCCGATATGAGTCCTTCTCCGATTGCTGGTCAACGATTGACTAATGCGCGCGTGAAGTGGAGTTTGGTTGGCTTCGACTGAACACGAAATAATAAAGAGAAGAAGAAGACCAAAAAGGGCGTTTCCCTTTGAATGACGAAAGTGGCTAAGATATCGCTGGATGATGTCTGTGTCAGGAATACACAAGAAAAATGTGCTTTTCTATGAGGAACTCCTGAACGAATCTCTGGAGAAACTTCTGATGAAATCCCTAGAGAAACTCCTGTTGAAAGACTTAGAGGAACTTCTGATGGAATCCCTAGAAAAACTCTAGACAGACTCCCAGTAATAATTCCATGTGGAGTCTCTAAATATTCTAATGGAATCGATGGAAGTACTTCTGGTGAAATTTGCAAAAGCAATTCTGATGTAATCCCCCGAAAAACTCTTGTTGTAATTCCTATAATCCCCCGAAAAACTCTTGTTGTAATTCCTATAAGAAATCCTGGACGAATTCTAGGTGGAATCTCTGAAAGAAATTCTAATAGAATCTTTTGAAGTTCTCATGATAGAATCCCTGGGAGAACTTTCAAATCCCTTGAGGAACTTTTGAAAGAATCCCTCAAGAAACTGCTGATGGAATCCCATGAGGAATTCCAAGAGACATATAGGAAAGAATTCCTGGAGAAACTTCCGATGAAATCCCTAAGAGAACTCTTGTTGAACTAAGAGGTACTCCTGATGGAATCGCTAGAGAAACTGTTGATGTAATCCCTGCAGGAAACTCTAAAGGAACTCTAAATGGAATCCCTAGAGGAACTCCTGATGGAATCCCTAAAAGAACTGCTGATATAATCCCTGGAAAAGTTCCAAGTGGAATCTCTGAAGGAACTGATGAAATCGCCAGAGGAACTCCTATTAGAGGAACTGCTGATGGAATGTTTAGACAAACTCTTGACAGAATCACTGGAATAATTCCAAGTGGTATCTCTGAAGGAGCTCCTAATGGAATCCCTGGATTACTTCTGATGAAATCCGTTAAATCATTAAACTTCTGATAATATGTCTGATGGATCTCCTGATATGATCTCTGGAGGAATTTCTGGTGTAACCTTTGGAGGATCCTAATGGAATCCCTAGAGGAACTTCTGAAAGAAACCTTAAAGAAATTCTGGGTACAATCTCTGAATGAACTCCTGATAGAATCCCTGGAGGAACTCCTGAAACTCCTGAACTACTGATACAACCTCTGGAGTAACTCATTATGGAATCCACTGTGGAACTCCTGATTGAATCCCTAGGGAAACTTTTGATTAAAACCAAAAAAGTAAAAAGTAATTCCAACTGGAGTCGCTGAAGGATCTCCCAATGGAACCCCTGGAGGTACTTCTAATGAAATCCATAAAATCATTCCTGATGTTATCCCGTGAAAAACTCCCGTTGTATTTCCTAGTAGAACCTATGATGTAATCCCTAGAGGAGTTCTAAGTGGAATCCCTGGAGGAACTTCTGATGGAATCTCTAGAAGTATTCCTGATGGGAACTTCTGATAAGATTTCTGATGGAACTCATGATATAATCTCTGGAGGAATTGCTGAAATAATCTCTGAAAGAATTCCAGGTGGAATTTATGAAGGAATTCTTGATGAAATCCCTAGAAGAACTCTTGATAAAACCTTTAAAGGTGCTGCTGATAGGAACCCTATAGGAACTTCTGATGAATCCCCTAGAGGAACTGCTGATGAAATCCTTGGTGGAATTCATAAAGATATTCCTGTAAGAACTGCTGATGGAATCATTGGAGGATCTCCCGATAGGATATCATCGAGAGAGAAGCTTCTAATTCTAGAGAAACTTTTGATAGGAATTCTGTGATCTCTGGAATTCAAGGTGGAATCTATGAATGAACTCCTGATGGAATTCTTAGAGGAACTCCAGATCGAATCCTCTGAAGGAACTCCTGGTGGAATCTCAGAAGGAACTCCTGATGGAATCCCTGAAGAAACCTCTGATGGAATTGCTAGAGGAACCCCTGATTGAATCTCTACAGTAGTTCACGGGGAATCATGATGGACTCCCTCAAGAAAAAAAAATTTCGATGAAATTAATGATAGATACTTTAAAAGTACCTACTCCTAATGGAATTCCTGGATGAACATCACGAATTACCTAGAATAATGCCTAGACAACTCCTGATCCCTAGAGGAATTTCCGATGAAATCCCTGTAGGAACACCTGGTGGAGTCCCTGGAGGAGCTTTTAATGGAATCTCTGAAGGAATCTCTAATATAATCTTTTGAAGTTTTTATGGGGTCCCTGGGAAAACTTTCAAATGGAATCCCTTGAGAAACTCCGGGAAGAATCGCTGGAGTAACTCTTGATGGAATCCTATGAGGAATTACAAATGAAATTTCGGAAATAATTCCTGGAGGAACTCCTGATGAAATCATTAATAGAACTCTTGTAGAAAGACTTAGAAGAACTCCTAATAGAATCCCTTAAGACACTCTTGATAGAATCCCTGATGGAATCTCTAAAGCAACTCCTAATGGAATCCCCAGGGAGACTCCTGATGGAATCCTTCAAAGAACTACTGATGTAATCCCTGGAGGAGTTCCAGGTGGAATCTCTAAGAAAAATTCTGATGAAATCTCCAGAGGATCTTCTGATTGAATCCCTATATGAACTCCTGTTGAAATTATTGTAAGAATTCCCAAAAAGATTCCTGAAGGCACTCCTGATGGAATTTCTGGACGAACTGCTTATGAAATCGCTTAAGGTTATCCTGATGCAATTCCTTGAGGAATTCTTGATACAATCTCTGGAGTAAATTCTAGGTGAAACCTCTTAAGGAACTTCTGATGGAATCACTATTGTAACTTCTGATTAAATCCCTTGAACAATTCCTGATAAGATTCCCGTTGGAATTTCTGATAAGATTCCTTATGTAATTCCTGATAGAATCCTTCCACCTGATGTAATCCCTGGATGAATTCCAGGTAAAATCACTGATTCACTGATGGAATTAAGGAAGCAATTACCGATGGAATCAAAGAAGGAATTTTTTTAGAATTCCTAAAGAAATCCCAGGAGCATTACCTGGAGGAATTCCTTTTGCAATAAATAGAATTCCTGGAGGAATTCCTTGTTGAACTTTTGATGAAATTACGGGTAGAACTGCTGGTGGATTATCTGACGATAATTTCAGACGGACTCCTTGAGATTTTTTTTAAGAATCAATGGTGGATTTGATAAAGAAATCAATTTAAGATTGTGGGGAAACACTAGTGGAATATAAACCACTCAATTCGCGCATTTTGACTCGTCACCCATCTGCATCGGTAGCTCATGGGACGCCGAAGTTTCAATTTGACATGCTGACGTCGATTTTCAGTTCACCGGTGAACAAGTCAATAGTTGCTATTTTCCTTTGTCTACGTCTATTTTTCAAGTCAATTTTCAAATACGATTTGAGTTTTAATATTACCCAGCATAATAGCTACAAATCCAAATCTTGGTTAACAGTTCACCTCAGTTTGATTAAATATCGTTTAACCTGATGCAGTTTTTACATTCGCTTCGATTCGTCACTCATCCCCACGGGTATGGATCGACGGCGGTAGGTTTTTCAATTTTCCCTGCAGGTGCACACAATCGTCAGCGGTTTGCTCTCATAACAGCGTTTAAGCTATAATTATATCGCTGGACCACCCTGAAGCTAAGCGCCAATCCAACCAGTCCAGCACTCCAGGAGAAACTCAGGCAAAGCTAATGACAAACTGTGCCACTGACTGCCGCCCGAGAGTGCAGACGATTAGCAGTTTCAACACTATAAAAGTTTATAATTATCATCCCCTTGATACCGATAGATCGCGCAAACGGTTTGCTGTGCGAGACTTGCTTCCTATAAAGACCAAGTCATCGACGAGCATCGTCTAGCGACAAGTCGGGAAACTTGAGATTCACTCGATTCCGGGCAAAAACACTTACATTATGGACTAATTTGATTAAGTTAATGTGATACTTTTTTATCAAACGAATCTTTGCCGTGACCGTGGCGTCATTGGTCGACGCGAAGATGACGGTCGTGGGAAGTGAGTCCCTGATGTAAACCTAGAGGCCATGTTTGGCGCAGAGAGGAGTGACTAGAGCGAATTCGTGGCCATAATTTCCAAGAAAATCTTAGATTTTTGATCCAGATATATTTTTAAAACGGTTTTTGCACAAGCCATAGACAGTTTTTGCACAAGCCATAGACAAAAAAGGTTTGGCTTATTTCAGAAATAAACTAAATGAGACACAACGGTGGTTCAAACCTATTCATTCCTTTATTTAGTAAACATCTAAACAGATAACACTGAATCAACAATTTCACGCCATAATACTCGTTTCGTGGTCGCATCTCTCCATCCTCGGTTCTGCCCCACCTAGCTCGCTGCGATTTACACCTTCTTTTACCAAGCGAATCCAACGTTAACACCATCTTTGCAGGGTTGCTGTGCGGCATTCATCGTATCCTTCTAGCTTTGGCCACCTTCTGGATACTGGGTTCGCCGTGAAGTTGGGCGGGCTCGTGGTTCATCTTTCGCCGCCACACACCGTTTTCCTGCACACCGCCAAAGATCATCCTATGCACCCGGCGTTCAAAGACTCCAAAAGCTTGCAAGTCCTCCTCAAGCATCGTTCACGTTTCATGCCCGTAGAGGACTACCGGCCTTATGAGCGTTTTGTACATGGTACATTTGGTGCGGTTGTAAATCTTTTTGAACCGCAGCTTCTTGTAGAGGCCATAGTAGGCCCGACTTCGACTGATGATGCGCCTCCGTATTTCACGGCTAACGTTATTGTCTACCATCAGCAAGGATCCAAGGTAGACGAACTCGTCGACTACCTCGAACGTATCCCCGTCTATCGTAACACTGCTACCTGTCACCAGCAAGCATGTATTTTGTCTTGGTTGCATTCACCGGTTGGGTGAGGTAGAAGGAGAAAGGAATGAAGCGCGGCATTCTGTGAACGATTTTTAAACGCGAAGGTTCTGGATTTTTTTTGTAGCTCCGGAGTATTTATCGGGAAACTACAAAATTGTTTAATTCTCTCGGATTGCGGTTGAGAATACGACAAAAATCATGGTGACGCTGTACAAAACAAAATAACCTCCCTGGCACTGCAGAATATATTTATTTTTGAGAATGCACCTCAAAATTCCCAATTATTTACGAAAAAGTGTCGATTTGGATAGAAATTTCAAACGATGTCCACCCCACAGATGTGGATCAGTGGGAGAGCAGGATCCCTATTATGGTATGGATAGTACCGTAAATTCGGGTGAAATTGATCAGTAGGGTGAAATTGATCACTGTGTCACTCGATTTTATTTCTTCCTAATGGAGCACACATATCAATGTAACCTGCAGTGAATGAACGTTGTTTGTCGTAAGTATGTCCAAATTGTGTGTTGTGAAGTTTTTTGCGTTCAAAAATGTGCATTTCTATGAAAATAATGAAAAAATTTCAAAATCTTGTACGTTGCAGTGTTGACAAACATTAATAAACTTCTAGCTCTAGACAATATTTTTGACATGGTATAATCCTGAAAGTTTTTGAGGATACTTAAGACATGTCCCCCAACTAGATTTCATAACCAAATTTCGTATCAAATCGTTTATTTAGTTGAAATAATTGAATTTCTGTTATATATTAGGAAATTCCTTAGGAAATTGCATACATTTAGGCGTTCTCAAATTTATTATGTAAGGTTGTTTTGAAAACTAACAACAATGGCATTGATAAGTGATCAATTTCACCCCGAAATGAAATCTCCCGATTTTTTATTTTAGACATATTTTTTAGCACTAATATTACATTTGTTAGAAAATTTCGGTGCTTGAGGCAATGAGGCTCACCTTCATACTTGTTTTCCTGCAATCAGTTGTTTGGCATTGTCAACATTATAGAAATCAGACAAGAAAAACCGTGAAAAGTGATCAATTTCATCCGAAATTACGGTATGGATCAAATCGACTCATATTATGGATCAGAACACTATAAAAGCAATTTATCTGCGAGGTAAACGAATGGTGTGTTAGTGAAAGCATACGTTTTGGCGTTTGTTTCGGAATCGTCTTATCTTTGATTCATTAATGTGGTATGGTTTTCAATGCCCCACAGTTATGAATCAACGCTTCTGGGAATACGGTTGACAGTTTATTTCATATTGACGGCAAAAATATACTTAAGCATAACTGTGGAGTGACTGTACTATCGAGAATGTGGTAAACTCAACTATACTACATTTCATTCATACCGCTCTAATACTCTCTAATAGGTGGATTAGTGCCGGAGAGCGATACAAAATCAATTTTTGTTAGGCTAAAATCATTTTTAATCAACGTAAGGGCATAAAAAACCATTAAAGGGAGAAACTAATTTCACCCACGATTGACCAAAAGTACTCCTGTGTGTACATCGTTCCGATTGGAGAAGAATGTACTATTTTATTGCTCTGGCAGCTCTCATCGCAGTTTCGTCGTCATTTGGCGTCTACTGCCTCGGATGTGTCATTCAATCCAATTGGTCCCTGTCGACTGCGACGAGCCCGCTGATAGTTGAAGAGGATTGGCAGTATAATTGCTAATGGCAGCAAATGTTTGCTTCCAGAGCTTCAGGGGAAAAGATTGCCGATGTTTTATCCGACCACATCACCATGTTGACTACCGCGGCCACAAGCCGATTTATAGATCCAGCCAGGACTGCTGCAGTTGATGCATGTTGAGTTGGATGTAATGTGTTGCTTTTACCATCTCCGGTATTAATTGCTTATCACTTATTGTACTACAGTAACTAATCTGCTGCTATTAAAATTATGTTCCCCATTTGTCAATCGTACACATGTCGAAGAGGAAATTTTACCCGTTCGTTTCATGGGAACCTTATCCGGAGAGGCAATGTTCGTCTATGATTTTTGTGATGATTGAAAGGTTAGCATGTCATGAGTTTAACCTTTGTGATAACCTTCAAATCAGGCTCGATTTTTTTTTTTGAATTCAGTGTCAATATAAGAACATATTTTAGCAAGAAGTTTTTAGTGAATTGTCTTATGCTTTTTTATTACCTTTTTCTGCTTATGTCTTAATTAAGTTTTAATAATAACATGAAAATTACTGATAAGTTGTTTAGGAAGCCGGTCCTGTTCTTGGAACATTTAAGATTCAATTCGGAAGTATTTCTGTTATTTGTTTTTTTTTAAAGCTACTGAGCTAATATTTGATTACAATATGCGTGGGGCCCTTCCTAAGCCGAGTGGTTAGATTCCTACTGAGCAAACCATGCTGAAGGTGTCTGGGTTCAATTCCCAGTCGGTCCAGGATCTTTTCGTAATGGAAATTTCCCTAAACTTCCCTGGCCATAGAGTATCATCGTATTTGCCACACGATATACGAATGCGAAAATGATACTTAAGGCAAAGGAAGCACCTAATTATTAACTGTGGAAGCTCTCATTGAGCACTTAGCTGAGAAGCAAGCTTTGTCCCAGTGAGAACGTAATGCCAAGAAGAAGGTCACATTAACCTAAGGTTTCCCAACGCATTGTTCGAAATACCTTGAAATTGCTTCCTAGCTGCACCTGAATCCGAACAGCACTTCCAGCACCAGATAATGGACATTTGAATCGCTGCAAACCACATCTGATAAGTAGGTGATTTTATTGACAAATGTATAGCTAATGTGCCCTCGGGGAATCACCGTTCGCCACTTTTGCGCATCAGTCGTCCATCCTCTCGGTGTTCAAATGGAAATTTACCACGATGAAATTATGTTTAATGTAAATTTAATTTGCTACGCCGGATAACTTCCAACAAACATTCAGCGTATGCAAATCACGAGTGCTCACAGAGCATTGAGCAACATATCATCCTGGTATCACAGGTTAAGCTTTGTAGTAAACGAAGTGAAGGAGGGGGAGGATCGAATCCTGCTTGTTCAGAGCCAATGCATAGATGCCACATTTCAAATGCAGCCGGAATGTAGATGTTTTGACCCTGCGCATTCGATTTATAGAGGTAAATTATGCACAATTTTCCTCCCGCTTGTGCATGTTTGCTTAGGAACAAATGCATTTGAGCTGGTCACACAAAACCTTTTTTTTCGCGCATAATTTCCGGATAAAGTGGGTATTTGGAACTGGTTTACTGGCCATTTGCCAAGTAACAAATTAATCATTGACATGTAATATGACAATGCTGGAATATTTCAAATTCTCATCTCTGTGTTTGAAATTTTTCTTCTGTTTATTCTCAAGCCATGAAGGTTGGGCGATTATCAATATTAAGTTAATCAAGATCTGTAGGTACTACTTAAGTATTCCATCAGGCTCGAGCCTCTCATATTAATTAGTGCTGTTCCAAATGACGTGATAAGACTACATCGGAAAAAAAAAATTGGAATCATTGATGGCGATTTATCTCCAAACCAATTTAATCCTTTTGTTTCGAATTTTCTTGCACATCTTCACTATTATATAAAGTTCAAGGCTGACTAGTTGGTGTTGAATTGGCTTGTCAGTCTTGTTGAAAACTATTATTTTATTCTGTCCTACGTTTGGGACTTTCTTTTGTTCAAAAACAATTAAGTCCCTTAGGAAGGTCCCAAATGGACCAAAACGTCGAACAGAATGAAATATTATCATCAGGAAGTACAGTCGAAGATTTCACGAGATTGACTGAGGAGCTTCATATAACTTTATGTTTTGTTTGTTGTAACCACCCTCCAAAAAATGTGGTGTTCTGAATATTTTTAGCAATTCAGTATTTTATTGAGAACAGTATTTTTTGATAAAATTGTGATAATATTTCATGATACCATGATGACGCAAAACTATTTTTATCGTTTTTTTTTTGTTTTTGAAACCCTGTCATTAGAAAGTCTATTTCCCGGCCATTTTGATAGTACCAGGATTCATGACCATCCATGAATGCCGGGATTTTCCAAATGTTCCATAAAAATACAAAATGTATACAGTGAGATATAAGGAGAATATAATTTTCCAAAATAAAATATTAATCATAACGCATTAGCTTTTGTATATGACATTTTTATTCTGTAGCTTTTTCTTCTTCTTGGCATTACACTCTCACTGGAGCAAAGCCTGCTTATCAGCTGAATGATCAATAATCACTTCCACAGTTATTAACTGAGAGCTTTCTTTGCCAATGTCGCCATTTTTACTTTTGTATACCGTGAGGCAGGTACGATACTCTATGCCCAGGGAAGTCAAGGAAATTTCCATTACGAAAAAATCTTGGACAGACCGGGAATCGAACCTAGACACCTTCAGCATGGCTTTACTTTGAAGACGTGGACTCTAACCACTCGGCTAAGGAAAGCCCCGTGAATACTTCAGCTACGTCACTTTTTTGACAAAATTCGTAAATTGAGTTAGAACGATTAAATGAGAAATAATAAGATTCGCTGAAATAATGTGAAGCATTTTCAACTTCATCTTTGTAGTTCAGTTTGAATAAATATATTTTTTATTATTAATAAAATAACCATACATATTTTTGCTCATACCTGCCTTAAACTCAAGAATACTCTGGAATATAGTTTCGAAATCTACAATATGTTGCTTTGATTTTATTGATGTGTTACATTAAGGAAATGTTTTCAGTCATCGAAGAGCTTCCAGGAATGTCGGCCTCAAGATCTTCATACGTAATAAGTAACATAGTGGACAATTATTGATGTAGTTTATGCTTTTATAAATTCAGAGAAGTAAGCTAAATGCAATCAAAATCTAAATGCAGTTTTTAAACTAAACTGTGGATAATCTGGGTCATCCAAGATCTTTATGAATTAAAGATTTCAATTCAGATTCAAATCAAATGGCAGTGGGAACGTCGCCGCCAAATACACGCAGCATCTCGAGGTAGCGTTGCCGGAACAGAGCGAGCTTGACAAAGCCCCTCATGAGGACTGCTGGAGTACCATAAAAGCAGCCATCAACAACGCAGCCGAGAGCATTTTTGGGTACGTGGAAAGGAGAAAATGTAACGATTGGTTCGACGAAGAATGCAGGCGAGTTTTGGAGGAGAAGGATGCAGCGCGGGCTGCAATGCTGCAGCAAGGAACGCGACAAAACGTGGAGCGATTCAGAAGGAAACTAAAGCAACAAACCCGCCCATTCCGGGACAAAAAGCGTCACCTGGAAGAAGCGGAATTTGAAGAAATGGAGCAGCTGCATCGCTCACAAGAAACGCAAAAGTTCTACGAGAAGCTTACACTGAAAATATATATTGTTTTATATAACGAAATCGTTCGTTTGAACTACGAAAGTATTCGTTGTTTTCTGCAACGAAACAGTTTCGTAAAATGTATGCAACCAGCTTCGTAATATGATTCAAGCTCGAAATCAAAACAAACAATGATTGTTATAATGTACTAAACGTTTCGTAATCTAAATTCGTTTGTTTCGTATTCAGAACGAACATTTCTACGCCCTTCTTCTTACCTCCCTCGGCTGCGGTCGTGTCATGTTGTATTTTACGAAATGTGTCTACGAAACCTTTCGTTGCAGAAAACAACGAATGATTTCGTAAATTAAACGATCAGTTTCGTAATACTAAACAATTCGTAATACGAATAACACGATAACGCACATCTACGAATTGTATATCGTACATCTTACGATTATTTCGTAAAGTCACTGAATCGCGAAATTCTGTCAAGTACAAATTATTCGTACATTGAATGAAAATAGCGTTATATGTACGAAATCTTGTTTTACGAAATGGATTTTGGATAAAATACGAAGAGATGTTTTCAGTGTAACGCATTCCGAAAAGGCTTCGTGCCGCGTGCCGAAATGTGTAGGGATGAGGATGGAAGCATCTTGATGGACAGACGTGAGGTGATTGAAAGGTGGAAGCAGCATTTCGATGTACACCTGAATGGCACGGAGAACACTGGCGCAGGAGGTCACGATAGCGGAGGAAGAAACTACGTCAGCACGGCGGATGAAGGAATCCAACCTGTTCCCACATTGAGGGAAGTTAACGATGCCATCAACCAGCTCAAGAACCACAAGGCAGCTGGTAAGGATGGTATTGGAGCTGAACTCATCAAAATGGGCCCAGGGAGGTTAGCTGCCTGTCTATACCGGCCGCCTGTCTGCACCGGCTGATTGTCTGAATCTGGGAAACGGAACAGCTGCCGGAGGAGTGGAAGCAAGGGATCACATGTCCCATCTACAAGAAGGGCGACAAACTGGAATATGGAAACTATCGTGCGATCACTATCCTGAATGCCGCCTACAAAGTGCTATCCCAGAGAGTCGTCTATCACCAATACCAAATGAGTTTGTGGGATTTTATCAGGCTGGTTTCATCAACGGCCGCTCGGCGACGGACCAAATCTTCACTGTAATGCCAGAAATGCCGTGAATACCAGGTCGGCCAGGTGATAAATGCGTCATAAACAAAGTACATGCTGATAGACGGAACCTAGCGTGACGGAGCCCGCCTAGGAAGCATTGTTACGATAGACGGGTATATTTTTGAGGTGGTTGATGAGTTCGGATCAACGTCAGTCGTGAAATACGGAGACGCATCATCAGTGGAAGTCATGCCTACTATGAGCTCCAGAAGAAGCTGCGGTCGAGAAAGATTCAATCCCGCACCAAATGTATCATGTACAAAACGCTAATAAGGCCGGCGGTCCTCTATGGACATGAAGAATGGACCATGCTGGAAGAGGACCTGCAAGCACTTGGAGCAAAAGGTACCCAAGTTTGACAGATCGTAGTACACTTTTCACGGCATTCTAGATTACCTTATGAGCCATAAAATTTTGGGCACCTGCAAGGGACATGGAGGTCTTTAACTTGTTTTTGCTTGGAGTGTTCGAACGAACAGCGAGCGAGGTGGCTTGATCAGGTGCAACAAGATCTGGAGAACGTGGGCCAAAATCTAAGTTGGAGAGACACAGCCATGGACCGAGAAAATTGGCGTAACATCGTTAAGGCTAAGTAGCCCGTCATTCCTTTTGGCAACAATGATGACTTTTCAGCTTGCATTTAAAAGTGATAGGGTAGAAGCACCGGTTTTGGCCATACGCCAGTTGTAGCCATAGTGGATTATACACCGTTTTACATAGCCAATCAGCATGAAACCTTTTGTGTTCAGTAGATCACATTCACATGATAGCGCTACATTCATTTACTCGTCCAAATTGATTCAAAAAATAAGAAAAACAATTAATTTTCCTTATAATTTTAACTCCCATACACCTAACTTAGCCAGGGCACTCCTTATTTGGCCACTCTCATGAGAAATCAATGCGATTGGCCAATTTGGGAACCGAAGTTAAATCTCTGGCCGAAACTGATTCTGTTGGCTTATATTGACCAACGGGATTTTCAAAGCGAAAAACTGGTTTTAGCTCAGTTTTGATATTTTACACACATAACATGGATTGAAAGCTTGCATTTGACATATTTGTAGCATAAATACGGCTTCCCATTTAATTTTTATTGACATTTACTCTAAGGCTGGCCAAAACCGGTGCTTTTACCCTAAAACTCAGTCTTGATAGTTTATATTGACTTGAAAAAGTAAGGTACCCCGGGGCAAGTGGGACATAAAAAAATGATAGTTCAAACAAATTGTTCAATAAAATTTTGAAATGTCAATATTTCTCAAATCCAACTACACCATCACATTTTGGCAACACATTTGCTGGTGTGTGCATGAATTTGGTCGAATAATTTCGAAATTGTGAAAACTTTAGAAGAAAGTTTTAGAATGAGCCATTAGACGCAGTTACCTCGCCAAACAGGGCAAGTGGGACACATCCAGTTTCAAGCGTCAATCCACATCAGTAAGTCAACCATTACAATAATAGGATTGATAAATCATAGAAATATAATTTTGAGTACATTTTTGATGTACATATGGGATCAATCATAAAATACGTAACGCTTTAGGAAGAAAACGTGTGTTTAATAGTATGTCACGTCACACTTAATATTAACTGAAAAATCCTCAATAAAAGTGTAAAAAGGAATAAAACTCGTTCAAAATATATCATTTATAAGTTACTAATTTAAAGTAGCACATAAATTTTCAATAATTTACGAAACTGTAATATGTTCTGTCATTATTTATATGCATGGCAGAAAACCCCTTAATGGGGTGGAATTGTTTTCCGTAACTACTAAATTTGGTAGACATAACTAATAAAGTTCAATTAAAACAAAAAAGTAATCGTTCTCATGATGCATTTCAAATTTCATCCCAGTCTTTGTTCAATTATGAATTCGTATTTCAAAAATTTAAAAATAAATAAAAGAATATATAGTAGAATCAGTGTTGATAGACTCACACTCAAAATCTCAATCAATACGCTCTCCCGTGAGAGCAAACTCATCAGAGATCTGCTTCGCAAATCTCACGCTTGAGATTTTGATGCAAAATCAACTCAATCAACTCAAACCGTAAAAAATGATTCAGTCGCAAAACCCGGCAAAAACTCGTGAAACCCGAATGTTGTTGTTTACGTTAGAAAGGATTAACATAATTTTACCAGACTAACAAGAAATTATTGCCGTGTGTGAGTAAACTATGGAAATACGAGACAATGAGTTAAAAAGGAGAGCCAACTCATCCATGATTTTTTGACTGCTGAGTTGCATGATTGACAACTCACGCATGAAAAATCTCAAGCTTGAGTTGTGAGAAATTGAGTTTTTCACAACACTGAGTAGAATTACACATTTCTTCTCCCTCTTATGCAATTAATTAAGTTGAGATTGATCTTTTTTGATAAAAATCATTTGTTTGAATGTTTTAATGCTACTCTATGAGAAAATGTTTGAAACATGTAGGAAAAGTTTTGATTATGGTGCTTGTTTTGATAGGTCCCACTTACCCCAGGTATGAACATATTTTAGGGTAAGTTAGACCATCAAACATTTCATATGAAATGAAAACAAAATACTGGTTTATCGTAAGCAGCTTGTAATAATAATTGAAGTTGTAGCTTGCTGATGGAAATTCGATTTATAACACATTTATGTTTTGAGAGTCAATGCAAGACGTGAAACGTGTCGCAAATTATCATGCAAGTTGAAAATGGCGCTGAATTGACAACTGTTACATGAACGACATGGTAATAAAAATAAGAGAATTTTTGTTCTTAATACATAACTTGTCATTGTATATTCAACATTCTAGACGAATACCCCCACGAAAAACTTTTCCTAAGTGAGCTATGACGGAACGTCCCACTTACCCCGGATTCTCACTTGCCCCGCGGTACCTTATCACTGTACACGCTAACATGCATAAAGTATGCTGATACTTCTTCAGCTGTGTCAGTGCAACCCCAACTGTTTTTCTTTGATTCGAAATCGTGAGATGAATAAGCAACAATCATCAACGACGCATTCAAATTTCAATGACAGCCTACTTCACCTTAACGAGTTTTTATCAAATTAAGGCCGCACGGGACGTCATTATAATCATCCTATCCATTTGAAGAAGCAGATCTCAAGTACCACTTCATATATGGATGTGAAAAATTTATCACTATATTCTATATATGTGGTGCACAATCGATTAAATTTTCAGCTTCATCGGTTCACTAAAACTCGAGATTTGCTTCGGCAAAGTTTTGATGATAATTGTTACAGTGAGACAAAAGATAGGGAAAATAACACGGTCTCCCGTGTCCCCTTAATTGATGTAACACCAACTAAATAAATAATTTCCTCAACCAGGTAGGCTGTGAAACGATTGTCACAAATTTTCACATTCCCGTTGCTGATTCTATTTTCAGACAGATCATGTAAGACGCTACGTATAATTTCCTAATAATATGAAAGCTATTCTTTGTGTGCTGGATTGCCAACACGAACCGCCGCATTAAGCTCCCGACTTTTTTGAGAGTGAACCAACAAACTCTAATGCCTCCTATACGTACGTGAGATGATCGTGCTCCAATCAAGAACACATCACAGTCAACTAACTTCTGGTTGTATATCCGTTGCACTATCTGAACCCGGCTCAATTCGGATCGTTGGAGAATCAGAACCTTGTTGACTAAGTCATTAATAATTCCGTTTCGATAAATGACGTTTGATTCGATTTGGCGAGCGTGGGGCAGAACCGAGGATGGAGAGATGCGGCCACGAACCGAGTATTGTGGCGTGAAATTGTTGATTTAGTGTTATCTGTGTAGATGTTGACTAAATAAATGAAAAAATGAAATGACGTTTGAAGGCAATCAGATAATAATTTGATTACTCCAAAAAACAGTGCTGAAAAGTGTTACTTTTCGAAACCTTTATCTGTGCTTAAAAGTAGCACTTTTCAGCACTATTTCTTTTCGTAGGAAAAGTTGTCCATTATGTTGTCCATTCTCTTTATAAAAAGTAGGTTGATATGCAACGGAATTCCCAAAAATATTATTTGAAAACTCAAATCGCTCGTAAAATCATGTTTCTGTACTAGAAAAATTCAACTTTGTTTAACTAAAAAAAATAAAAAAAATCTCCGAGATGAGCCAGCCTCGGGCTGCAAATCTCGTTAATAAAGATAATAATAATAACTTAAATAAATAAATAACGTGAATTGTTTACTCGGCAATACATCAATTGTGAAAGACTGTTGCGGATGATGGACATACAGGGTGTCCGGAAATTATCCGTACAAACTTTGAAGACGTGGCTCTATACAATCAAGCATAACAAATTCATTATTCTTGCATGGTTTTAAATATTGGCTTGTTACATTTTAAAGAAATAAGTTTGACACATTTCCGATTTCAAATATTTGCAAAACCAAGCCGAATGTATTGATGTGGTTTAAAAGGAGCTGTTTTTCTAGCTTAATGATAGAAGAGAAATGTCCATAGAACTCACTGGATTTGAACCGTATAATTTTCTATTTCCAGTCTAACTTGAAGCCACTAAACTGCAGGTAACTTTTAGGGATAACACATCTCCAGTATGACAAGCGGCCCGCAGGAAAAAAAATAAATTTGCCTATCTCAGTAACAAGAAATCATTTCGAAATTATTTGCAGTTGTATTTTGTGTTAACCAAAAGATGTATAATAAAAGGTACATGGACATTGATTTTTCATTGTTTTCAATGCGAGATTATCTTTCCAATATTTTGCTGTTCGGATAATTTGCGGACACCCTGTACAAGATAGAAGATGGACTAAATATGTAAGTTGAAAAAAACTGTTAAAACTATTTGTAAAACTAAATGCAACAAGCTCGCGCAGCTATAAGCCTGTTCCATAAAAATAACGGATTTCCAAAATAGGTGTCCAGAAAATCCCGTGTTTTTTTACGCGCCGTAAAATATTTTAAGGTACTAAACCTTGAAGTGGACACTTCCAGCCTTCAAGATGCCGGGCTTGAACTGGACGACAAGTAAACGTCACGGTGTTATCCGACAGCTTACGGACGAAGAAAGTTCCGTTGTGGCTCCTTGTCCGCAGGAGGATCGCTTCGATGTGGCGGACAGATGTATGGTCTAATGCGTGAGGTGATTTCACTTCACCTGAGTTGACGAAAGTATCACAGATCGCAGCTGGATCAATTACGTCCAGCACTAATTCGGCAAGAAGGCGGCACGATCTTCTTCGGCTAGAGGAAAAAAAAGGACTGCAGGAGAAACTACTCGTGGAGCAAACGGTGGAGGAAACTGCTCTTCAAAAGAAGGTAGTGGAAGATGAAAGGGAGCGTAGGCAGCGAATCATGCAGGAGAAGTTGGAGATCGCGATGCGGTATATTAGTAACAAACATGAAGTGCTGTAGGAAGAGGAGAAGTCACAGGATGGTGGGTGCCAGAAAAAGTCGTTCCAGCACACGTAGCAAATTCGGTTAGGTTGGTGACCAATAACGATTTGGACATGGCAGCTGGATTCGGGACAAGCCAAGCAACTTCCCAGCAAGTTCGTAGCAGCTACTGATCTCTCCGACGACACAGTAAGCTTGGCCATCGGTTTTTTATATGAACATATGTCCATCCCATATCGGTGAAAGATCTAGGGAGATTCTAGAAAGAAAGAGAAATTCAGGAACTTCTACAACAATTGGCCAACCTTGAGCGAAGTTCATCGAGTCAGCGTCAGAAACAACCAGTTGCCGACAGCAGCAACGATTCGGCAGTAGTATCTAGCCTAAGTAATACAGCAGGTACAGGTATGTTAAACTTGCATGACCCGTTTCGAGTAGATCAGGAAAAAGGTAGACAGGCGGCATCTCATTCTCAGTTAGGACACAGGCTAGTGCTAGTTTCGCCACACAGTGTTAAGATTGGACTCAGAAAAAATGCGAAGCTTTGTTTTTGGTGTTACTTTTTATCGCGTGGGTTAAATTAAAGAAATTTTAGGTAATATTAGTTTAGAGTGCTGTGTTTATGTTTGCAAAATTTTATCGCGATCTGTCAGGTAGTTTTCAAGATGCATTCGAAACCAGAAGAGCTAACAAATCTTGGGTGCGGTGATCGATAATCCTGGTCAGTCGCACAGATGGATCGGCAAAAGGCTTGGAATCCACCATTCCACCGTGTCCCGTGTTGTGAAGATGTTCCAAGAGATGAAGACCATTAAGCGGCGCGCTGGGAGTGCCCGAAAACTGAAAACGGAATATTCAGAGAAGGCGTGGAAGATAAGGCAGTACTATAAGAGTAACCCGAGACGTGGCCAAAAAGGTCAATTCGTCGAAGTGGCTCGTCTAGCAGACCATGAAGCAGGCTAGGATACGTGTTTTAAGGTTCAGAAGACGCCAAGCCGAACTGAAAAGCAAAACACGGTGACCTAATTTCATGCGCGGAAGCTGTATCGTAAGTGGCTGGTCAAGCCAGAATGTCTCATCATGGACGACGAGTCATCACAAGCCACTAGTTTTGAAACTTGACAGTCAATCTCCTCCGTTGGCACCCACATCAGAACGCAGTGAGTATATTTTCACAAGGTGTGATTTTGATTCCAGTAACGAGAGATTAGCAACCTTGGATTGGATGCAGTTACTTAACCTCCCGATTGTTGATGCTGCCGTATTTGCTTTCTACGACAACATTTATCAAATAATTCGCGAAAATGTTACGTTGAAAATTCTTAGGCCTAGGGACGTTCCGATATTGCGAAGTATCGATATTTGATTCGATACGATTATCGAATGGAAGTTTCTATACCACCGATATATTGAATCAAAATATCGATATATCGCAATATCGTTTGATATATCTGAAGGGCGCAAAATTCTTGTATCACCTAGTTACCTGACTTTGATTTTCGTACGATTCGCAAACAATTCTTTGAATACTCAATATTATCGGAATATTGATCGAATATCTTCTTTTATGACTCATGGCATGAATATCTTCTTTTATGACTCATCATATATGTATATTGGTATGTGAACTGATTTCAAATGTTCAAAATTCAATTGCTGTACGAGAAAACCTTACAATTATTATCGAAATATTGGTTTACAATATATCGGAAGAAAATATCGATACCACCGATATATTGAATATGAAATATCGATACCAAAATATCAAATATCGGAAGCAAAATATCGATATTTCGATATATCGGAAGTATCGGAACGTCTCTACGTAGGCCTACTAAGCTTTTCAATCAACCATGGTGGACCCCTGGGAGGGAGGCACCGATACTACACACGAAATATGACATATTTTTTTCCAAACAGCAAGAAAACTCCAGCTTGCCAACGTCAATCAAGGCAGACTTGATGAAAATCGCTAGTTTTCTTTTGTTGTGTACCTTCCACCTTTTCGGACAAACAAGGAAAAAGGGTCAAAGTTTTCATTTTCGTTTTTATTAGAAAAAGTAAAATGGTGCGTATTTGAGTACTTTATATTCAATCAGAATAAAAGGTGCTATCGTGACAATACTTTTGAATAGGCATGAATAGCTTATCAATCGATTTTTTGTCACATTTGATGAAATGCAAAAATATGTTTTGATCAATTACGCGCTTTTTCCATGTTGGTCCATTGTTTAAGATCCGGGCTCACAGTGACAGTTCGTGACAGCAAAATCTCGGCTCACTATGACGTACAGAAATTTCGTATCGGTTTCTCCTTCCCAGGTGGACCCCACAATTTGAGCTCATGTCCAAATCCCTTTTATTCTTTCGCTTGTATTTTTGTGCGGTGTAAAGTTGTACAGATGTTTGCAATTTTCCAAGAAATTTGATTCAATTTAAAATTAAATACCGTCGGAAGATTCGTTGGAAATCTGAGGAGTAAGCTTTGCCCCAGTGGGGACGCATTTCGAGAAGAATAAGAAAGGATTGATCAAATAAATTAAATCTAGCCTCCAACGACAACCGATAATTTTGTACCCATTGAAAGCCCCTCCTAGCTGCCATCTCCTCAATGCAGTTGAAAAGATAATCATAGCAATTGAGCCGATCAATAAAACTATTTTCATAACTCAATTTAAAATAAATCAAAGCAACGGATTCCAATTGGATGGATGGCTAAAGGAAAGTGCTGCGCATCCGCCGATGACCACGTTGATCGATCCGATTCACGATGGCAATCTTCGAAAGACCGCACTCGACGGGAAACGAGAGGAGACCATTCTCGCTGACCGGCCCCAATCAGAGCAAGGTAGATGGATGGCGGCGTGTCGAGACGGAATGTGACATGTGCGCGAACAAATTGCTTGAAATAGCGTTCCACCGTTTTGAAAAAGGAGAACAATTGCCATTCTCTTTGTGGCTTTTCGATCATAATCGTTGACTGGGCAGGCGCAGGACGGAAAACTAGAATTATCGGTGGGGCTACGAATGAAAAAACTACAAACAATCGATTAGACCGCGCTACGCGTAGACCGCACGGTGGAATGAAATGATAATCTTCCGCTGAATGTCGTCTTTGATGCTCCGGATCGAGATGATGTAAATTGTGCAACAAATGAGAGTCTATTGACAAAGCTTTCATAAAGCTAGAGGTAGCTAGATTCACGGTGTTCTTTCCAGGTTCCGGAGTATGGGGATGCCAGAAGATTACTGCAGGTGCAAGACGGGTTGAATTGTTTTCTAATGGAATAATAGCGTTTAAGGCTCAAGACTCCATCATTCAATCATCAGGAAACATCAAAAATGAAAAACCAGTTTTTTCGTTCAAATTTTAAAAAATTCCCTTGAAAATCTATCATTGCATTACACATAGTAAGTTCAATGCAATGATAGATTTTCTTGAGCATTGCTTCAATTTTGAGCAAAAAAACTGGTTTTGAAAATTTTTAAAACGATGATGGTTATTTTCCTCTTAATCTAATTATCGTCTGGCGGTGGTAATCGATTCGATATTACGACAATCCAGAGCAATTAAGGTGCAATTGAAGGAGATCCGGAAGAATGGATCCGGGAAGATATTGTTGTTACCGTAACGTTTTGATTGTTTTGCCTCGATTAAATATAGCACATACATACAAATATAGAATGGTGGTGACGTTATTCAAAAGCTGTTCTTTTTAGGAAAAGAGCCTTAGTGTTTCTCCACATGAATCTAGCTTATGCCCATTTGACATTGCATCCAAACGACAATTTTATGAATAAAATAGTACGGCGTACTTGAAAAGCGGAAACACGCAGTAATATTTCATACATGCAATTAGGAATCAATGTTTTTGTCAATAAGAATAACATGATGTTCCTTTTCAGATAATTTATTCCAGAGTCTCTAATGAAACCAGGCCCGGATTTGAGAAGGTGACGAAGGCCCCCGCGAGAAGTGAAAAAATAACCATAATCTAATTATTCATGATTTCTAACAGATATACTATGAGATGAGATTATGATATTTTATAGTTAGTAGTAAATTCCATACGATTTTTATCTGATTTTCGGTAATTCATAAAGTTTTATTTTTTTCTATCTTTATTAACGAGATTTTTAGCCCTGGGCTAGTTCATCTCGGGACCAACGGCTTTACTTCCCTTCCGAAGTAAGTTGTCACTGAAATTGTTAGTGACTATCTCGGGGATGGGATTCGATCCCAGGTCCTCGGCGTGAGAGGCGTGTGTTCTTACCACTACACCAGGTCTGCCCCCAAAGTTTTAATGAAAATTCTTCTATTCTTTAATGAAAACCATGGAGGTTGTATTAAAAACTTTAAAACTCTTCTCGTATTAATGTACATCAAAATGTTACAGCTTTCTGGAATGATACCAAAATTACAGTGCTCGATGTCCAGGAATGGTCTTGAAAAGATCAAGGTACTTCCTTGTCGGAAATTTACTTCTATATTCTACTGTACTAATTTTCTGCGCCATATTTTTGTAATAATTTTTTTAATTTCATAATATTTTTGTGATAATAATGTAACTTTTTTAAAAAATATGTTAATTATAGCAAATCAAATTTCAAGTCTTTCTTATTTTGATGAAGTAACCTAACAAAAATCGAAACTTAGCTTGATTAATTACGGGTTTGCTATGGATTTTTTTTTCAAATTCTCTATAACACTTATGAATGGAAGTATGATAAAAACATAGGTCATAATTTTAAAGTAATTTGCTTCAAACATTTGAAAAGTCATAATTTTAAAGTAATTTGCTTCAAACATTTGAAAAGTCATAAAAACTTTAGAACAAATGATTAAAGATCTTTGAAGGTATTGTAAATCATGCCAAAAGTTTATTACTGAAAATTATTGCCGTGAACCGCAAGTCAGTCCCATCTGCATTTTGGTCAAAATTGAATTTATTTCAGTTTTATTGGCACGGGTAATGGCTGGGCATGGCGTAGGGGGAGATCCCCCAGTACCGGACACTTAAGCCACTAAATTCATAATTCGAAAAATATTGATTTTATGGGCTCGTGTTACCCATTTATGATATATATTATCATTTTAATAGTGTACAAAAATAAATTTGAAAATATAAATATGAATTTTGACATTGCAATTTGATGATATATTTTAGTACCAAATTGATCGATCTTGAAAGGTGGCACCCAATACCGGACACGATCTGGAAATGCCTAAAATTCTGTTGATTTGAACATCATTGAATGTGTACACTATAGGAATAGTTTATAATTACCAATTCAATGCATTTGTAACATTTACAAGAATAATTTGTTTTTCTTATTTTGCAAGATGCCTATCAAAAACCTCCTTCATATAAGAAGAAAAGTAGCACATTTTACGATGATGTTCTGAATGTTAATTCTTGTTAATTTTATTGCATGTTTGATACCATGATCGACGAAACCCATGAAAAATGAAAGTATTTTGAGACACTGGTGCAATAATTACAATGATATCATATTACAAATCAAGCTGTCCGAAACTGAGGGACAGGAGGTGCTTAACCAAAATTGTAATTTGTCAATATTTAGTTCAATTATGGTACAAAATACATTCATACTATCAAATAAGGATTATGTTCGATCATGCTTGCGGGATCCAAAGTATTTTTTCATATTCAAAATAATTACTAAATAGGCTCAAAATTAAGAGCATACGTCAATTTTCTAAAGATTTTCAAACTTTTCTAGTTTTTTTAAAAGGCATGCATATTTCAAGGATGGAATAACACATCTTTGAAATATGCATGCCTTTTAAAAAAAAGTAGAAAAGTTTGAAAATCTTTAGAAAATTGACGTATGCTCTTAATTTTGAGCCTATTACGCAAACATTAGTCTACATAATAGCTTTCTTTTCTACTAATACACCATCTTGATTGGACCATGATTTCTCAATGTTTCGACTTTGTCCGGTATTGGGTGCTGTCCGGCACTGGGGGATCTCCCCCTACCATTGCACAGTGGTACCGCCCATAGGTCATAAATCGAAAAATAAAATGTCTTGGTTGTCATTCCTTTACCTTTTCATGGATCGTTGATGATTTCAAGAATGTAAAAACATAAACATTATACACGTTCCTGTATGATATGCATAGTAAGGCTATGAATGATTGAGAGTATTTTTCATATGTGAAAAATACGTTAAAAATTAAGCGATTTCAGCACTTTGTTTATTGTCTTCTCACATCAGAATAAAATGATTTTTCAATCAGTTTAGATTACAGAACATAAGTACATATGTATATCTATCACTTACGATACGTTTAAGAGTGTTATTTGGCATCTAGGAGTCAGTATTGATGTGAGTAATGAGGGTAGAAATATACTCACTTCGTAACTACATCACTTTATTTGAAGTACGTTTTTAAATACGTTCTTAATCACATTTAATCACTTTAACTTCTGCCATCAAATGATCATGTTTGTGTAGGAAAATGAACCTGTGAAGTTTCTAGCTGCAAATATTTGCAAATAAGTTTGCAGCGTGCCTTCAAAGTTGTGAGTTTTTACCAATAAAGGCAATGGTAAAAATATTCATAGATTTGATAACATACCAGTATACAAATATACTAACTGGAATGAATACACAAATTGATAAAATGTTCACTACTCATACTTCAATTCGATATGAATGCACATGCATCATTGTATATTGATTTAACAAGTAGTTTTAGCGAGGGCGCTGAGACAATAAAATCCTATTAAATTAGTATCGGTACAACAGCCATTCTAATATGTATGACATGACTTCCCAAAGTGTGGGAGGAATGACATGAAATTGTTCTTGTATTTATTTTGAGCATCAAATCAAGATATTCAACGTCATTCAAGCATCTATATATACAGTGATGAAAAAAATAAAATTATGGGAACAAAAAATATTAAAAAGCAACATATATTACCAAATAATTCATTAGGTATTTCTCAGTTGTAAATATTTGAAACTTAGGATTAATTTCATCAAGTGACATGTTCGTTATTTGGTTTTGGTAGAGATTTGATGTGAAATTGGCATTATCAATTAATAAGTATTTCAAGTATCTATTTGGTATGTATATCTTCGGCACTTAGAAAAGTGTTCATTAGCTTTTTACATCCACATACCAAAAAGTAGGCTTCTGAGCATGTGAAGCAACTCTGTGAGGGCAATCGTCTCAAGTTCGACATTAATAATCCTAATATATTGCTTTCAATCTATAGATTTAATGGTATTTATCAATAAAATATTAAATACTATTGTTAATCTTGGACACGGAAACAGAGATAATTGCAAGTCAGTTTTTTGCACATATAATAATTCATATAACAGAGCATTCGCAATATGATCTCCGCATCCTAATTAGAATTTTTGAAGTGATATCAATAACGGCATCAACATCGATGGAGTTTTAACAGTCAAAAATAATTAATTCGGTTATTTCTGATGGTATTTATCATCAGATATTAAGTTAAATGATTTATGACCGCTTCGTAGAACAAATGGAACCACTGTGCATTGGTACATCGCGTACCTGATGGTATAAAATAGACCACTATGAGTGGTTCTTAGCCTCTTGCCCAGCAACTCCTATCCAATCCAATGATATGGAAATTGTCAGTCGAACATTTGAAAAGCTGGCAGACCTGTACACCCGCCTGAAACGCGAGGCAGCAAAATTTGGACTGGTGATGAATGAGACCAAAAAAAAGTACATGCTAGCTGGTGGGGTCGAGCGTGACAGGGCTCGCTTAGATAGCACTGTTACGATAAACGGGGATACATTCGAGGTGGTCGACAAGTTTGTCAACCTTGGATCCTTGTTGACGGCTGACAATAACGTTTGCCGTGAAATACGGAGGCGCATCACCAGTGGAAGTCGGGCCTACTATGGCCTCTACAAGAAGTTGCGGTCAAAAAAGATTCACGCCCGCACCTAATGTACCATGTACAAAACGCTCATAAGGCCGGTAGTCCTCTACGGGCATGAAACGTGGACGATGCTCGAGTAGGACTTGGACTTGGAGTCTTAGAACGTCGGGTGCTTAGGACAATCTTTGGCGGTGTGCAGGAAAATGGTGTGTGGCGGTGATGGATGAACCGCGAGCTCGCCCAACTCTACGGCGAACCCAGTATCCAGTAGGTGGCTAAAGCTGAAAAAATACGATGGGCAGGGCATGTTGCAAGAATGCCGGACAGCTACGCTGCAAAGATGGTGTTTGCTTCGGATCCGGTTGGTACAAGAAGACGTGGAGACGTGAAATTTTTGATTCAGTGTTATCTGTTTGGATGTTAACTAAATAAATTAAATTTAAATGGACTTCTTGTAAAAGATAACAATAAATTTTGAGGGTGTTTGGAAACTATTAATAAATGTTTGTTGAGTGGTAATGTCTGTGACTACAAAGGAACGCCATGCTAAAATTGTCCGGGTTTGATTAGTGGTCTGTCCAGAATCTTTAAGTAACTCGACTTCTCTAAGTATAGAATATGATTATGTCTGCAACGCGATATATGCATGCGAAAATGGCAGTATTGACAAGAATAAGTCTCAGTTAGTAACTATGGAAGTCCCTCCCCTTGGTTATACGACCTTCCGCGATGGGAGGGCACAATCCATTAGCCCACAGGCATTGCATTTTATCTCATCTTTCGATCTTCTGAGCAAGATACGGATCAAATATTAGGATATTATCTTAGAGCTCTTTGATCGATTTTTGAACTTCATCTTTGACTCACTTGATTCAGGATGAAATCTTATCATCTGAGCAATTCGGGCATAAGAACTAGGGTAGATGTACCAATAGTGGAGGTACTAAGCACTATTGAACTTCATTGTATCGCCTTAATTGAACAAGCGCAATTTATGTACATGTAAATGTTGTAACGGGAAGTAATGGCCATTTACTTAATGAGAAAAAATGTTTCATCGCAGTAATCCACGGCATGTCAGTGAAAGATAATACCTCCACTATTGGTACACTGTTCCTTTAGTTGCGGTATATTTTTAATTTGTGTTCCTATAGTTGCGGTATCCGTTGTTTTCTTATGGGATCCTCCACTATAGGAACACTTTACCGCAACTATTGGTACAAGCAAACCCAGTTTTAGCAATTTTAGTGATATTTCATCAGTTTTAAAGCAATTTGAACGATCTTTTCAACTATTCCGTGTATCTACAAGTCAATACGTCGATTGGCAGTGTCAGTTCTCTGGGTAATGTAATGAAATCGGTGAAAACGGCACTACCGCAACTATAGGAACACCCACAACTAAGGGAACACTTACCCTATAACAGAAATATTCAAAACAGCCCGGCTGTCACTCCCGTGAGTTGACCTAGGATGAGTCGACCGAGAATTTTGAATTATCTTTTGGATATTTATCAACGGAAGTGAGTACATGGTTCATTTTTTGAGGATATGAAATGCCATTTTGGATATATTTATAGGTTCGGAACATTGTTCGGAAGCATCTGTTGCGGCTACGCCTATAATGTGTATGTATTTTTTGTCGCAAGACATGAAGACCACAATCGCCATTCTCAAGCATTACAACCAAATAATGGAGCGTTTTAGTAGAAATGCTTAAATAATGAAGAAAATAGTACAGGAACAGGATGACTTTGAACTGTGAAAAATGAAATTGTTCATATATACCTAATGTAATAAAACATTACTTCGTGAGACATTGAAAATAAGATGATACTTTCATAACTTTACCTCTCTTACTTTCCCTTTGGCAGATATATGTTTTTCCAATAATAACACCACAATTTATAAAAGCATAAATAAAATTTTCATATAAATAACATCTTAGTCATATGTTTCCCAAGAAACTGAACGTATTTCTTGATGAAGAAAAATTCCAGAATTCCTCATTAATATTCTTGTCCAAGCAATATTCATCTAGCATACATTCCAACACTGAATAGCGCCAGAATCTATGCTTTCATTTGGTGGGAGTATCAGCGTAGAGTTTTAGCGTAACTATATTTTCCGTAATACATTACGACTGGAAGTTGAAAAATCAATTCTCAGTCATCGACTATCTCAACCTTAATCAGCGAACGTTTTATTTTATTTCACCAGATGATTATTTCCCCGGAATATTATTTTGTTCCAACCATACCTTGTGAGTCTGGACTTTGGAATTCGCAAGAGCTCATTGGAATCATTGAAATAAAAACAGCATACAACTATGTATAGCTTTTCAAGAAAGCTCAATAATCATTCAGTTTCAATATTATTTTGCATAACTTTTAATTTTCAAAACTCAGCGGTTGATCAAAGGACCTAATTTATTTAGCAAGTAAAATTGATGAATACAACTTCGGACGGATTCGTTTTGAGCTTTCTACAATTTCGTAAATAATTATGTTTTGCATTTTATATGACTTTTTTTTAACAAACAAAAAAGGTAAAACAAGTCAGTGTAAGTCTCCATGCAATGATCTTCAGATCGCTTATCATATAGGCTACCATTACGCCATACAATTACTATTAAATGCCACGGAAATTTGGCAAATATAAATCCAACAATAAAGTGCATCTCCACTCACTTCTACCTCATGCCACCCAGGTTCAAGTGAATTCGTCGTCGATACATTTTGTAAGTACATCAACACCAATTTTAAACACAATTGTACCATGTTTTGAAGTAATTGATTTGTTCCGTATTTGATAATAATACATTAGCAATAATAATATTATCATTATTTAAATCCATGTATTCTTTCTATTCGCACAAATATGGAGGCCATATGCATACATCTTAGAAAATTCATCGTGGACAATAAAACTTGAGAGAAGTTGATTTGGCATGTACTATAACTTTGTGTATGACTGTGTATTGCAGTTTATATGACTTAATTTTTACAAACAAACGTGAATAAAAAAATGTGATACAAGTCGAAAAATTCTGGCCATCAGTTTTGAAATTATCACAACTAGAGTTTTAGTAATTAGTTAGTAAAACAGTTACGGTCTTTTCCTGTGTTCTCATCATTAATCATATTCTCATCTTTTTTTTTTTTTTTTTTAAATCTTTATTTGAGTGTATTTTAACGCACGAGGGCTAGTTCTACACTGCATATTCTCATCGATTGAACGTATGCAACTGTAACAGCATTGTAAGACTGGTGAAAAAATGCGGTCTGAATAGTGACCGCAGCCGCCCCCAGTGCATCCAAGTTTAACAGAAATTCAAGGCATCAAACAGAAATGCTTGTGAAAAGGGATACCATTTTGTTGCTGTAAAACTTTGATGTTTGTTAATTTTTGCATCAATATCTCTTTCTCGGTTTATGCCTGGTTTTGAGATGCATCCGGCGATGAGTGATCTTCCCCTGTATGATTTAATTTTTGCTTCAAATGAACTCATATTCAATCTCATATTGAAGATTATAATAGAATCAAACAAAGTAAAATCAAAATCTTAAGAAGATGGCAATTCGAAGTTACATAGTTTGCCATATTAAATTAAGCTTTGATATGATGCAAATTCAGATCAGATCATATTTTTGATTCCATTAACAATCTGAAACAATTACATTTTGCCTCGTATCCAATCTTAACGTAAAATGCACACTTAAACAATTTGAAATTAACATCTTTATATGATCTCTGGTTTGCTGGGGTTCATGTGGGCACCATAGTCTAGTCCATCTGAGTATTGGTCCTGGTAGAGGGGAAACTTGGCAAAAGCCAGACCGAGGGTTCAGCCTTGACAAGTTAAGCTGCCAGGCAGTTCCAACTGAATACAATACAGAAAAAATGGTAGCATTGACAAGACTGCGGAAATGCTTTCAGAACACTAAGCGGAAAAGTCTTAGTGGGATGTAATGCCAAGAAGAAGCAAATATTAAATAATAAGTGCTATATTTCGCTATAATGAAATTAATAAGCTGACGCTTTTGAACAAATCATGTCCAAAATATTTCAAACCTGAATGCTCAAGATGTAATATGCTCTACTCCATCTCAACAATGTTGCAACAACCGCATCGTCACGCCTCTTTTTCTTCTACCATTTCGCTCAATTTCTTCGATCGACCAAACAAACTACAAGCTGTTTCACCCTTCGTTCTGCATTAAAACCTGTCGTCATAGGTTTCACAGATATAGGTATATACTCTGCGGCACAACAAACAACAACCAGCGCACAACACTCCGGTTCACAGGTTCATCAAAAATCGCATAAAACTAGAGATTTTATCAGCACACACCGAAATGGAAGGAGCAGCCCGTCCGTCTCGTTTGAATCCTCACCGCCAAATTGTCCAATGCACCGTATTGCATTTGTGCGGCTCAGAGAGAGGATAGGATCTATATTGCCCTTACAGTCGCCGCACAATGGTATCAAGTGGTGTCTTCTGAGAATATGTTCAAAATCTTCTATATATTAGTTAAACATTATTTTGAACGACGTTTCTCTGGAATGCGCGCTTTCTTCCAATGATGGATTGGATGATGTTGATAATTGCATCAGAATGAGCTATCATTTTGATGTTTTAGACAAGTATTCCGAACATCAAATGGAAAAATCCTCTAGCCTCTTTTTTAATATTTCAAATTGAAACGCTCGTTCTTTGAATGAAAGAGGACGAGCTGTTCAATTTTCTAACAGCTAATAAAAAATTATTTATTGGAAACCTGGATCCAAAATCATAAGAGATCCAAGCTTTTTTGTTCATCGTTATGCTCGACTGGATGGAGCACGAGGGGGAGTTGCTATCATCATTCATAGGCGCATAAAACATCACCCTTTTTCGTAATTTGAAAGCAAAACTGTTGAACCTTTGGGTGTTTCTATTGAAACACAGCTTGGTAAATAAAGTTTCATTGCTGCCAATTTTCAATGCTTTTAATGCTGAAGCTCCCTCCCTGACATAGTACTAATGAGTTACATAGAAAATCAAATATTGTAAGATTGAAACAAATATCGAATAACATTATTAATAATTTTAGACAAAAATCATTGCAAATCTTTTTGTTCATGCCAGCTGCAAGCCACAGGGGTTCTTTATCCAAGCACCATACTAGTGGAGGCAGCATACCTCATGCTATTACATTGATTTCTTATGAATGTGGCCATATTTTCTGAAGACCACCTAAAACCTGTAACAGTTTTGGTCGTCTTTCTTTTCGACAACATCCCATTGTGCTCCATTCTGCCGCAGGGAAGTGATGTTGAAATCAGCGAAGATCCGTACTGCACGCGATGCGCCCCAATGCATGCATACCCAGCGGATAGATCTCCGATGCCCCCCTGTGGCAATTCCGAACGATGCCCGGTTTGAATATCGAAGGAAAATCAATTATCTCACTCGTGTGTCCTCCTCCTCGCTTGTCGATCGAAAACCTACCGGCAACCTTGGTGTTGTTCAGGTTCCCAAATAGATATGCTTGAGACGGTCTGACAGTGACAGAAGACACGGAAAACGAATCACCCCTAATGCCATATACCCTACAGTCGCTAAAGTGTTGCACAGTGCAAGACTTGGAAATAATGAGGTTCACATCTGTACGGAGGTGGTGTGGAGCTCCGATCCGGTATCCTCTTTCAGTAGTCTTTAAGGGTTAAGACGGGTGGTGGAACTTGTTGAACGTTGTATAACTTTATAAGATCTGCTGTTTGGGTTGTACACATAGTAGAATCACCGTTGGCAGGCAGAAGCAGCATCAGTCGCCATGTAGTAAGTCCAAACTGACTGAAACGAGCCACCAAAGAAGCTCACCGAAGAAGATCGCAAGCGTTGCCTTGACTTTGTGCCACACTTGGGGATGCAATATTGGTTTAATTAGATTAAGGAGGAAGGAATTATTATGGCTCGCGTACACATATTTGTGCAGTCGAGGCATGTATGGGAGAATTATGGGATATGAAAAAGGGGTTAATAAGGTCAGTATGTGCCCGACAGTCTAAGGCTATTATGTCTCATCCACGGCGGAAAGCAGAGATGCGCTTTGAGCTTGGCGGTGCTATTATTGGGAAATTAATTAAAGTTTTGCAGTCCACACATTTCAAACGAATCAGGTAGGATGGAATAGTGCAAATGTTTAGAACATATCGAATATCCGATACGATCTCAAAACTGCTAATGGGTTCACAATGAAGGTCACAGACTGGTTGGAAACGCACAAGTCTTACCGACTTGATCGTTTATATTATGATTGCATATGAGTTATTTACGCTGAAACCAGGCTACCATCGGCACATATTGTTGGAATTCAATTTTTTGGCCGCTATTTGGTATAATTTGTGAAAATTAGGGGAGAAGTGTTTTAATTGACTTCATCTTCCTGTTGCATTTGGGTTAATATGATCCGAAAATGACATTTGAGCAACTAACTAACTTTGTAACTTTTCAACGCAACCAAATTAGCTCTGAAATTTTCTAAGTTTTCCTATTTTTATGGAAACTATTTTTGACAAAAATTCGAATTTCTACGACGTTTCTGAAGGGCGCCACAAAAAAAGTTACATTTAAGGCATTCGGCATATTGAATCGGATTTGACAATACAATGTTGTAAGCATTTTATGGCCAAACTTCAAAGTTTTTATACTCAAAAGAATCGTCAACTCAATTTTACGAATCCGAGCTGGAAACTAACATTGACCAGGACACTCTCTGCATTGTAATGCATTTTTTTGGTTTCCAAGTGGCTGAATTTGTAGCCGTTTCTGATCAGAACTGAAACCAATGCCACAATCAAATATCCAAGAATGCCGTATTTGTCCGTCGGCCGTGGATTAGAACTCGGACAGCCCGGTGCATGTGCTGCAGACCCCGGAAATATGGAAGATTTGCAATTTCCGTAAAGCCCAGCCATGCGACATATCAAAATTTGCAGAATTTTATGGATATATAACCCGCGGTAATCTAAACAGTCCACAGTATTTCGATCGGCCGAAATCGTGAACTTAATTCTGTAGCACCTTTAAACGTGAATTTTTCGGAATGATGTCTTCGGACGAAAATTTTCTAAAAATATAGCGCATATATTGACGGTAAATGTTAGTTCGCAACTTTGCCACGGGCGGCGCTGTGAAAATATTTTTTTTGAAATGACGATCTTTAAATATGATGTCTGCGGCAAAGTTGTAGATAATTCAAATACAAACAACTTTGCCAAAGACACCTAGTGTGTATTCAGCCGCATTTCCAAAATACGGGAGTATTTTTTGAACGACCCCCTAAAACTAGTTTTTCTCCGATATTTTGAAAATACGAAGTTTCCGGTAGCAACAATGTTCTACAAAATTGTGTAAACAGTCAAAATGAATCATTCTCTAGAAGACACTAACTTTCTAAAGACCAAGGAAAAGCAGTTATAACCATTTAAGTGCAAAAATCAGTCATTTTTGGGGTCCGTGTATTTATTCGGGTGGCAGCTGGTGGCAGATGAAACCTAGTAGGGTTAAAAATACATCATTAGTAGTTGTAAATGTCGATAGTGTCATTAGTATCCACGAGTATCCCTTTTACTTAAAGGAAGTTTCATCAATGACTCTTATTACCCTGAAGTACTTAGTTTTGTGATGGGTAGAGAGCTATGGGACTCCAAACTTCTTCTTTTTCTTCTCCTTGACACATTCTTCATCTTTATACACACACTCAATAGGTTCCAAATACTTTTATGAAGAAAGTTCTTAATTAGTCTTTACAAAATGACTCGCCATACAACTATTTTTCGCTTGCAGTTTTAGCTATTTTTCGTACATAGCCACTATAGTAAATGCAAGCTATGCAAATTTGGTGAAATATTCTGTTGAGGAAAAAAAATCATTGAATCACTATTCTGTGAATCAAATCAGTTTGGTTGCAACACTCATTTACAAAATGATCTGATATTGAGGCACTTGCCTGATTTTGGATTTGAATTTGGTACATCACTTAATTTGCTACTCACCGCATCGTTCTTGCACGTGTCATGTAGTTAACATTAGCCTGCTAGTTTATCTTTTTGGTCTTTTAGTGCTATTATTCGACCAATTAAGCGTGTCAGCTATATAATGCTAGCACGCAGAGCGAATTAACGTGCTATTTGGTTACTTGGGATGTACGATAAAACGCAAAAATCTCAAGTGAAAAATTGTTGTAGGGCGAGTCATTTTGTAAAGCGTCTTTTCAGGAGATTGAGAAATTTCTTCAAAAATGTATTTGAAACCTATTGGTTGTGCGTAATGATGAAGAATGTGTCACGAAGAAGAAAAAGAAGAAGTATGGAGCCACATAGCCCTCTACCCATCATATAACTAAGAACTACAGGGTAATAAGAGTCATTGATGAAACTTCCTCTAAGTAAAAGGGATACTCGTGGATACTAATGACACTATCGACATTTACAAGTACTAATGATGTATTTTGAATCCTACTAGATTTCATCTGCCACCAGCTGCCACACGAATAAATACACGGACCCCAAAAATGACTGATTTTTGCACTTAAACGATTATAACTGCTTTTCCTTGATCTTTAGAAGACTAGTGTCTTCTAGAGAATGATTCATTTTGACTGTTTACATAATTTTGTAGAACATTGTTGCTACCGGAAACTTCGTATTTTCAAAATATCGGAGAAAAACTAGTTTTAGGGGGTCGTTCATAAAATACTCCCGTATTTTGGAAATGCGACTGAATACGCACTAGGTGTCTTTGGCAAAGTTGTTTGTATTTGAATTATCTACAACTTTGCCGAAGACATCATATTTAAAGATCGTCATTTAAAAATATATATTTTCGCAGCGCCGCCCGTGGCAAAGTTGTGAACTAACATTTACCGTCAATATATGCGCTATATTTTTATAAAATTTTCGTCCGAAGACACCATTCCGAAAAAATCATGTTTAAAGGTGCTACAGAATTAAGTTCACGATTTCGGCCGATCGAAATACTGTGCAGTCCTGGGCCAAATATGTCCTACGACACATCAAAAATTGAAGAATTTCATGAACAAAATACCTAAGGCCATCTAAGCTGTTCTGGGCAATGTTTTAACCACTCGATGGCCATATAAATAATAGGTTTGATGACCATATAATAGGTTCTAGAGGTTCCAGAGAATCCGGTAATGTGGCCAATTTGCAATTTCCGTAGAACCTAGTCATGCGATGTATCAAAAGTTGCAGAATTTTATGAAAAAAATCACTTGAGATAATCTTAGCTGTCCTGGACCATGTTTTGGTCACTCATTGGCCATATAATAGGTTCCGGAAGTTGATTACAGTAAACATGTGGTAGTGTGGTTAGTTTATGTTTTCCATAGAATTTAACCATGTAACACATCGAAATTTAACAATTTTATGAAAAAATCACTTCAGGTAATTTTAGCAGTCTCAGCCCATGTTGGACACTCGGTGACCATAAAATAGGTACCGAAGGTTCCAGAGGTCCTGACAATGTGAACTCAGTCCAGAGATAGAATTGCTGTACCGTTCTCAAGAAACGCGAAAGTTCTATCAGAAGCAATGCATCCCGCAAAGGCTTCATGAAGCGAACTGAATTGTGACGGGATATGGATGGGAGCATCATGACGAACGGACACGAGGTAATCGAAAGGCGGAAGCAGCACTATGACGAACACCTGACTAGCGCAGAGAACACAGAACAGCGAAGGTGACGGCTACGTCAGCACAGCGGACAGTGGAAATCAACTAGTTGTTCAATATTGCGCTAGAGGGTGTCACACGGCGAGGAGCGATTTTCACAAGATCCGGATAACTTGTCTGTGCGCAAAAGACATGGATATTATTGGAAGAAAACTTGAAACGGTTGAAGATTTGTTCACCCGCTTGAAACGCGAAGCAGCAAGAGTCAGACTGGTGCTGAAAGCCTCAAGAACAAAGTACGCAAAATTTGTTAACCGAGGAAATTTCGACTGATATGGGAGAATTGGATCTAGTAGTTTCAGCGCTATAGTCTTGGGTAATCAAAACGACTGTTTTAAATTTTCTTGACGTTTCAACTCTAATCCGATTCTTTTTCAGGGGACAGACAGTTCTCTCCTGAAAAAGACTTGGATTAGAGTCGAAACCAGTGATGCCACATACACAGATTTATCTGTAATTACACAGATTTTTTCCTGATCTTGCCTACAGATATCTGTGATCAAAGGTCCCAGATTTTTGAGATAATTTTTTTTTTTTGAGATTTTAGAATATTTTACGAGTTTACGAAACGGTTTTGGAAGATATAGATCAGAAATATCATTTCTCTGTTTAGTTTTTCTCAAAAACTTAAATATTGTAATATTTTAGAAATTATTACGTACCTTTAACTTACTTTTAGAAGAATAATCATAAATAAGAAACTGTTGACATGCCAAAAACAGTCACAATACGTTTGCAAAAATTCTTTTTGTCCTAAAAAATAAAATTTTTAGATGTTTTTGCGTCACAGATTTTTACCAAGATTTTTGGAGGTTGACCTAAGATAAAAAAGATTATTTTAGTCGAAAACACAGATGAGAGTCTGAATAAATGTAGCAACACTGGTCGAAACGTCGGGAAAAATCTAAAACAGTCGTTTTGATTACCTAAGACTGCAGCGCTGAAACTACTAGCTCCAACATTTGTTATTTTTACACGAATCATAGCGCACATGTATAAGCAATTGCTTTTAACTTTTCGTAACAAATTGTGTAATATTTTTTTTTAATTAAACAAATTCGAAATAGCATGCGTTACTTCAACTGATTTTATTTGAATTATGTCATGATTTCCTCAATTAGGGATTTTTCCAGAATTTCCTCCGAGGATTCCTTCACGGATGCATGAAAAGATCCTCAAGTAGTCATCTCTAGATTCGTCCAGGAATTTCTCAAAGGATTTCAAGAAATTCTTCCGGAAGCACCAGTAAAATCGCTGCATTACTTACTCCAAGGATTTCTCCACATTATTCTTCAGGGCTTACCCAGGAATTTCTCCAGGGATTTGGTCTTGGCCTCCAGGAATTTCATCAAAAAATAACCTAGGTTTTGCGCCAGGAATTTCTACCAGAACTTCTCCACAGGTCACACTTGGAATTCTACCAGAAATTCCTCCAGGGATTTCAACAGAAATTCCTTCAGGTGTTCAACAGTTCACGAATACTGCAAGGGATTCCTCAAGAATTTATTCTATGAATTCTCCCAGAGACATGACTTGACTTACTCAAAAGCTTTCTTCATATAATTTGTCAGGGGTTTCTCCAAATAATTCTCTCTGGAAACCTCAGGAATATTTTTAGGGATTTGTTCTTGGCCTCCAAAAATCCTCAAGGGATTCTTCCAAGAGTTCCTCTTAAAATTCCTCCAGAGATTCTCCCATGAACTCCTGCAGTAATTTCATCAGACCTTATCATAAGAATTTATGGGATTCCAGGGATTTCTCCAGAAAATAACTTTACAGGTTTTTTTTTTCAGGGATATAACCATTAGACTGGCCCTTAAACAAAAAAGTTGTAAAATTCAACGGGGCACCCCCTAGATATGTGCCTTAGGGTAAGAAAAAAGCTCTCTCAAAATTTCAACTCATTTGGTTGCTCCCCCAGCTGGCGCATTCAATTAAAAGTTTGTAGGGAATATTCGTCTCAAATATATTGAAAATTGACCCTATGTCACTGTTTCGTCTCGTACACTAGTCAATCGCGTTCAATTGAGCCCAGAATGACAAATTCACTAGTTGATACGCTAATGAACATAGTTGCCGAAGGTTGTAGGTCATTTTCATTAAGCTTTCAGTTGTTGAAAGTTTGGCTTAGATAAGCACTCCCGTACAATCACACATGTGCATGCACTTTGTGCCGCAGCTCGCCCAGCGTCATAGGTGGCTATGATGCGCTTAGTGGCTACCACCCAGCTAAGTTGAAGGAATACTATGCAATATTGCAAATCTACTTCAGATATTTAAAACACCAACTTAATCAATTTTAATCATCATACAACCTTCTACAATATTGTTTGCTATAGTATCAAGTAGTGTTTTTGACATTCTGGGTTCAATTGAACGCGATCAACAATTTTCTTGACTCAAACAGGAGATGATGTGCTGTTTCCTATGTGTTAGAGCTGAAAATCCCATATTAACTTCAATTCAATTGCGCCAGCTCATGGAACGACCAAATGAGCTGAAACTTTCAGGAAGTCTTCCTCTAACCCTAAAGAATAATCTTGGTGGGTGCCACGTGGAATTATACAACTTTATTTTTCTCCCATACTAAGGTGGGCCAGTCTAATAACCATGGATATAACTACGGATTCCACTAATAATATATCTACGACGATTCTTTGTGGGATACCTCCAAGGATTCGTCAGGTATTCTAGAGATGCCTTCAAGTGTTCAACAACTCACGAATTCCTCAAGGAATTCTTCCAGAATTTCCTCATTTAATTCTCCCAGAATTACCACCAGGAAATAGTTACATGATTTACTGTAACAAATTCACCAGATAATTCTCCAGGGATTCCCCACGGGACTCTTCCACGAATCCGTGGAGCGATCCACGAATCGATCCTGGAATTTTTCAGGGATCCCATCTGGAATTCCTTCAGGTGTTCAACAACTCAACAACACTCGACTTTTTCAAGGGATTCCTAAATATGAATTCTCCCAGAGTTACCACCAGGATAATCTTTACAAGATTTACTCAAAGGATATCTCCAGATAATTCTTCATGGATTTCTCCAGATATTTCCCAGGAATTTCTCCAGGATTTCATTCCTCTTAAAAACCCTCCAGAGATTATCCCATGAATTCCTGTAGTAATTTCATCAGAAATTATCCTAAGAATTTCTCCAAGGATTACATTGGGTAAATCCCTACACAAAAATTCCTCCAGTAAAATCTTTACATAAATTCCTTTTGGAAAATGTTGTCATGAACTCTACAAAAAAATTTATCTTTCGATTCCTCCAAGCATAATACCAGGAATTCCTTCAGAAAAATCTCTACAGGGGTTCATTTCTAGAGGTTTCTCTACGGATTCCACTAGTAATCTGGGATTCTTTCTGGGATTCCTCCAACGATGATGCCAGGAGTCCTTCAGTAATTAACTTCAGAGATTCCCACAGGAGTATCTACAGAACAACCTCCAAAGATTTTTCTAGGAAAATCCCTACAGGCATGCCTGCAGAGACTGCTCCAGAAAAATTTATTTATTTATTCATTTATTTCAATGTTTAATGATTTTTGTCTACGCAGTCTTTATTATAAAAAAAGCCGTTCAAAAAATAAAGTCTGCGTAGCCAAAAAGCATTTTTGATGTTCCAGAGATTTATTTAGGAATTCCTCTTGAGATTTCCTCGGGAATACCGCAATAGATCTTTCGAACTTTAGTCATAGATTCTCTACATATGCAGTCTAACCAATACAGATTTATTTCATCTCCCCTATCGTCAAAAACATGCCCTTCCTAAAATGGCCAAACCTTGACCTGTTCGGCGCCGATTCTGAGCGGTTAATCCCGATTTTTAAGAGATTCGTAGGATTAATAAGCTAACGATTTTTTGAGTATAAAAACATTGAAATTTGGTTGGAAAATGCTTGTAAAATTGCTGTACCCAATTAGGGTTAATATGACCCGGAATGCCTTAAGTGTAACTATTTTTGAATGCAACAGGAAGGTTAAATTGGTAAGGTGTCCACCAACGCACGAAAATCTTTAGTTAATATGTCTCATATTTCCCTTAAAACAAAAAGCATACATGACGGAACGGTGAAGCTTCCATTTAAGTTTAAAAATTAGCGGTTTTTTTTTTGGCCACCATTTTTTATATAGTCATAAAAAAACTGTTTTTCACCATAAGCGCATCGCTGTTTTTAAAATCCGAGAACACCATCTGAAATTTGAGAAAAAAACGAGTGAGAGCAGCTACAACAATTAGGTGACTAATGGTATTTACGCCATAAAATGATCGAACAATATGTATAAAATTTTATATCGAAGCCATATATAATACTAAAAAGCTTTTTTATGTCTCTACACTTAATGCGGCTTATTTTTCGAAAGTTCTCAAACCCAAAAAATCATGAACTCTTCCAAATTTCAAGATTCCGGATTATATTTAGATATAAATATATTCCGGATAATATTAGGATATAAAATGTGAAGTCCACTGAACTTTGTTATTTATCAACCATTTTTGAAAGAAAAAATCAACTTCGTTTGATCATAACATTATAAATTCTCGACAGATTTAAAATTGTGTTAAATGGTTGTAAAGATATTTTGGTTGTTTTTTTTTCATGTAATAATGGTCAAATAGAGATGATTTTTTTTTAGTAAAATTAGGTTAAAATTTGAGAAAACAACTTTTAACTATTTTGAATAAATTTGATGACCTACAAACTTTTATCAAATTTCATTTTCAAGAGAAAGATGCTAAAAATTCAAAATTTGTTAAGAAAATAACGAAATTATGAAAAAAATAAAGGTCTTTTTAAGAATTTGAAAATTCACCTTCAATTTATATGGTTCCGGAAATTGACTGAATCAATGGTTCAGACCAGCGTTTCCCAAACATTTTAGACTTTCGCCCCCTTGAGGCCAATATATCATGGGAACGCTCCCTGATATTGATATTGATATTGACATTCCCAGACAACCAGAATGTACATATAACGAAGTCACCTTTTGCGCTATGCGATGCTTATGTGTGCAAACATTCCGTATAAAATTCCCGTCAAAAGACCTTATGCGAACAAGAGTGGAGGCGATATCTGTACATGTTAAATATGACGAAAAATGACATACAGTGCGAGTGTACAGATTTAATAACGAATCAATCTGTAACCTTATACGACTCTGAATTGAATCAATGCTTTAGACCCATTATTACAAAAAAAAACCTAAGGGATTGAATGTAGATCTATGAAGTTTAAAGACATGCCGAAGAATCATTCTGATGCAGTACAATGGGGTAAAGATGATCACTTTCAAGCGCTCATGTTCAAAAATATTTGGTGGGATTCACGTATTATCATCCAAATATTTTTAAAACTTGTACTGATTGGATATTTATCAAAGTACGTAAATGGAATTTTGATAAAAAACGATAATAATACCAATTACAATTTTTAAAAATCAAGAATTTTTTTTTATTATTTCGGGGAGAAGTTGATCAGATAGGTTTTAAGAACAATGAGTTTATGTATCGCGGGGTAAGTGGGACCTTCGATGGATATTTCAAACAAACTGTTCAATATAATTTTAAAATGTCAATATTTTGCTAATTCAACAACAGGGTCATATTTTGGCAACGTATTTGCTGATGTGTGCATGGATTTGAAATTCGGATTCTCACTGGCCCCGGGGTACCTTCCGGGGTAAGTGGGATTTTCCGTCAAAGTTCATTTGGAAAAAAAATTGTTCAATGGTTGAAGATACAGTGATATGAAATGTATTTACCATAGGCTTCATTTAACAGGTAAGTTCAGCACCATTTTCAACTGGCATGATGAACTGTGGTACGTCGAAATCATAAAACATGTTTTAGGAAATCGTTCATTTCGTATAAAAAATACCTTTGATCATCTAGTTTTCTTAATTGCTTTAACTCAGTTTTCCACCAACTTTGTGATTCGACTGATTCCATATCAACTCAATTTCTACTCGATTTTGCTTCGAGATTCCAATTCATTTTGATTTGATTACGATGTTTTTTTTTCAGCTTCTACATATGAAAGTTCATGAAATCATTATCCCTTATTTCCATGCTGTATATTTCTGGGGCCTTCCTTAGCCGTATGGTTAGAATCCGCGGCTACAAAGCAAAGTCATGCTGAAGGTGTCCCGGTCGGTCCAGTATCTTTTCATAATGGAAATTTCCTTGACTTCCCTGGGCATAGAGTATAATCGTACCTGCCACACGATATGCGAATGCAAAAATGGCAACTTTGGCAAAGAAAGCTCTCAGCTAATAACTGTGAAAGTGCTCTTAAAAACACTAAGTTTAAAAGCAGGCTCTGTCCCAGTGAGGACGTTAACGCCAAGAGGAAGAAGATATTTCTCATCAGCCTCTAGCACGTGCATTCCAGGGAATCGAACTGTGACGAATGGCTGTGAATCAATCACTTGCAACAAGCCGACGGAGATGTAATTAATTTCCCATAAATATTTGCGGTAATTAAATTATACGCGCAATATGTCTTGGCAGTTTTTCTGTACCACACAAATTTTCTGGAACTAGCTTTTTTCCAACAACAACGTCGCGTCGCCAGTGACTCAAATAGGTGCATGAAGTAAAAGGCCAACATTCCAGCAATCTTCACTGACCAGCACGCGCGAGGTCCTATTGCGTTATGTTGCACTCAATTCGCTACTCGCTGTGGTCACCCGAGCAGAAGTGGAGAATGATTTCTTCTCCGCATGCCCATTTCCTGCACGTAGGGTTCCCATATTGGCTCTTACAGAAAAAAATATTTTTTTCAACTCTGTTCAAGAGTGCAAATAGTACAATGAAGCTATTCACAATAAATAAGAAAAAATCTCTTTAAAGTGTTTGGTTTTCATAACCACGTTCAGCTTTTCGAAAATAAATCAAACGATTGCAGTGTTTAAACCTAATAACCTCCAAATTTTCCCCATGCTTCGGCAAATTGGGAAATTATTGTTATTGTTTCTTGGCAAATATTATAAAGCCAAAAAACAGATGGCTACTTAAATTCTTATCTTAATTTCTCTTAATAAATATCAACAAAAAAATAATCTCAACGCCACAAATTTCCTCAAACAACTCTGTGTTGTTTTTTCATAAGAGCTTTCTCGTCATCGTTGCTCTCTTTGCGTTATTGAAGAAAATTGATTCTCTTTTATTTCTGTGCTGTATGATAAAGAATCATTGTATCTTGCTTCACTAACAAGAAATATTACACATTTATCTGATTTAGCGAAGTTATTATCGAAAGAGCTGATCGATGAAGAGAAATAGCTCATGTCAGTTAGGCCCTATTAAAATAATAGCACAGAAACAATTTTGATTCAAACATAAAATTTCAGTAAGGGCCACCCTATTCAACTATTTTTTCTAATATGATGCAAAATTCAATTACGAATCACTTTTATGAAGACGTCTAAAACCGATGATAGCAGAGAAAACACTTCTTAAGGATACAAACTCTAGTGGAATTAAATGGTATCGTACTAAATTTGGGTTTTATTTATTTATTAAATTTGTCATCACTTTTTTCCTGCTGAATTGTTGATTTGAACTATTGTACAATGTATCGTTTTCAATTTTTAATATTCAATCTAATGTTATAAAATGGTAAATGTTACTTAGAGTGAAAGGGAGTAACGAAAGTAATGAAATGAATTTCGTATCAATCTCCGAAAATATGCCAACGATCGATAGAACTGTTACAAACGCCGAACAATATAGTTAACAAGTCGAGGCGACAAATTTTTGCCTGTCTAGTGTTAGTAGTGACCAACACTACAACATCTAGCCGTTCGAGACCAGGACGTTAGGCAACGATTTGTCGTTTCGATTGTGTTGTTCACACATATGGCCCTCTGTTAAAAACAAATTTTCAACTTCTATTCATTTCTCTCGGCACTCGCTTGCGATTCTATCCATCTTATCATTTCATTACTTTCGTTACTCTGTTTCACTCTGAGTATAGGTATTGTATTCAGCGAAAAAAGCCAATAAATTTTCATAATAACAGTTATCAATTTGTCCGCGGTTTACGTATGTCTGGTAACTCTATCTGCACTCTCAATAAGGGAAGGGTATTATTGGCGGGGCCTCCTGCAGGAAAGAAACCTATCGATACCCATTGATACCCGCAGTGTCATCGAAGCTACTGTTGTTGCGATTGCTCTCGATTGCCCATAAATCTTGTCACAACTATTTGTCTTGAAAGACATCAAACGCTAGCCGTCACCTGCAATCGACAGTCGTCGTATATTCAATGTTTGTCGTTCATGAATTGATGCATAAATACTGTGTATGTTGGGTGGTTACTCGCAATTCGTTGAAAACACGATGATAAAAAATCAATCTTTAAATAAATTTTCAGTTTAATTGATAACACTAGCAAGTCATGCATAATTCAACACCAAATGTATTCTTGTATCCGGCAAGAGAAGTGCATCATCTTCCGAAAATATTTGCGCCCAAGCCAAGCGAATTCCAGAGACTGTCTCATAGTTTGCCCTCATTAATTGACCAAACATGGCATTGGTATTCCATGCTCTGGTTAGATATCTGAGAATGCCGAACATCGTTTGTCTGCATCATTTGAAAAATGATTTCGGTCATTCGTCGAGGAATTCAAAGTGTGGAATTTTGGTCGATCACGTCGACCAAACTGAACATATTCTTCAAACATTTTGAAGGGAGCAAATTCCGGACGTTTGGGTCTAACTCGGCAGAAGTATTTAGGCAGTGGAATGTCAAATCTCCGAACAATGTCATCTAATGATGGCACCTTGAAAAATCGACACCACTGTCCGAAACACTCGTCGCATACTGATGTCATGTCTGGGCGATCCGACTGTCAAACTGGTTGACGAGCTACTGGAACACAATGTAAGAAAAAAAAAACGATATTTCGTTTGTTTTCGAACGGTCGTACTTGAATGTTACATAAATGTGAACTGAAGAAAAGGAAATCATTGTTGACTTACCAATGTGTGACAAAATTTACCAAATTGAATCCACCCTGTTTCAAAGATCATTTTCTTCAAAAGACTTCCGACGAACAGACTTTAAAAGTGCATGGTAAGATTTTGTTGTAGGTAGTTTAAAAAATTGAATTATACATGGTTATATAAAGCATTAAAAGTTTGAATTTTCAAATATATTCTTTAAACTTTTAAAACGAATATGATCCCTGATATCAGACAACCAGAAGGTGTGTA